>NC_054491.1:11113000-11418333 GCF_017639515.1 Carcharodon carcharias | reverse complement strand
CAACAACTCAACCTTAAGGTACAGTAAGGGCTGACACCAGTGGTGCAGTGCACTGTTTGTCCATGGGCATCCAAATGAATATTGACTCCTCCATCCCCAATGTACAGATTTCACACAACAATTCCTCTGTTGTACAATTCGCCTCATTTGCAGCATATATGACCAATAGTTGACACTGACACATGTATCATCCATACAGTATTAGATATGAGTGACCTCCTCACTTTCAGTCACGGTATTTTGAAGCTTTTTTCATTAAAACAAGGGTTACATCAGTTGCGTGAGATTGTATTGGAAATGATGCAAAGTAAAAGTTTTTTGTTTGATATGCAGAATTTTCTAGGTTGTGCTGTGTTAAAAGAAAATGTATTTCTATTTATTAGTATCTTGCAGAGACATCTTCTAAGTGTTTTCTCTAAAATGAATTACTTTGAAGTGCACTCACTGCATTTATTTGGCCAAAGTCAGCAGCGATTCTGTGTACAGAAAGAGCCCAGAAACAGCAATGTAATGAATTGTGTTTATTCAGGGGTTTTAGCAGAGAGAAGGATTTTGTCCAGTTCATCAGGAGAACACTTTGCTCTTCAAACACTGTCATGGAACCTTTAACATCCAACCAACCCAATGGGTCAGGAGGTTCAGTTTAATAACAACACTGAAAAATGCAGCGCTCTCAGGGATACACAGGGTACGTCAGCCTATATGATATGCTCTCATCTGCCCAAGATGCCTTTGAACCCATAAATATCCGACCCTGAGCTGGGCATGTTATCAACTCAATAATGACGCTGCCTTAGACCTTCCGTTAATGTGGCTGCAATGAAATAAATTAACCTATTCTCATTTAGTACACTTTGGTATATACCATCTATCCTTGCTAATGCATCGCATTTGAGCCCTTTGAGTCTGTATAGGGCAACTATGAAAGTAATCTGGAAGTTAAGATGTAGAGCATCTTGTGTAAGGTTGCAGGCTATGAGCTTTTTCACAACTGAAGAGATCATTTATTGAATAACCTATTTTTAGTTCATCTTTTGTTTCAAACCCATTTGGATCCTTTAAAAATTCAGAATAGTCTCTTACCCTTACAAATGGAGGAATTTCTTCCTGTCGGGTTTGGTTTTTACAGTTACAGTCATTTCTACTTCCCATTTTTCCCATCTACCATTAAAAAAACATTTTTAGGAGATTCCTGGTTTATTTATTTTTTTAGTTTGTTATTTTTCAGGCTCATATTTCTTTAATCTGTGCACACTAATCTCCTGAATGAACTTATTCTGCATATTTTGTCCCTAACTGAAATTTTCCTGAGTGTTACTATTGTTCTCAATTAACATGATGGAGCTAAGTGCCTGCAGCAAGAAAATTAGTGCTCAATACATGTTTGAGATAAAACACAAATTTTACAGTATATAACGCATAGAAACAAGACAGGGGAACAAGACAAGGACACAACTCCTGTAGTTTAACTGATGCTATAAAACCCTTGGGCCTCACTGTCATAGTTTGCTGTGTTATTTTAACTGACTGCTGGTAACTCATTCAAAACAATCCATTGTTGCTTCAAGAGGTTTTATGTTTGGTTTTACAAGTGGTACTATTGTGCCAAAATTTATCTGTTTCTTGTAGTGCAAGGAATCAGAGTACTTTATGACTTAACAACAGCAAATATTGGAACTAGTGTCTTTGTGTGCTCCATCCCTATCTAAATTTTCCCTCCCTTTGTTCTCTCCCATCTTCCCTAATGGATGGCATTCCTACTGTCATTAACTACTCTCTGGTGCTTCATCCAAATGAGCATTTTCTATTTGAGCATCAGCAGACCATTTCATGTTGAGTAGCATTACAGCCACACTTAATACTGTCCTTACCCAAATTTACCTTGCAGCACATGTCTTTGGATAGCCATCAGGAGTGGGAAACCTTGCTGATGTTTCTTTTATCTCCTGAACCGAAGGCCACAGAGGCTAAATGTAATATTCCATTTTGTTCTCCAACTGAAATTAGCTAGCAGCACAAAGTGGAAATTAAACTCAGAACCTTCCTGATGTTTACAGCTCAAGTTTTGAATTGGGTAACATGGTAAACAATGAAAAAAAGAAACAAGCATTTATATAATGCCTCTTCACATCTACTTCAAACATTCGAAAGTACTTCAGGTAAATTGAATTCATTTTTTTGTTATGAGGTGAAATGTGACAGCCATTTTGTGGACAGAGATGAAAGATCATTTCATCTCGTTTTTGGTGGTGCTGATTGATGGAGGGAATATTAGCTTGGACACCCAAAGAATATTTTGCTTTTCTATGACTGTTAACAGATCTAAAATCCTTTCTAATTAGTGGAACAGACAGATGGAGCTTCAATTCAAAGGACAGGCTCAACATCCAATGCGTCAAATTGTCAACTTGGATTATTAGCTTCAGTCCTTTAGTCAGGCATGAATCCAAAGTCAAGAGTATTATCAACTGGACAAAGTTCACAACTAAACTATGAGGAGACATACTTATACTTCTCTTTCTTATGAAGAAAATAAATAAGCATTTTATCATGTTTAGTCATTTTAGGTTTGACTTTCCAATGACCTTCTGGGGTTGAATTACTTGGAGTAACTAGAAAATAATTATTGGTTTTCTGCAAATAAGTCTAAGATTTTCTGTTCTTTACAATTTTTCAATCTTTGAATTTTACCTCACTGGTATATTATAATTTTACCTTTGCAGCGCATATCAATCAAGGAGAAAAATTACTTGCTGTCTGCCTTGATTCCATGTGAGATGTTTCCTACTAGACTCAAATCACACTCATTGTGCCTTATAGAGAATTAATCTTTCACACAAAGAAGCACAAAGTGATAATTTTAACTTCTAAAAAGAAATGTTGCAATTGTTAATGAACAACAGCACCTGGATAATTCAAAACTTGAAATGAATCACATGCTGCCACATAAACAAAACCAGATAGGTTTTTGTCATAAGTAGAATGAGTGGGAGCCATACAAGTGCTGGGCACCAACATGAAAGTTCCTTAACAATAACTTGCCAACCTCAGCGTGTCTTATGAATTGACAACATATATTGGCTCAAACTTGTCATTGATTTATCTATCGCTTGTAGCTCAAGTTAAAGCTGTATACCAGGAGACATACACATCTACATTGAAGACAACTCTGCTGTACATATCCGAGATGCAAGAGAAAGGAATATTGGCTGTTTGGTCGGTGTCACAGCTTGTTCTATCCTCAAATATCAGTTTCTTAGCTGTGAGCAGAAAATTACTGAGGGGACATGTTCTTAACATTGAGACATACATGATCTGTCTAATATCAGAAGCAAGCTTATTGTCCTCTATTTATTCCATTATTTGTTCTGAGGCACAGGCAGGAATATCTAAACAGAAATGATGGGCAGGAAGGAGCCTACCTGATATTTTATCTCCTGCACTATTCATATTCAAGTTATTTAAGTTTCTGCAGTCGATGTCAATCTTGGGAATGGTTTGTAGGCACTTTCTGCAGACCCAATCTTAATAAAAGCCTAATGGAACCGTGAGTTCATCTGAATTGATCCCACTGGGAAAACTAGAATATCTTCAGAATGATTAATGGGGTCTATTCACAATCAACATTTGGTCTTGCCTATTTCTAAATTATATCCAGGGAAAATATAATTCAACTGAGAAATCCTGGAATTTAAATTGATCAAATAGATTTTACTTACCAGAGGATGAACAAGTTTGTTTGGTCCTATGATTTAGTTTTACACCAGCTTAAGAAAGTCCACCTGAGCCCATGGTAAAATCAGACTACAAAAGACAGAAGTGGCATTACTGAGAGAATTAATAATCTCAAGAAAAGTGCAGGATCAGGGTTTAGGCAGAGTGGAATTACCTGGAAAAACTCAGCAGGTCTGGCAGCATCGGCGGAGAAGAAAAGAGTTGATGTTTCGAGTCCTCATGACACTTCAGTAGAACTCCAGTTCTGTTGAAGGGTCATGAGGACTCGAAACATCAAAGCTTTTCTTCTCCGCCGATGCTGCCAGCCCTGCTGAGTTTTTCCAGGTAATTCTGTTTTTGTTTTGGATTTCCAGCATCCGCAGTTTTTTGTTTTTAGGCGGAGTGGTACTGAGGGGGTGGGGGGGTGGGTGGGGGGGTTGTGGGTTGGAGGGGGATGGTTAGAACTGCAGAAGCTGAATGGATGGTCACAATCCTGGTGACAAAATAAAGTCATGAACTCCTTGCATGTATTGTTGGAGGTGAGGAAGGAAGGGAAACTGGAGAGAGGGTTAAGGCAACAGTAGGGATTGAGAGGGGAAAACCAAAGGGAGAAATGAAAGGTGGAATTACTGGGTGACAGAAAGTGCTACAGATTAGAGAAGCACCCCCAAGAGAAAAAAAAATGAATTATCAAGTAGGGCTTGCTTCAGATCAACAGTTATAATGTGTACATGAGTGGCAACAGGTTCACTTCAGGCTACTTGTGAATGGCAGAGATTAGGATAGACAAATTCTACTCATCAACAGGACAGGAAGGAGATGACATGAGATAGTCCACAGTTGAAGTCTGAGTTCCATTGGCGGGACCAGTCGACTTGTGAAAAGGATGAAAAGCTAGCTTGGAGCATCAACGAATCAACGTCCAGATTCAGAGACAGTTGTCAAAAGTGGTAAAATCAGGAACTGTTTGAAAGGCAAGTTATGAGTTGGCACAATGCCTCGTGTTACTTAAATAAAATACCTGATGTATTTAGCTACAATACAAGTCACTGTGTTTCAAAAGAATTATTTAGTTATTTTGAGACGTTTGCGAGATGCTATCAAGCATTGTTTTAATGTAATCCTATACTTTCTTTGTCAAAAGGCATTTCCCCCCGACTCTCAGGCTTAATATTGGATGTAACTTCAAAAGCCAGTTAATTCCAGTTGCTCTCACTCCATCAGAGCTGCTCACCTTCACACATTCCCCTTCGGTTAAATGGACAGACGAATGGGGGGGGGGGGGGAATCAGATTGTTGCTTTCATTTTGAGTGGCTTCCTGTGCTTAGATGCTCTTCAAGCTAAGCTGACAAATAAAGTCTTTGGGTTAGAACAAAAGATCAGTTGATAAATCTGTCAATATGGTGTGATTCTACTTCAGTTGCAATGATTGGTCTCGTAAGTGCAGCTAACAATTTGTCCAAAAGAATCATTGTTTAAACAGCTTATTCAGTTGGTGTTCAAGATCAATGGGAAGGAATGGGAAAGTAAATAAATGTTAGGTGTTTTGCCCTTGTATTGCAAGGACAAGGACACAGTCTGGAAACCATTCACATTGGTCATTTGCAAATTGACCAGTGTCTGGCCAGGAGAACTCCCTTTGTCTTCCGGTTTGATTTTCTATCTGAAAGCAATGGGAGTCAAACTTAAATAAAGGCACAAAACTTTGCAAGTACTCAGCAAGTCTGGCAGAACCTATGGAGGGAGTAATAGGTTAGTGACCCTGCATCAGAACTGGGAAAAGTTAGAAATGTAGCAGATTTTAAGCAAGTGAAATGTGGGAGCGTGGGAAGAACAATAATAGGGAGGGCCTGTGATAGAGTAAAAGGCAGAGGAAATTAAGTGACTATATACTTAGTCATGCTGGGTCAAAGGGTGATGCTGGGGCAAAAGAAAAAGCATCTAGAGAGATGTGAATACCAGAATGATGAATAGATGCCGCCCAGAAGCAAAATCAAGAGGAACAACAAGTGTATGACTGAATCTAGCAAAGAAAAAGAATGAAAATGGGGGAAGAAATCACAGTCTGAAATTGATAAACTCAGTATTGAGTCTGTAAGACTCTAAAGTGCCTACTGAAAGCATCCAGCTTACATTGAAGCAGCAGGCTAAGGACTTAGAGGTCAGCATGGAGGTAAAGAGTTAAAATTGTAGGCAAATGGTAGCTCAAGGTCATGCTTGTGACTGAAAGTTACCTTGGGCGCTAGTGAGAACAGAAGCAAAGTCAAGAGAAAAGAAGAACTGGGGAAAGTGAAACATGACCTGACATTTCACCGTCATCTGTCTCTCATGGCAAAATGGCGCAGCCAGGTTATAGCACTGAGCCGAGAGTGCACATATTTTACAACACTTAGCTGCCAACAAGTACTTGCTATCCCAGAGTCTCAAATCATACCAGCACAAATGGAACCTGTCAACTGCCATGCTGCAGAAGCAGGCAGACAACTCCTTTTCAACTGTAAAACTATCAAGGAAATGTAAATGAATTCTGTTACATGTGCAATTGTTATGTTGGGAAGAAATCTGAAGGGATTTTACTGAAATTTGAGTACTGCTAGACAAGAGCTGGGCAAATTCATTCACTGAGTACCTCTGTGGCAATCCCGCATTGTTTCACTACAAGTAAGAATGTCAGAAGCAGGCTGAATGATAAAATAAGCAGTCAAATTCCACTGTGGCACAATTAAAGAATAATTTCAATGTTGGTACAACTCAGGTTTTTTGTAGAACTTGAGTTGCTTGTCTCTAAACAATAAATTCAATGCATTCTCATCAATATAAATTGGATGTAAACATGTTAGTATACTGATTTTTCACCAGTCTTTAAAAGTGTTATTATGAGAAATGTCCCTGGTGAATTTACCCTTACTCTCTCATCTTTTTCTAAGCAAAACAGATCATTGTGTAGTGCAGAACAAAACTCAGTCTTCTTAAAGGGACATTTATGTTCTTTGAAAATGTTTCTTCATTTGTCTGCAAGCATAGTGGTGTGACACAAGGAACATTGAAGCACATCTTCACATAAACTGCAAGTGAAAGGGTGATAATGAAAACAATGTTCAACCCTTTTCTGTTCATGCATTGAGCATGCTTCATTGTGAGTGTCATGCCAAGTGGCGTAGGCACCCATGGTCTTCCAAACTTTCCAGTGAAGCAACAATGAATGACCTTGTTATTGGAGTTATGATTAAGTCAACCTTTAACATTGTCTTGCTGTTTCCTTCACTGTTGGCCCCTTGCTCTTCTTCTGCTAATCCTTCCAGTGGTGACTTGGCACTCCAATCCATCTGCATGGTTGACATGGTCCAAAGAACGCCATGTGTCTTTTTTTGCTATTATTTAAGAGTTCTCTTGTTCTTCTGGTCCCACTCAGTACTTCTTCATTAGCTCGTTTTAACACTCAGCTCACCCTGAGGATCTTTCTTAAGCATCACATTTAGAAGCTATTGATTTTCTTTTCTTCCTCTGTCCCAACGCTCCAAGCTTCACATTCATAATTCATTATTGACCAGACATATAATTTTAGTATGCAGGTTCTTGTTTCAAAACTCAAGCTGACTTTTCTTAGAATGTTGCTTAATTTTCCTTTTGGCTTATCGAATCTATTTTCAGATTTCAGTACTGCTTTTGACATCGGATGTTAGTGTGCTTCCTAGATAGTTGAATTAATTGACATATTCTAACTTGCTTCTACTTGCTGTGAGGTTGAACACTTGAATGTCCTTTTTCTTGTCATTGCCATAATGTACGCTTTCTTTTAGTTCTTACAATCAGGTGAGGATGAGTCAAATGGCTTCCCTCTCTTCCCTCTCATGGTTTGAATGCCACAGGTTTTTATTTTAAAAAAAGGATGTACTTGCCAATTCCATGAGTGTTTAACTGTTTTGTACAGTGACCATAAAAGACACAATCAGACAGGTTTTCTTGAGTTTTTCAAAAACAAAGAGGCCACTTAACTTGGTGCACCTTTTATATGCACACACACAAAAACAGAGTACAGAGCAGGGGAGGATATATTAAGCAATTTAGAGCCTAGTAAAATTAAAGGGGTGTACGACTCTTGAAAGTCGGTGACTTGGCTGGCTTCAGGCTGAATTCGGCGGTCCTGCTGCTTTCAGCCCCGAGGCAGTTTAATAGACTGGAGACAGCAGCATCAGATTGAATTCCTTTTAAAATCTCAGCTTGTAGCACCTGGATAGTCAAAATCAGCAGACAAGGTTAAAAAAAAACTTGTGTGTTAGATGGAGAGAGAGAGAGAGAACAAACAAAAAAGGAACCCACTCAGAGTTTTGTTCCTTCAGCGTCTCAGAATAAGCAGCTGCTGAAAACATACAAAGGGTTGGCTTGTCAAATGACCTCTCTCCAACTGTCCAGTGATCCAAACATGATCATGACTAGTATATTCCAACTGTAACTTGATTAGATCATGGCCGGGAATTCCTTGCTCAGCCAGGGTTCCATTGTTCAAGTGATATATCTGATGGTTTGTCACCACCCAGGTGATTGTCTGGATGTTTGCTAAAGGGATAAGAGATGGCCCCCGTTTATCTTCTTTCAAAGCCTTTTTTCTGGTGTGGCTTTTCAGACAGGTTGTCTCAATTTGAATGTTTTTTGGAATATAGAAGGTACAGTGATAAATATGTGCAGCCATCTTTGACTTATGATCCCAAGTCATTGGAATGTGATTGTAGTCTTTAAAAAAATATCAATGAGGGGGTTCCCAGCCAGTAAATACAAAAATAATTTTTTTGACATAAAGCATGTTTCACAACACAGTTAAGTTAACTGCTTTCACTTTCATGCGTGTTTGAAGTGAACACAAACCCTCTTCCCAGAGAATCCTCCATCCGACATCAGCCAGCCATTGTGTTGGAGGTTGTAGCTCCTCTGCCTTCAATGCTGTAGAATTTGTCAGATCCACCAATGGTAATCATTCGTAACCCTGAATCCGGAACCATTCCAGATACTGCTCTCCAGATCCTGCTGGTTGGGTCTGGAGCACGCATGGCCAGACAAAAATCCGAATGTTTCCTTAACTGAGAGAGACCAGGATCTCTGGAGGAGTAAAAGGGATCAAGGTGTCCATGTACAAAAATCACATAAAGCCAATGCATGGATACAAAAATAACCAAAAATGCGAATGGAATGTTAACTTTTAATTCAAATAAATCAGAATTCAAAAATAAGGAAGCAATGCTGAAGTTGTTCAGAACCTCATTGAAATCCTATCTGGAGTACTATGTTAGGAGCTGGACTTCAGGAAAGATTGTAGGCCTGAGGCCTGCAGCCACTAATTTTTGCAATTTTTTATTTTGCATTTTATTTCTGCTTTGCTTCTTGATTTTAAGTCTGTATTGAATATTTAAAGTTAGTTTTAAATCTTGGTCTACAAAGTAAGTGTGATTGTGCTTTGATTAAGTCAAGTAATTAATCAACAGCAATCAATAGTGATATTATTGATTATAGATGTGTTTTCCCCAGACAATGCTTTTCACACTGGCCATTCACAGTTAGTATTTGGTCTACATCTTTATTTTCCCTTTTCAAGCTAGACTACTAAAATTTTAAAAAAGTTATCTTTTATTTATCAGAAGTACTTTTTCTTATTGCATTCAAAGATGTTTGAGCCATAAGGCAGAACAATGAATCGCCTTGCATATGGGGTGGTCAACTATGGTGTGGAATCCGGGATGGAGTTTTATTGATGGACGTACAAACTGATTGATAGCAGATGGGAGACGCCATCGAAGTATACATAAACAACTTGTACATGGCGAAGTCTATGAAACATTGCAGTGCCTGTGAGGAAAATTGATAACAACTCATGTTTTCCAGACTATAGTTTTGAGAACGTCCGAGTAAAGCCTCAAAAGACTAGAATGGAACTAGAAATTTGACTTAAGGAATCACTGCTTTCAAGAATCGTTGCTGCAGCCAGAGTGGAATAGCTAACCTCTTGAGACTACAGGAGGGACTAACCATAATACCCACCTATGTATGGTTATTCGGAGACTTGGTGATGTATGAACCAAGGGGAGTTTTACCATTTTGGGGTACTGTCTTGAACAAACCAATTTGGGGTTAACATTTGTAATATAGTATGTATCTGTAATATAGTATGTATGTAAAATGGTCTTTCTTCATTTCTTTTTAATAACATTATCTTTCTTTCATTTCTTTTTAATCATTAATAATTGTTTAATAGTTGTCAAATAAAGATTGTTGTTTTCATACATTGCTTGATATTGAGTTACTCATTCCTGTTCCTCCAGAGCACTGCTCTGAACCTAGGTGAGACTCCGCAAGGGACTCTCACCCCGTTACAAGATATATTGACGTTGAAAATGGTACAGTGCAGATTCACCAGAATTATACCAGAACTTGAACTTAGTTTGAAAAATTTGACATGAACTACCTTGAGTCTAGATGAGGGATGATCTAATTGAGGTCCTTAAAATGAGAAAGAGGTTCAACAAGAAAGGTAAAGGGAAACTACTACCTCTTGTGGTAAATCCTGAACTTTGAACCATAAATTTCAAATTAGAGCTAGGCATTTTAGGGGTGGTATCAGGAACCATGCGTTCATATGAAATGGCATTGGATACCTACGACTCAATATTCTAAATGGCTGTGGACGCTGGACCAACTTAAGTTGTTAAGACTGGGATTGATAATTCATTTTGTTGGGCAAGCTTATCAAGGAATGTGAATGAAGTGGAGGTGGAGAGAAACTATAACCTAATTAAATGGAGGAAGAGTCTTGAGGGGCTGCTGCTCCTAATCTATGAAAATTAAATATCGATCCACTTAGATTACAACTAATCCTTCCTTAGTTCTGGAGGATTCAATGAATTCTGCACAAAGTCTATGGGCAGGATTTTTAGCTTGGCGGGCGGGCGCAATCAGTGGGTCCGGGTGCGGCCAAGAAGCGGTCCGCTGCCCGCGATTGGCTTCCGACCACGATTTCACACTGGCTGGCCAATTAACAGCCAGCCATGGTGAAGCACGAGCTGAAATACTCAGCGCTGCCAGGACGGGGGTGGGAGGAGGGTGGGCGCTGGCGTAAGCGCAGGCACAGGCGAGCGTGGAATGAAAGCTTCCTGAAGGCCGAAGGCTGCCTGAGGGAGCTGAAGGCTTCAAAAGTATTAAATAAAGATTTTAAAATCAGAACGAAAATGTCCAAGCAGCACAAACAGTCGCCTGAACATGTACATTATAAAAATTCTGTGCATTGATTTTTTAAAAAAAGTTAATAACAAAAACCTCATCTCGCCCTTGGATGAGGTTTCATGAAAAACGTAAAGGCCACCTGGCTGATTTGTCTGTCCTCCCACCGAAATTTTGGACGGACCATGAAAAATGAGAATCAATTACGCCTTTAATGGGCTTAATTGACCTCCTAAGTGTCGCTAGGCACACTTCCAACTTTTGCAGGCACCTGCCGACTGAAATATTGCGTGAGCGTGGGATGATGTTAGGACGCTCGCCCGACATCATCACGCGCTATTCTACGCCTGAGCGGGTCAGGCGCCTGCCCACATGCCATACTGAATATCCGGCCCTATGCTAATATGAAGTAAAGTACATTCCGGGCGTTGTGCATCTTTGGAATTATCTGCCCAGTGGGTTGTGGATGCTTCATTGTTGAATATATTTAACATTGAGATAGACAGGTCTTTTTTCCCATCTCTCAGGGAATCAAAGGCTATGGGGAATGGCAGGAAAGTAGAGTTGAAGCTGATGGTCGGCCATGATCACATTGAATAGTGTAGCAGGCTCGAGGGCCATATGGTCTTCTCTTGCCCCTATTATTTATGTTCTCCCTAAGTCTAGTGTGTCCTCCTTTTCCTAGGTCTTGATATCACTCAGCATCTGAGGGTAGCAAATCTGGACACCATATTCTAGATGTGGTACTTTTGAAAACAAGTGAAAATATCTCTTCCAATATCCATTCACGGTGCCAAAGCTTAGTTTAGTCCCTCAAAAGATTATTTGTTTGTTGCAACCAATCTGAGCTGCAGAAGTCTGTTTAGCTTAAAAATCAGAAATGTAAATCATGAATCTGAATGATGTGATAGCACAGAGCTTTCATAGCTCTGTTGCAATCTTGCTAACCATATCAAGTAGATCAGTTGTGTCTCAGTTGGAATAGCACTCTTGTCTCTGAGTCACAATGTTCTGGTCAAGTCCATTGTCAGGGCTCGAGTATAAAAATCAAGGCTGACACTGCAGCGCAGTACTTGAGGAGCACTCCACTGCTGGAGATACCACCTTTTGGACGAAACATTAAACTGGGTCCCCAACTGCCTGCTTGGATGGATGTAGAAGATGCCCTGGCACTATTTAGAAGAAGAAATTATCCCCTGTATCCTGGCTAATATTTAGCTACCCTCCAATCAGCAACACAACAAAAAAAAAAAAAGAGATTATTTGGCCATTATCACATTGCTGTCCAAGTTTGTTGTGCACCAAAACAGAAAATGCTGGAAAAACCCAGCAGGTCTAAAAGCATCTGTGGAGAGAGAAACAGAGTTGACGTTTTGAGTCTGTATGATGGATGATGGACCTGAAATGTTAACTCTGTTTCTCTCTCTGCAGATGCTGTCAGATCTGCTGGGTTTTTCCAGCATTTTCTGTTTTTGTTTCAGGTTTCCAGCAACCGCAGCATTTTGCTTTTATTTTGTTGTGCACATATTGGCTGCCGTGTTTCCTACCTTGCAATAGTGACTATACTTGAAAAAGTATTTAATTGGCTGTCAAATGATTTAAGACATCCAGTGGTTGTGAGAAGTGCTATATAAATGCAAGTCTTTTCTCTTTTAGATCATTTTCAATCAAGTCTCCAGTAACCATGCTGCCCTATCAGGAATTGAAATGTAAAGCTCGGTTTAATTAAAAAAAAATGAGCTGATTTATAAAGTTATCAAATGCAACAATCTCACTCTGTAAAATACCAAAAGGTTTGCATATCAGTGATTTTAAAGGCATCAGTTAGGTCACACAGCATATGAGAGACAATTAATGGTCATTACAAATACAGTACTCTCTCTCTGAAGTATACCAGTATTACTGCACATTAGAAATATCTATATATAAAGCACCATGAGTAATTAAGCAAAGGAGTAAAGGTCAGCAGCTTCAAAAGATTATTGCTTCCTATTATTTCTGAAATAGCAGGTATTAGGGAACTTGACAAAATGCTGCAACAACAGAAGCTTTATGCAAAGTGACAGCTCAAGGGAGATCAGACTGCCTGTCACCATCTTATGCTGCTTTCAATCTTTTGTCACTCCACATCCATTGTAATGAAATTTATCCAGTCCCTTTGACTAATCCACAGACTCATCTTCCATTGCTCATGACAGTTTGCTCCTCAGACAAGCTCAAATCTAATTCGAACACCTTTCAATATATCCCTTTGTTTTAAATTTAAGGTTCAATTTGCAGAAGCACTAGCTTCCATTTTATATCCCTTAATACTTATGCAAGGTTGACCATAACTCCTCTAAGGTTTCATTTCTCAGACAGCGCTATGTTAAATTCCTCAGTGTGCGAAGCATGTTAACAAACAGGTTCCAGTTTTTTTTCTCTCAGATCTACATGTTATTGGTATGTGGGGACAAACTGTTCATGCATTGGCTCAAATAGATCCTGATTCACATTCACATCCACAGCCACATGCTTTGTGGGCCAGGATTACTGATTAGAAACCATGTCCAGAACTGGTTTTCTTTAAACCCTACCTAACTCTGACACTAACCCCTATCGCAATACTCTAACATTGCCCTGGTTGAAATGAGTTAATTTAACACCTTCGAACTCTCCATGACACAAATCACATTATGCGTTCACCCAAGTAGCAGAGGAACCAAAGAAGATCCACCATTTTAACTTTGTATTTTCCCAAAATGAACTTAGACCAGTTATTGAAGCCTGTCTTTAGGCCTAAGTGGCAGATGGATTTCATTTATTAGTAACAGGGGAACAAGAGGAGGCCATTTCAACTACTCTGCCATTACGGGAGATCATTGCTGATCTGTGACCCTAACTCCATTAACTTTGCTGCAAATCCCTGAATACCTTTGAACAACAATAATTTACCAACCTCAGTTTTAAAATTAACAATTGATTTGGCATCAGTTGCCATTTTCAGAAGAGTGTTCCAAGCTTCTCTCACCCTTTGCATGAAGAAGCACTTTCTAATTTAGCTCCCGAATTTTTTTGACAATGCCCAGTCACGATGACAGCTGATTGTGGAACCCAGTATTAGATACCATGCTCTACTCTGTACTGTATGTGGTCACCTGACCTGGGAGTTGAAGGTCAGATAGCACATGTTGCAGCCTGGTCTTGATGGAGTTCAGATACTGCAGATACGTGTTAATGTTAGGAAAATATGTAATCAATAAAGTTAGTTCAGTTACAATGTCGACGATCTGTGTGCATCATTAATAAAAGAAACAAGGCAGGCTCATACACCATTCAATCAGTGGAAATAATTTCTCCCTATCCCCTTGTTCCTTTAATATCTTGAAAACCTTGATCAAATCACCTCTCAATCTTCTAAATCCCAGGAAATACAACCCTAGTTTGTGTAATCGGACTTCATAGCTTAACCCTTGGAGTACAGGTCAACATCTTTGTACGTGGATATCAAAGTCTTTTTGGACTGCCACTATTTTTAGCTTTCCAGCATTTATAAGGCATTCTATTCTATCCTTTATAGGTTGAAAGTAGATGACCTCATATGAGAGGTGAGAGACAGATTTAGAGAGAAAGAATTTGGGTGGAAGTTCATACTTGGATTAAAGAGACCAAGGTGGCGAATGTTTAAACAAGGCTGGAAGAATCGCCTAGCTTTGGTTGGAGGGAGGAATTTCCAAGGTCACCTTACTGTTATGATCCTAGTTATGATCCACTGGACAAGTCAGATCCCAGAGTGGAACCTGGCTTGATAGACCTTAACTTTTATTTTCTTTTGGAAACCATGGAGGGTAGTTACTGAACAGATTCACAGGAGTCTGCTGATGAACTTCTAACAAAATAATAAAACATTTATTAAAGAAGAAAAATGAACTATACTGCATTAGACAAAAGGGTTGGAAAGAATGCAATACAAAAGCCAATAAATGAGTCAAATTTCACTACTTATTCACCTCAAGCACACCTTTACAGATACATACAAATTCATAAAGATAACATAATTTACAATTTCTATCTTATACTCCAGTATCCACAGTCAGTATGTGGTGCATGAAAACTAACACAGGACACACCACATTCTGAAATCAAGTGATAGATGCCCCACCGTCCGGATGCTTCTCACACCACGGGCCAACCAGTCTCACTGAAACTCTGTCTTACTCATGGGGGTTTCTAATCTCCACACTCTAAGAACTTGCCTTGGAATTCTCTCTCAAATGAAACTTTCACTTGGACAACTTCAACAAGGATCCACCTCTAGGGTTTCAATCTCTTCTTCCGATATTCCTTTCCACTGGATCTCCGCATGCTTTTAAGCTTCACCTTCCACACAGGCCCTCAGATATTCAGCTGTGCCAAGCAGAACACCACTGCTCCCAAAGGGCCATAGTAAGGAGTCACCAACACTTGGATGTCTCCTCAGATTTTCTGGTTCTCTCAAGCCCACTTTGCTTTAAATCTGCTCCCTGCAGCTCTGACTCTGTAATTCAGAGCCTTTTCCTTACTTTTAACTTCACTTAACAGGACCCGTTTCAGATTCCTGTCCTTGTCCTTTAACTAGACTGTCTCCTTTGTCTTTTTGTCCCGTTCCCTGGTTTGGGACCTTCTTTGTTTTGCACTTGCTCCCTGTCCCCCTCCAGTCCTGCTCCTTAGAACAACTCTTCCAGAATGGTGCTCCTCTTTCAGGTCACCTGACCATATTTTCGCACTGATTCACTTTGTGTCTTTTTGCCTTTCTGTGCAGGCACGTAAAGCTGGTTTCCTGGCTGAAGATATATAAGAAACAAGATGTGCATGTGTGCACAGCCGTTTACCGGCTTGAAGATGGCGAAAACCATTAACTGCGCACGTGTGGCCATTCTTCGTCTGGTGCGTATGCAGAAGACCCAAAACTAGAAAAACCACAAACTACACGTGTATGGCCATTCCAAGGCCAGTGGCAAGCACAGAGACCACCGGGCTGGGGGCCCTCTGAGAACTGTGGTTCCTGAACTCCAAGGGCCTGATCTCCAATTTAAAAAGTAAAATTTTTTCATCTCTTTGGGATTCGTCATACTCACCGCGAAAGCCAATTTGGGTATTAGATGTTTTCTGGCTGGAAAAGGAAAAAGGATGCAAGTCATTGGGAGCTGATAGTAGCTTTTGACTGGTTCCTGGAGAATGAGGTGTCCACTTAAGGGACAGAGTAAAGTATCATCATGGTGAGGGATTTTTGGTAACTTTAAAAGCTAAATAGGGAAGAATTTTCAATAATCTAGAGTTTAAGTTACATTCAAAAATAGTGTTTTGCCGATGTGTTTTTGAATTTTTTTTTAAACAGTAAAAGCCTCAAAACTTGAAATCTTGTCATGTGATCCTTCCATGCAGTAAGTTACTAGAAATTCTGTTGTCTTTTTATGCTATTGGTCGCTACAGGGATTGTAATATTATCCCATCATCTAAGTCATTAATAAATACAATGAAGAGTTGAGGTCCCAACATTAATCATTGTGGAACATTCCTAGTAACACCCTGCTAATTAGAGGATCTGCCCATTATATCTGTCTTCCTCAGCTCAGGCAGATTTCTAACTAGGTCAATAATTTGTCTTCAATTCCATGAGCTTACATTGACTGAACATCAGTAATGGAATGACACCGACCATAAATGACTCAACAGTTTCCTTAGCAAATACGCTGTTATTAATCAACTCACTGAAGAAAAACAAAAGATAAACAATCCATGTAATGATAGTATGAGTTTATGGGGCAATGGGGATAGGTGGGGGTATATTGGAAGTAAAGTTGGCTCTGCCAATGAAATATAAGGTTTATCACCAAGCCCAAGGTCAAACAAATCATAACATCAAGTGTTCAGGATAAGGTGCAGTGTATTTGTTGGAAATGAACATTAGTTTGGTTGATTTTAAAAAATGCTGGCTCATCTTCAATTTGGACAAGTTAGATCTATCACAGTGGTGAGTGTGAAGCCAAGGGTTGTAGTGGAAATGTGGAGCTGGGTACCAAGTTCTATCAACATACATATAGAACCTGATGCATTATCAATGAATGATGTCTCTCAGGGAGATACTGGTAGGGAATAGGAGGGAGGCACTGCCAAGGGAACTATCTAGGGTGGGAAGAGAAATAATTGCAGGAATTGTGTTGGCTAGATTAGGACAGGTAATAGTGGAGATGTCAAAATGAACAAGGAGGAGTGGCATGATGATATCTTAGTCACAAAGAATAGTTGAGGCAGATAGCAAATAAATGTATTCAAGGTGAAACAAAATAAGCACAAGGGAGAGGAAGTAACTGAAGAATATCTTGATAGAGTTAAATGAAAATAGGTGGTGGAGGCTCATGTGGAACATAAACATCATCATCGACCAATTAGGTCAAATGGTCTGTTTCTGTGTTTGGACTTGATGTAACTCAGTGTAAATGCAATCCCAGTTCAAATCTACTATCATTTTAACCAGGCACAGAATTTGAAAACATCACTTAGATTGATTTCTATAATGAAGCCTCGATTCAGTCAGACAAGGAAAATCAACATGATATTAATATCTCTTCATTACAAACAATCATTACAATTTTCTTCTTGTAAGACTTACCCTTCAGCAACAGTGCCAGCACAGATACTGGAGCTAATATTAGTGAACCTTTCTGACCTCTGCAGCACTATTAAGGTGGTTGCTCCAGTTTCCCTTTATACTGCTGATTTGAGGCTAGTTTGACAACGTGCTTCTCAGGGACGCTAATTAGGTTGCATCCTAATTGCTAAAATCTCTTTTTTGATGATTAAAGTAAGTTAGGGCAATCTCACATGTAGATTCTGACAGACGAATGCAGAGAACATGGTGCAGATGATTGCAGAGAACATGCTGCCAATAATTCAAAATCAATGGGTGTTCTCAAATGAAGAAGGGACAAAGGTGGATGTCACGTGAGATGGGAAGGTCTGTTTTGCAGTGGGAGATAATGAGCTGCTTCCCAAATCTGAAATTGGGGTCGCACATTGGGGAAAGTCATCCTCTGTGTGGTATGCATTATAAAACCATAATCGGTGTTGATAAACTGGTTTAGCAATGTTTGTATAGAATGAAATGAATTCTCCCATTGTTGGGGCAGGCTGAAGTGAACCCATGACGTAGATACTGAGCGCAATATGTGAAGGGCCTCTTGCAGGAGACCTGATCACTGGGCCTAAAAGGTTAGAACTCCCTATTGAGCAACTTAAATGACGGAGTATAAACTTTGCAAAACAGAGACACCAGTGCTGCTTCCCTTACAGTCTTCGACCTCGTTCTGAAGGGGAAAATTTATTTTCTTCCATATTATACCACCCCCACCCTATCACCTAACCCTAATGGTTCTGTTCCAATCACATTCGAATTATACTGGATTATTCGGATTGAGCTGAATAATTACTGGCTTTACATTTGGGTTTATGTCAATTAGTTTTTTGTGGAAACTTGGGTGTAGTCTCATCTTGGCCAGGTTGGCATTTTGGGCACAATTTTCACATTGTGTATCAGCCACGGCTCAGTAATTAGTATTTTTGCCTCTTGCATCACCAGGTTCCAGGTTCAAGACCCATTCTAGGGTTTGAGCACGAAAATAAAAGCCGGCATTCCAGTGCAGTTCTGAGGGAGTGTTGCACTGTTGGAGGTGCTGTCTTTTGGATGAAATATTAAACCGAGGCTCGTCTTCTCGTGGAGATGTAAAAAGTCCTTTGGCATTATTTCAAAGAAGAGCAGGAGTGTCCTGGCCGAGATATATACGCCTTAATCAACATTACGAAACACAGACTATCTGGCCATTATCACGCTGCTGTTTGTGGGAGTGTGCTGAGTGCAAATGAGCTGCTGCGTTTTCTACCTTATAGTGGTGACTATACTTCAAAAGTACATCGTTGGTTGTAAAGCACTTTTGAGAGGTCTGGCGGTTGTGTAAATCAGTAGATAAATGCAAATCTTTCTTTTTTCCCCTCTTTTAATGCACTTCTATCACACGTGCAGAGCAATATCCAGGCTGCATTTTCCAGCATGAATATGCTTTGCCGTGGTGAGAAAAGTTCACACCACAAAGAAGGAGTCAGATCGATGCATCCAGATGTGTCCCAGGTATTCAAATTGGGTTTGACTTACTCCAAAAACACTAAACAGATGGATGCTTCCCATTCATAATGGCTTTACGAGGAGAACTCATGATGCAGCTAATTGCTGAGAATAATAAAAAAAAATCCTTTCCAAAGATAATATTGTACTTGGACTGAAGCTTTTTTTACTCATTTGTGTCTGCCTTATTACAAACTACTGCCCCTGGAGTGAAATTCTAAAATATATCTTCAATTATTTTTTTAAATAATTCATGACACCCATCATTAATAACCATTGTTGCTGTAATTATATTCTGATAACAAAACAATTGGAAGCCAAAACACATTTTATTTTTGTAGTTAAACAATAATACAATGCCTTCAAAATAGCCTCACAGCCTGGTCCCAACCTAATTATATTACATAGCATTTCGAAAATTAATGGGACCTTTATTATAATGTTTAAAGGTTTAAAATTTCTAATTACATTACTCCCCTCCTTTCTCACTGCTAACCAATTATGTTATAAACTAAATCTTAATCTTGCTAGTCACATTATGGCAGTGTTTGTGCCATCATTCAATAGAGCTTCTTGCATGAAGGGAGAGAAGCAGCATTCAAACAGAGCTTCAATAAAACTCGTTTGCTGCCAAAAGTTTTGAAACAAGCAGTGGAGTGAGAAGACTTGGTAAAAGTCTTGAGGGAAAGCTTCTGTCGAAGGCCTAGAAACAAAACCTGTTGATTGTTTTTGAGGAAGGTTTTCCATTTTTCTGCACCTTAAAATTGTGAGAAAGGATAAGAAACATAGGTTTCTTTGAAAGAAATACAGGAAAGGTGAAAACTGTGCATTTTCAAGATTGTGAATGGAATTGCCAGAATTGTTTCAGGCAGATTGTTCACTCTGGCAAAGGATTTAAATAAAATTAGCATAAAAGTTCCATTCGGAGGTATTCATACTTGATGCAATTTCTTCCCCTTTGTCCGTCGCCAACCAACCAATTTTAATTCTGGTCGCCTGGTAGACAGCTCAAATGGCCACAGTGACTTACCACCATCCCCACCCCACCAAACGCCCCCTTAGCTGTTGCTGTCTTATCACAGTTTGTAATTTTAACCTGGTCTTTTGAGAAGGAGAGACATCCACTAGGAGGTAGCAGGGTCCCTGCCTTAAACATGTAGATTGGGCATTAATAAACCATCAGGGTTGACCAAATCGCAATTTTTACCTGACGTCTGTTTGGGGAAGCCATTGTGCAATCTCTGCCAAACAAGGTAGGTGGTAATTGGAGCTGAGGAGGCCCAGAAAACCAGGGGTCTTTTTATTTTTGGTTTCCTTGTGGGCCAGGAGTCTCCTTCTGGGTCCCACAAGAAAACCTTGGGCCTCCCCTATCCTAGGCTTTCTTTTCCCTTCCCTGACTACAATGCTATCCCGACAGTCCCTCTCAACCATATACCTGAGTGTTACGGACCCTTCCTTCAGGTTCCCAGCAGTAGTGTCCTGGTGCCCTACATCCTACTTCAGTCAGCCACAGCCAGGTACTACTTCCTGTCATGCTCAGTCAGGAGATTGATAGGCTATATGCAGCTGAGGCTTGGGAGTTTAAGATCTCTGTGGCCTTGCATTATTTAGAGAATTGATTTATCCTCCACCTTGATCCTGGCTGCACGAACTCGACCAGCGAATTAAAAAGAGGGATTGTAGAATCAGTTACCATTGAAACAAATAGAGTAGAAGCAACTGGTTTGTGGTTTGGTTTCCACTTTGAATATTATTTGGATCTCTCATTGGGTAACTTGTGGCCTGTTCTGGATTGAGAAAGTTTCCCACTCTTATGAGTGACTAGGTCTAACTCCGGTAGGTTTCTTCAAAAACTCTTTCATTTACTCTATAGTACATTCGAAGCTTTGAGCTAAGTACATTTCTCTTGTACAGACTATTCTATTGTCTCTTCCCCATGATGCTGGTGTCACTATTACATCATGGAACACATCACCGCCTCACTATATAACTATTAACCCATTATTCTACATGAACAACATCCAGTGACAGCTGAATATATTTTTGAGAAGTAATGAGGGAAATGAGAATAATGCCAAATTTACAATCTGTTTTACAACCCCGACTGAGATAAATTAATTGAGCGTAGATCACATCTAAGGCCTTCTAATTGCTTTTGTTTAGTACTACTTGGATTAATGCCTTCAGCCCATATTCATTCAAATTGAAGAATGGAGATGATCTTTGAGGTATCATTGTTGCTGTTTTAAAAGACAATGGACAATGTAAAATAAGCACAAAAAAAAAGTGGAAACGCATCTTCAAAGATTGAAAACACAAAAGCGGACTCTTCTTCCGACTCTATTCTCACAGCCATTGGAATCACAATTTTGCAGGAACTTCAAATTCATCAGATGAAATTAATTTGAGGATGACCTATACAATATAAACCCCATAACATTATCTTTTGAAATGCTCTCAAACTCTCAGCAGCCAGATTTACTTTTTCGCATGACAGCAAGCTTGATTTCTTGCCATCAGAGCTCGGTCTATGTTTTGTATTTTGTACGGTTCACCGCACCAAGGAAATTTATTGCAAATGGTGTCATTTGGGATAAATAGGCGTTTCAAACTATGGTAATATAATCAAAATCTTGGTGGCAATGAGGGAAATGTGTCTTGAAATTGGCATTTCTCTCTATTCTAATGGAATGCCTGGGTATTTTCTGGTTATATACAGCGTCCGCTCTAACTCTGTACATTCATTGTGTCAGTTCCGGACTTTCTTAAATATATTCTAAATGCATCTGTAAAAAACTGCTATCTGATGGCATGTGTGCATGACACTGTGATTCTGCTATCTGTAGCCATTATATCCCCTGTGCATTATCTATCTGAAGATTAGTTTTGGCTTGATTTCCAATATTACAGGCATTGTCATGCCTGAATACAGTTACCACTTCATAAGAAAATGAACAATTATGCTTCAGCATCAATTATAGGTAGTAATTATCAAAGATGTGACATGACCACTGTATTGCATTTAAGCTTGTCAGGATTTTGTTTTTTTTAAATCAATCTTAATAAATTGTGGCTACTACCTCGGAGTCTCAATAGGCTTGGCATGCCCCATGAGAAAAGAAATCTGGTGACTGAGGTGACTTTATCTTTCATTTTGTTGTCTGACATGGACTGTAGTTCAAATAAGTTCATCACAACATTCATCAGTCTTTCCCCATTACTCAAATGAAGTTACAATTGCTTCACATAATCAGAGATTCTATTCAGAAACAGCCAAGCAGTGCAGAAGGAAATCACTTGTTTCACAGCTCATGAGTTGCTGTAGGTGCTGGCTTTCAAATCTACCATGTTGCATGTGATTAGTGTTGTTATTGTGGGACTGTATGATCATTGATAAAGTAGCATATTACATTACCACAATATCACAACACACACCGGACTTTGTTTTCTCAGAAGAGTGACAAGAGGTGGAAAGGGCAGTTTACACGGCCGAGTTGTTTAGGATTAAAAAATGGGACTGTGTGTACAATGCATATTATGTCAGACATTAGTACATCAGAACAGAGACATAATTTGTTGCAACAGGACAATTAATGCCATCTGCTAACAGTTAGACTTGCCTAGCAGATTCAGGGGTTTTTAATTTTTTTTACATGTAAAACTGGTGAAAGTATATAAAATTATGAGGGGCATAGATAGGAAGGAACTTTTCCACTTGGTGGAGGGATCAATAACCGGGGGGGCATAGATTTAAGATAAGGGGCAGGAGGTTTAGAGGGGATGTGAGGAAGAATTTTTTCACCCAGAGGCTGGTGGGAATCCGGAACTCACTGCCTGAAAGGGTGGGAGAGGCAGAAACCCTCATAACATTTAAGAAGTATTTGGATGTGCACTTGCGATGCCATGGTATACAAGGCTATGGGGCTAGTGCTGGAAAATGGGATTAGAATAGTTAGGTGCTTGTTTGACCGGTGCAGACCCCAAAGGGCCTTTTTCTGTGCTGTAGACCTCTATGTGAATTGATGATGTCATGGCCAGGGAAGCAGGCCATTTGGAACTGAAGTCATCAGTGTACCTCCTTAACCGACCAGATTGTAAAACTGTGTAATTACCTGTACAAGGATGGAGAAGGAGGTATCAATTACATTAGAAGGGGCGAATTCAATGCCCAATCAGATACAGAAAAAGAAAGACAGAAATGAAAGAGGCAAAAAAAGGTAAATTTTAAAAAAAATTACGTCATTAAAATTTCAAAAAAACTTGAATTTACATAACACATTTCATGACCTCAGAACAGCCTGAAGCACTTTAGAACAATAAGGTATTTTTGAAAATTAGTCACTGTTGTAACGTAGGAAATATGGCAGCCAATTTTCACACAGCAAGATCCCACTAACAGCAATGTGATAATAACCAGATAATCTGTTTTTATGATGCTGATTGAAGAATTAATATTGGCCAGGTCAGCAGGAATAACTCTCCAGCTATTCTTTGAAACAATTCCAACAAGTAAAACCTAAAGTAATGAGACACCACACTTGCAATAGTTAAGTTTTAATGCCAGAGAGGTCAACTAGCAGTAATTTCTAATTATGTTATTGAAAGGGTACTCTGGCTTGAACTTATTTGACATTTTGTAGTGAGTTTAGTTTGTATCTACACATAAAGACAACTTCACACCATCAATGCATTTATTTGGTCAGCCAGGGCTCCCATTGATCCAAATTTGGATAGTGTTTGGTTAAAGAACTTATCAGATTGGAATGTGCTTGTCAGTTTCTAGCTGCAGGACAAATCACCCAGTGCTTAAAACTGTTTTGCACTTATAAAAAGGAATAATGTCTGACACATGAGACACGTAGCTTAAAGCTATTGAGGTAGATGCTTTAACTGAAACTTGGTTTATGGGTGAGCTTTACAAACAAAGATTTGCATTTATATAGTGCTTTTCACAACCACAGGATATCCCAAAGTATTTTACATAATATACTTTTTGAAACATAGTCACTGTTGTAATGTAGGAACTGCAGCAGCCAATTTGCACACAGTAAGCTCCCATAAACTGCAATGTGACAATGACCAGATAATCTGTTTCTGTCACTGATTGAGGGATAGATATTGGCCATGATAGCAAGGATAACTCCTCTGTTCTCATTTGAAATTGTGACATGGAATCTTTTATGTCTACTTGTGGGGACAATTTAACATTTACAACAGTGCAGAACTGAAGTATCAAGTTTGATTTTTGTGCTGAAGTGGGACTTGAAACCATAATCTTCTGACTCAGGTGAGGGTGCTACCATCAAGATGGAAGTCTCTTCACCAGGATATACTTTCTACAACCTATCCCACCTAAACACCCATGGTGACACTCAGCACCAAATCATATGTTGGTCTCTCCTTCCACTCTTCTTGATCTACTGCTCTTGCATCTCCTTTAAAAATCTCAATATGTACATACCCTGAAGATCCAACCCATTTGTCTCCCCAGGATATCCTCCGCCCATTCCCCTATGAGTTACAGCACTGAACAACTCCTCAATCTTAATCTGAAATGTCCTTGTCCTCTACCCTCTGATTTTATTGATCTTCTGTCCTCTCTAAACATCTTCCTTTATTTAGTCTCTGACATTCACAGCCAACCCCTCAACAGCACTTTCTCATGTAACTTCAATCACAGTCAATCCTTGTCGAACTTCAAGCCTTGTCTAATTACTGCCCTGAATTCCTCACCAAACCACATCATCCTACCTCCCATGCAAAATCAGCTCCTTGGCATCTGCCCCTGAAAAACACTGGCTTTCTAATCCTAACCCCAACACCTCTAAAACCATTAATCTGCACAACCTCTTCCTCATCCTCAACCTTTAAGTTCTTGTCCTCACAAAAACCTTTGCTCTCTCCCATCCTTGTCATTCATCTTGACACCATTCCCGTCCTCCCTCTCTCATGTCCAAGTGGCACAGACTTTAGCATAACTGATCGACAATTGGTCCAGTCATCCACTGCCAGATTTGGCAGTACCAAATCAAGTGCTTTGAACCTCCCACAATGCTAAATCTGCACATGGCTCCAGAACCATCCCAGTGAACAAAAATAATTATTTGTTTTTTCAAACTACCAATTGTCTCCTTCACCACTCTGCCCTGCCCCCTCAACCCATACCTTCGACATTGTGCAAGAACCTCAAGGACCACTTTGTCACTATGATTGAGACCATTCATTCAGTTGCTTCTGCTACTTGCAGACCTTTCCTTCCCTTCCCCTTAACCACCCAATCTCTCCATATGCTTTCTCCGGTCTTAGCCCTTATCCCATATCTTTCTCTAGCTTCTCTCCTCATGTCATATCCACGCTCATCTTATCCATGAGATTTACCTTAAGCTCTCTTAACATCTTTCCCAATAAAATGCAGTCACCCAACATTAAGTAGTTCCTTCTCTTCAGGAAATGCCTCCTTTCAAATATTCCATCATGCCCCGCTGATCTTCAAAAAAAAACCCACACTTCCATCCTATGTACAACCTCCCATCCTCTCAAGTCTCTGGACATGTTTTTGTTTTTACCCATAATTCCATCTTGAAGTCTGTCCAATCAGATGTTTGCTCATGCCACAGCACTGAAACAACCCTAATCAAAGTCACAAGTGACATCATCTGTGGCTGTGGTGCAATGTTCTTCCTCATTCCAACTTCTCTATAACCTTCAACATTGTCAATGAGTCAATTTTCTTCTATCACCTCACCTTCAGCTAATGGGACTGCTCTCGTTTGATTCCACTTTACCTAGCCAATTGTAGCCAAGGCACCTTAACCAATGGTTCTTCTCTACCTGCCCTCATACCATCACTTTTGGAATCTCCAAAGAATCTAGCTATCTATATTTTTTCGTTCATGGGATGTAGCTGAGTAGGCCAGCATTTATTGCCCATCCCTAATTTCCCTTGAGAAGGTGGTGGTAAGCCATCTTCTTGGATCGCTGTAGTTCATGTGATGGAGATACACCCACAGTGCTGTTAGGAATGGAGTTCTAGGATTTTGACCCTGCTACAGTGAAGGAATGATGATATCGTTCCAAGTCAGGATGGTGTGTGCCTTGGAGGCAAACTCACAGGTGGTGGTGTTCCCATGCATCTGCTGCCTTGTACTTCAAGGTGGTTTAGAAGGTGCCATCAAAAGAGTTTTGCTGAGTTGCTGCAGTGCATCTTGTAGGTGGTACACACTGCTGTCACTGTGCATCGGTGGTGGAGGCAGAGAATATTTAAGGTGGTGGTTGGGATGCTAATCAAAGTGCTGCTTTGTCCTGGATGGTGTTGAGCTTCTTGAGTGCTATTGGAGCTGCACTCAACCAGCCAAGTGGAGAATATTCCTTCACACTCCTGACTTGTGCCTTGTAGGTGGTGGGCAGGATTTGAGGAGTCAGGAGGCGAGTTATTCACCACAGAATTCGCAGTCTCTGACCTGCTCTTGTAGCCACAGTATTTGTATTGATGGTCCAGTTCAGTTTCTGGTCAATGGTAACCCCCAGGATGTTGATAGTGGGGGATTCAGTGATGATAATGCATTGAATGCCAAGGGGAGATGGTTAGATTCTCTCTTGTTGGAGATGGTTATTGCCGGCCACTTGTGTGGCGCAAAGGTTACTTGTCACATTACAGCTGAAGTCTTAATATTGTCCAGGTCTTGCTGCATATGGATGTGGATGGCTTCAGTATCTGAGGAGTGGCGAATGGTGCTGGACATTGTGCAGTCATCAGCAAACATCCCCACTTCTGACCTTATGACGAAGGGAAGGCAATTGATGAAGTAGCTGAAGGTGGTTGGGCCGAGGACATGGCCCTGTAGAACTCCTGCCTGGGTCTGAAATGACTGACCTCTAACAGCTACAACCAGCTTCCTTTTTGCCAGGTATGGCTCCAACGAGTGGAGAGTTTTCCCCTGATTCCCAATGACTCCAGCTTTGCTGGGGCTCCTTGATGCCACGTAGTCAAATGCTGCCTTGAGGTCAAGGGCACACACTCTCACCTCACCTCTCTTACTGATGTTTGCATTAAGGCTGTATTGCGGTCAGGAGCTGAGTGGCCCTGGTGGAATCCAAACCGAGCATCAGGGAGCAGGTTATTGTTGAGTAAAAGCTGCTTGATAGCACTGTAGATGACACTTTCCATCTCTCTGTTGATGATTGAGGTGAGACTCATGGGGCAGCAACTGACAAGGTTGGATTTATCCTGCTTGTTGTGGACAGGACATACCTGGGCAATTTTCCACATTGCCAGGTAGATGCCAGTGTTGCAGCTGTACTGGAACATCTTGGCCAGGGGGATAGCTAGTTCTGGAGCTCAAGTCTTCAGTAATATTGCTGGACTGTTGTCACATCCTTTAACCTTTGCAGTATCCAGTGCCTTCAGCTGTTTCTTGATATCACGTGGGGTGAATCAAATTATCTGAAGACTGACATCTGTGATGAGGAGGATGGGGGTCTTTGGGGCTCTCCTCTTCTTACGTACATGTTGTTTCTTGATGACATCATCCAAAGATATGGCTTCACCTTCCTCATATACAGCCAACTCTACCTCTCCCACTCTCTCTCTCTCTCTCTCTCTACACAAAGTCTTTGATTGCTGCTCCTGCCCACATTTGCCTCTTCTGCAGTCCTCGGAGGTGGACAGCTGGATGCAGTGAGTCACCCAACAGGCAAATACCTACATCTCTTTCTACCTCTCTTTCTTCTGCACCCCAGCTGTTGGGATAAGGTTTAATGCCATTCTACCGTTCAGGTGACAGAATGCTCAAATATTTGGTGACAACTTACATTTCACTTTCCAATGATTTAGAAAAAATAAAACTAGTTTAAATTACTGTTGTCATTATACAAGTATACACCGCAATAAGACATCCAAGAAAGAATTGTACTTTTTAAAAAATGTAATTCACACAGCACAAAATCCTTGCCTCACTGAAATAACATCTGCACAGTGAATCAGTTTGATCTGAACTGTCACCGAAACAATTTTTCCCCTCAAAATACAATCTGCATTATCAGGGAGAAGGTAAACTTTTGCTCCAAAGCAACATTACAAATCTTACACAACTAGTTCATTAAGAAAAAGAGTGGGAGCCATTCCTCATTTATACTTTAACCAATGGAATTGCATTCAGCTCGGTTCAAAATAATTTGATCTGCCAAAGGGTTCCAAGTGTACTCCAATAAAACTAGTTGCTTGGTGAATAAGACAACTCTAGATTTTTTAGTTGAAATCAGGAGGAGATTTAGATCAGGTACCAATTTGATTCAGCCCTCCTGTTTTGCAATAGCGGCTCACACTACTGTGAAGAGTGAGAACTCTGTCCCTCTCAAATCTAATTAGATTAAGTGGCTTCCCTCACCCGATTGTTATAAATGTAATAGAATTTCTGCACAGGTTCAAATGAATAGTCTAAGTAGGCTGAGGGCGCAAAAGAGGGTACAGAGATTACAAGGATGTTGCCAGTACTGGAGAACTTCCGATATGAGGAAAGATTGAATAGACTGGCAGTTGTTTTCTTTTGGAACAGAGAAGGCCAAAGGGAGATTTAATTGAGGCGTATAAAATTATGAGGAGCCTAGATGTAATCAATAGGAAGGACCTTTAGATTACAAAAGTAGGCAGGTCATGTTGGAGTTGTAAAGAACCTTGGTGAGGCCACAGCTGGAGTACTCTGTGCAGTTCTGGTCTCCACATTATAGGAAGGATGTGATTGCACTGGAGGGGGTGCAGGGGATATTCACCAGGATGTTGCCTGGGATGAAACATTTAAGTTATGAAGAAAGGTTGGATAGACTTGGGTTGTTTTCGTTGGAGCAGAGAAGGTTGAGGGGTGACCTGATCGAGGTGTACAAGATTATGAGGGGCATGGACAGGGTGGGTAGGGAGCAGCTGTTCCCCTTGTGAAGGATCAGTCACAAGGGAACAAAAGTTCAAGGTGAGGGCCAGGAGGTTTAGGGGGGATGTAAGGAAAAACTTTTTTACCCAGAGGGTGGTGACGGTCTGGAATGCACTGCTTGGGAGGGTGGTGGAGGCGGGTTGCCTCACATCCTTTAAAAAGTACCTGGATGAGCACTTGGCACATCGTAACATTCAAGGCTACGGGCCAAGTACTGGTAAATAGGGTTAGGTAGGTAGGTCAGGTGTTTCTCACGTGTTGGTGCAGACTCGATGGGCTGAAGGGCCTCTTCTGCACTGTTTGATTCTGTGATTCTGTGACCTATTTCCATTAGCAGAGAGGTCAATAAGCAGCGGGCTTTGATTTAAAGTAATTGGTAGAAGGATTATAGCGAAATTGAGGAGCAATGATTTCACCAAGAGGGTGGTAGGCATTTGGAACTGACTGCCTTAGAGTGGTAGAGGCAGAAATCGTCATCGCATTTAAAAAAACATTCGGATAAGCACTTGACCTACAGGGCTGCAGACCAAGAGCTGGAAAGTGTGATGAGGCTAGAGAGCATTTTTTCAGCCAGAACTTTTTGTGCCATAAACGTTTCCATGTTTCCAAGTATAGACATGGCTTCGCAGTCAGATTTAGGAAGGAGTTCAATCCAGAAAAGAGTCAACTTAATAGTTAGCAACATTTTGATTTGATGAGCCAGGTATCGGATACACATTGAAATCTGTTACAATGTTAAAGAACCTTCAAGCCAAACAATTGAAAACCTACAAAGGAAGAGGTTTTGTTTGTCCAACACAGGAAGGAAATACCCTCTTTTGTGGACATGCAAGTCCACCAGTTGGCCAAAGCTGAGGGACATAGGTGTGCAAATTGCATTGCCATAATTGGCAAGTTGCAAGCACAGAGCATTTAAGTAAAATTCGTAATGCGAGCCCATTGAAGGTTATTCATCAGGACATTTGCAGAGTTATCTGAGTGCAGTAGAAGAATTCCAGCCCCAAAAACCAGCCAACCTTCCAGACTACACCTTACAGAGAAATACTTTTAGCCACGTGAAAAAAAATCCAGGCCAGTACTCCAGTGCAGTGATGAGAGAGTGCTGCATTGCCAAAGGTGTCTTCTTTCAGAGATGCTAAATATGGTCATGTCTGCATGTCCAGGGTTGGGGGTTGGTGGGGGAGGGGAGAGAATGTAAAAGTTCCCTCGGCACAATTTAAGGCGTAGTAGAGGGTCTCCAAGTCTTCCAGCCAACATTCCTTCCTCAAGTACCACCACTAAAACACACATCAAATGATCATTCAACTCATTTGTTGCTTGTGGGATCTTGCTGTACATAAATCGCCTAACACATTTGGTATGCAACAATGTCTGGGATTCATAAGTAATTCAGTATTTGTAAAAACCCTTGATGTTTCAAGAACGTGATGTGGTGACTGTACATTTATATCACAAATTACATTTGTAGACCTGGGCTATCACGAGACCTGATACACAGAGCTCCTCATATAAAGCACGATGGGCAACAACACTGAGTTGGTATAAGTTCCTTTGTCTCCTATTTTAACCATGCATTTAATATGGTTATCTTGAGTTGTCCCAAAATGGTAACAATGGCACTGAACAATCCTACAAATGATGACCAGTGGAAAAGTTACTCTCAGGTGAAAAGAGTCACACCTATTATATATTTCTGAGCTTCAGGGCATTTTAAGGGTGGCACAACCTCAGCGCATCAAACATTCTTTACTTCATAATTACTCACGATAATTAAAATAGGATTAAAAAGAATTAGACTTATTGATGCTAATTGGCAACACATTCTGAAACTGCAAAGGAATGAAATTATTTACCTATTTGTTAACAGAGGAGATTACATCAACAGCTGTTAAATTTATATACTATGATACATTTGGCCTGTTTTACGTGACTATAGACTACATTGCTATTAATGAACGTGGAGCCTTGAGGGTCATGGTGCTCAGTTGCATCATTAGTTTGACTGAAACAAGCTCAATGGACCAGCTGCTCTTTTCCTGTCTATCTTTCTCATATGTTCATCTAGGCAATCTGCTCAAATTAACATGGTGGTTGCACTCTCTTTTGTTGATTGCAAAACTACCCATTCTGATCAAAAGCATATTTCTCCTCTCAACAGTATTGGGGTAATTTTCTGGTTCAACGCCTGGAGGTTCTGGATCGAAGCAAATTGTTCACATGTCCGAAAACCCGTTCGAATTTCATCCCATTTAAATGGGATGAAAATCACATTGTTAAAAAAAAACCCAAGGAGCTGGACGGAATTGTGAACAAAAACATTGTGGAAGAAGGGGGACATATTAGGGAGGTTGTGGAAGTGGTGGGGGTGACCAATAGCTTTTTTGAAATGGAGGTTCTTGAAAGAACATGGAGATGGAGAAGCAAAGGTGTTAAGGAGGGAATTCCAGAACATGGGATCCAGGCAGCTGCCAATATTGATCCAAAACTGGGATCAGGAAGAAAGAGAATCAGAAAAAGTAAATGTTGGTGTGTGCTACATTTAGAGTGCTGCGAAAGATTATAGAGATTGGAAAGAGGAAGGCCACGCAAGGATTTAGGCAGAAGGATGAGGATTTTAAAGCTGAAGAATTAGAATAGCAATAGGCAAAGTTGACAGCGAGGTCGGAAGTGATATGTGAACAGAACATGGTGCAGATTAGGATACAGGTAGCAGCTTTCCATTTAATATACATAAAAATAATTTCTTGCTTTCAAAGACCATATAAAACCCAATAAAAGACATTACTGGTGGTTTAAGTGAATGACTGAATTCATGGAAAATCATTGCAAGATGTATAGGCTGGGATTTTACACTTCCTTCGAGCTCTGCTCTACTTTTGGTCGGATGCAGCTTTCATCTGCCATATTAACAACCTGAACCCTCCTTCTGGAAGCAAGATCATGTGAACATACAAATTAGAAGCAGGACACCTGATAACCTTTCACCCCTAATCAAGAATCTATCTACCTCTGCCTGAAAAATATTCAAAGACTCTGCTTCTATTGTCTTTTTTGGAAGAGAGTTCCTTAGATACATGACCCTCAGAAAAAAAATTCTCATCTCGGTTTTAAATGGGCAACCCCTTATTTTTAAACAGTGACCCCTAGTTCTAGGTTCTCCCACAAGAGGTCTGTCAAGACCCCTCAGGATCTTATATGCTTCAATCAAGTCATCTCTTACTCTTCTAAACTCAGTGGATACAAGCCTAAGCGATCACACCTTTCCTCATAAGACAACCCACCCATTCCAGGTATTAATCTGATTTAAGAGTAGAGGTGACTTGAAATGTTTAAAAATAAGGGGTTACCCATTTAAAACCGAGATAAGAATTCTTTTAGACTAATCTGAACTGCTTCAAAAGCATTTACATCCTTCCTTAAATAAGGAGACCAATACTGTACACAGTACTCAAGATGTGATCTCACCAAAGTCCTGGATAACTGAAGCTTAACCTCCCTACTTTTGCATTCAATTCCTTTCCAATAAACAATGACATTCTATGAGCTTTCCAAATTACTTGCTGTACCTGCATACTAGCCTTTTGCAATTCATGCACTAGAACACTTAGATTCCTCTCCATCTCAGAGTGCTGTAATCTCTCACCATTTAGATAATATGGTTTTTTTTATTCTTCCTGACAAAATGGACAATTTCACATTTTCCCACATTATAATCCACTTGCCAGATCGTTACCCACTCACTTAACCTATCAATATCCGTTTGTAGCCTCCTTATGTCCTCTTCACAACTTAATTTCCTCACCTAGCTTTGTGTCATCAGCAAATTTAGCAACTATACCTTCAGTCCCTCCATCCAAGTCATTTATAGAAATTGTAAAAAGTTGAAGCCCCAGCACTGATCCCTTTGGCACACCACTCGTTACATCTTGTCAACCTGAAAATGACCCATTCATGCCTACTGTCTGTTTCCTGTTAGCTAGCCAATCTTCTATCCATACCAATACACCATGAAGTGTTATTTTCTGCAAGAACCTTTGATGTGGAACCTTATCAAATGCCTTCTGGAAATCTAATTGCAGTCCATCCATTGGTTCCCCTTTATCCACAGCACATGTTACTTCCTCAAAGAAATCCAATAAATTAGTTAAACATTATTTCCCTCTTAGAACACCATCTTGACTCTGCCTGATTACCTTGAATTCATCTAAGTGCCCTGATAGAATGTCTCTAATAATAATTTCTAACATTTTCCCTATGACTGATGTTAAGCTAACTGGCCTATAGTTTCCTGCTTTCTGTCTCCCACCTTTTTTGAATAAAAGAGGTACATTTGTTATTTTTCAATCGAATGGAACCTTCCCCGAATCTAGGGAATTTTTGAAAATTAGAATCAACACATCAACTATCTCACCAGCCACTTCTTTCAAGATCCTAGGGTGAAATCGATCAGGACCCAGGGACTTGTCAGACCACAGTTCCAACAATTTGCTCAGTACCTCTTCCCTGGTGATAGTAATTTTCTTCAGTTCCTCCCTCCCTTCCATTTCTTGATTTACAGCTATTTCTGTGATGTTACTTGTGTCCTCTATAGTGAAGATCAATGCAAAATGCCTGCTCAATTTTCTAGCATCTCCTTATTTTCCATTATTAATTCACCAGATTCACTTTCTATAGGACCGATGCTCACTTTGTTAACTCTTTTCTAAATATCTATAGAAACTCTTACAATCTGTCTTTATACTTCTAGCTAGCTTTCTTTCATGGTCTAAATTGTCCCTCCTTATTAATCTTTGTCATTCTTTGCTGTGTTGTATATTCTGTCCAATCTTTTGACCTGCCGCCCATTTATGCGTAATTAAATGCTTTTTTAAAAGTTTGATACCATCTTTAACATTTTTAGTTAACCACGGATGATGGGTCTTCCCCTTGGAATTCTTCTCCCAGTTGGAATGTACCTATTCTGTATATTCTGAAATATCCCCTTAAATGTCTAAAACTGCATCTCTGTTGATCTATCCCAAACCTAATTTGCAAGCTCACTTTAGCTGCTCTGCTTTCATGTCCTCAGAACTGCCCTTCTAAAAGGTAAAAATACTAATCCGAGACCCGCTCTTTTCTCCCTCAAACTGAATGTAAAATTCAATCATATTTTGATTGCTGCTACCTAGCAGCATCTCCACTAAGGTCATTAATTAATCCTATCTCATTGCACAATACTGGGTCTAGTGAAGCCTGCCCTCTGGTTCACTTCAGAACATGTTGTTGTAAGAAACTATCCCAAAAACATTCTATGATTTCCTCATCAAGGCTGCTTTTTCCCATTTGACTTCTCCGGTCTATATGCAGATTAAAACCCCCCATGTTTAATGCTGTACCTTTCTGACAAGCTCCCATTACTTCTTCCTTTATAACCCGCCCTACCATGTGGTTATTTTTAGGGCTCCTGTAGACCACTCCCACAAGTGGCTTCTTGCTTTGATGATTTCTTATCCCCACCTAACTCACTTTTACATCCTGGTTTCCTGAACTTAGGTCATCCCTTTCTATTGTGCAAAGAACATCATTAGTTAACAGTGTCACCCCTCCACCTGTTCCCAGCTCCTTGTCCTTCCTAAGTGTCCTGTATCCTTCAAGATTCAGGTCCCAATCTATGTCATCCTGCAGTCAGGTCTCCGTAATGGCTATCAGATTGTAATTATTTATTTCTAACCGCACCATCAGTTCTTCTGTTTTTTTTAATGCTATGTGTATTCAGATAGAGAGACTTTAGTTTAATACTTTTATTTTTTTTGTAACCTCTAGCCTTATTTGCTGATTTACTCTTAGATTTACTCTCTGTCCCTTCCTGTAATGGTCTGTTTACCATTTCCTATTTAAATACCTTTCTCTCTTGCCTTATCTCCATTCTTAGATTTACCACATCTTCACAAATTTGATTCTTTGCACCTGCTATTTTGTTTTAAACCCTCTCCATTTCCCTAGTTATACAGCTTGCTAGAACACTGTTCCCATGGTTCAGGTGTAGACCGTCCTAACGGTACAGACCCCACTTTCCATAGTGCCCCATGAACCAGAACCCACTTCCACCACACCAGTTTTTGAACCACGCATTCATTTCTCTAATTTCATTTGCTCCATTTCAATTTGCTCGTGGCTCAGGTCATAATCCAGAGATTACTACTTTTGAGGTTCTGCTTCTTAATTTGGTGCCTAGTTCCTCATACTGACTAAGCAAAACCTCTTTCCTTGTCTGCCTATGTCATTGGTATCTACATGATCCTCCCCCCTCCCATTGTCAGTTCCTCACCAACCCTGAGCAGATGTCCCCACCTCTGGCCCTGGGCAGGCAACACAGCCTTCTGGACTCTCGCTCTTTGCTGCAGAGAACAGTGTCAATCCATCCCCCTTACTATACTTTCCCCTCCTACCACTACATTCCTTATTGCTCCCCCTGCTTGAACAGCTTCATGTGCCATGGCCAGTTTACTCATCCACCCTGAAGACTTCGCTTTCATCCATACAGGTTGCAAGCACCTCAAACCTGTTTGACAATTGCAAAGGTTGAGGCTCCATCACTATTATCTGCTTAGTCCCTTTACCTGCCTCACTCATGGTCACACCCTCCAGTCCTTCACTGCTGACCAAAACAGATGACCCTGTTCTAACAGGTGTGACCGTCTTCTGGTACAATGTGTCCAGGTATCTCACCCCCTCCCTCATGTTGCAAAGTGTCAGCAGTTGGACTTCCAGATCAATAATCTTGATCCAAAATTCCTCTATCTGCTAGTTAGCCAATTAACTCATCAGCTGCTTTCCAGTAGAGCTTGTGTATCCCTGCCTAAGGCTGGAAGAAACTTATTTCACTTTATTAACTTGCTTTAAGTAAATACTAGTTAAATGCTTACTGCAGACCAGATGTTTATAAAAATATTGATACTTTGAACTCCCCACTCACCAAACTTGTATCATCTCATTCTGTTTACAATCTGCACTCCGTTCCCTCATTTTTATTTTCAGGGGTGTTACTGGAGAATCTCTGGAATAATTAGGCAGGACAAGTTCATTTGACTTCTTTTCAAATCTAAGGAAAACTGAGCATGTTTAGCAACACCATTAAAAATAATGTCTCTACCCTTATAGCAGTGCTGCACATTATGGGTGAACAGAGTGCTGGTTCGTTCCCCTGGCTAGGGAAACTAGAACATAAGGGCACAGTCTCAGGATAAGGGGCTGATCATCTAGGACTGAGATGAGGAAAATTTCTTCACTCGAAGAATTATGAATCTTTGGAATTCTCTGCCCAAGAGGGTTGTGCATGTTCCATTGTTGAATATATTTTAGGCTGAGACAGATAGAATAAGGCAGATGAATTGAGGGCACAAATGAATAAGGCAGATGAGTTGAGTTGAGGGCACAAATTAACACATGGAAGTATGATGCAATTGCTGTCACAGAGACATGGTTGAGAGAGGAGCAAGATTGGCAGCTCAATATTCCAGGATATAGGGTCTTCAGGCGAGACAGGGAGGGAGGTAAAAGAGGAGGGGGTATCCCAATATTGATGAAGGAATCAATTACAGCAGTAAGGGGGGATGACATCTTAGAAGGCTCTTCAAATGAAGCCATATGGGTAGAACTTAAAAACAAAAAATGAGCAATCTGATTTCTGCGAATGTACTATAGGCTCCCAAACAGTCAGAGAGAAATAGAAGAGCAAATACGTTGGCAAATTTCAGAAAAGTGTAAAAATAACAGGGTAGTAATAGTGGGGGATTTCAACTTCCCCAACATTAACTGGGTTAGTCATAGTGTGATAGGTTTAGAGGAAGTGAATTCTTAAAATGCATCCAGGAGAGCTTTTTAAGCCAGTATGTAGAAGGTTCTACAAGACAGGGGGCGGTCCTGGACTTAATTTTAGGGAATGAAGCCGGGCAAGTGGTAGGGGTATCAGTGGGGGAGCATTTTACAGATAGTGATCATAACTCCGTTAGATTCAAGGTTGTTATGGAAAAGGACAAGGCTGGGCCAGAAATCAGAGTTCTAAATTGGGGGAAGGCCAATTTAATAAGATCAGATATGATTTGGCCAGAGTGGACTGGGAGAAGCTACTTTTAGGTAAATCTGCTTCAGAGCATTGGGACTCATTCAAGAAGGAAATAGGAAGAGTACAAGGCCAACATATTCCAGTAAAAATAAAGGGTGTGACCATCAAATCTAGGGAACCCTGGGTGTTGAAGGATATATAGGATTGGATAAAGAGAAAAAAGAAGGGTTATGGCAGATACCAAGGGCTCAAAACAGCAAAAGCTCTAGAGGAGTATAGAATGTGTAGGGAGAACTGAAAAAGGAAATTAGGAGAGCAAAAAGGGGGCATAAAAAAAAACATTGGCAGGTAACATAAAGGAAAATCCAAAGTTACTTTACAAGAATGTCAAGAGTAAGAGGATAACTAGGAAAAGAGTGGGGCCCATTCAGGACCATAGTGGTAATTTGTGTGCAGAGCTGGAAGACGTAGGTAGGGTTCTAAATGAATACTTTGTGTTGGTGTTCACAAATGAGAGGGACAACATGGGCATGGAAATCACGCAGAAGGACTGTGATATAATTAAAGAAATTAGCTTAGAAAGGGAGGAGGATCTAAATGATCTGACAGGCCTAAAAGTAGATAAATCTCCAGGCCCAGATCAAATGTATCCTAGGCTGTTGAGTGAGGCAAGGGAGGAGATAGCAGGGGTGCTGGCAATAATTTTCAATATGGCGGTGGTGTGGTGGTATTGTCACTGGGTTGGTAATCTACAGACCCAGGGTAATGCTCTGGGGACCTGGGTTCAAGACCCACCATGGCAGATGGTGGAATTTGAATTCAGTGAAAAAGTTCTGGAGTTAAAAGTCCAATTGTTGTGAAAACCCATCTGCTTCACTAGTGTCATTTAAGGAAATCTGCTGTCCTTACCTGGTTGGGCCTACATGTGACTCCAGACCCAAAGCAATGGGGTTGACTCTTAAATGCCCTATAAACAAGGGCAATTAGGGATGGGCAGTAAATGCTGGCCTAGCCAGCGATGCCCACATCCCAAAAACAAACAAAAAAAAATCACCCATCCTTTTGAATGGTTTACTTAAAAATGAAGATTGCCCCCTCTTCACTTCACCTTGTAACTTTCCAATATTTGCCTAATTACCATTTCAAACCTTCTAGACCAGCTGGTTTTCATCCAATTAAGACACACACACAGATACATATACATGTATCTAAACTGTATTTTAAAATAATTTCCAATAACGTTATTACATCTTCTTGACATGCTCCCATTTCTTATATTCTTATGCTAATCAAAATGGCAAATTATGAAAAGGTGGAAAATGCATTGGATTATTATTGTTGAGGTCACAACATAGCATTAAGACAGGGTAGTTTCACAAGTACACTTCTTTGCATTACACTTTGCTGGAGCTTTCATTAAATGCGACAGAAGGATTACACATTAATCATATTGTCATTCTCATCACAGTTACCTCCAGATAGCAGATATTTGCCAATTTACAAACAACCATAGATTTCTAAGATTTTCAGTTCCAGCGACAGCCTTTATCAGAAGAAAAAACACTTCAGATCCTTGTCAAATGGGACCTTAGCGTTCAGTATATACTATACGATTGACTGTGGCATCTTAGTATGGTTATGGTTCTAAGCAAGCTCAAAAAGGAGAACTATCAATCATTAGATGTCAGTTTGCCTTTATTGATAGAATACAGCTCAGATTCAGAAAGGTGTTGGATCAAACCACAATCCAGCAACTAAAACACACAAGCCAAGCTGACCAGGATGCTGTATGGTTGGAGGTGGCATCTTTCAGTTGAGAAGTCAAAGCTCTGTTGCTTGTTCAAATGGAAATTCGAAATTCAATGGCATTATTGAAGGACCAGGAAGTTTCCAAGTGCCCTGGCCAATATTTGCCCCTCAGCCACCAATGAGGAAAAAAATCAAGTTGCTTTTCTTTTTTTGTGGTTTTGCTTGGTGAACTCTCTGTCATATGTACAAACAACATGAACTACACTTCAGAAGTAATTAATTGATTGTATGGTGCTTTCAGATGCCCTGAGAATGTGTTCAGGTTTTACTATCCTCTATTTATTCCAACAGAATGGGTCATCTTAGTACCACAAGTTCTTTTTCTTTAAAATAAATGTACTTTCCATTATATTTTAATTTTGCGCTGGAATGATGATAATGTTTTAAGATTACCAAAAGGAATGCAATGTGTAAGGCTGCCTCCCAAAGCAACAGAAAATGCTTGTTATGTGAGTTTCTCCGTGTAACAGTATACTCTTTTATAGTGCTATTTTGGATGCAAAGTTACTTGTATTTGGGTCACAAATTTATGCTGAATTCTACATGATCTTTCAACTTAAAATGGTCTTTTCAAGCAAAACATCTTTAGCTTAATTCTGGAATTGTGAAGGTTTGTGATTGATCGATTTCATTGACTGAATGACTGTTAAAATTGATAAGTTAATGAATAATTGATTTAGCAGTATTAGTTTAACTAAGGGTCTGAAATCTTGTGGAATATCTCCTCTTGATCAGTTTCAACAATTAAGTGTGATAATTGATGGCTATAATTTGTTATATTAAATTGAACAAAGTATTTTTCAAGTGCTTGAGTTTGCTTTTCTACTTGTTTGATGCTTCGGAATGAATAGACACTTGATGCACGGGAATATACCAATGACCCATCAGTGTAGTAGCAGGGTCTGGTAGATACAGGGTTAAATGTGGGACTGAGTACAGTACTGCCAACAGAGTGATGTAAGAAGGCACATGACACAGAGCCAGGGTCAGTCTCGAGATGGACAGAGATGAGTAAAAGCCTAGGATGGAGCCAGCTCCATATCAGTACCCTGTACTGTCTATATGCATATAGTTATAAGCTGCTAATAAAGACTTGCTGCTAATATACTCAAGACTACGAAACCTACTTCATAGTGTCCAAAACAGGATTCTACCATCAGCTTTAGGGAAGTAAGGAGCTGCTTCAAATGGAGAAAGTGATGAGCCTGATCTGTCTTCTAGCTTTTTTCCCTTAGCAACAAGATCTATATGTTATGATCCCTGAGGGAAAACTGTGAACCAAAATAAACAAATTTACTAAACAATCCCCAATCCCCAAAATGAAGAAATTACCAATAAGGTTGCCCTTTTTGTAACTTAAACTAGAATCAGAACCAATGTAAATTAAACATGATTTAACAGGCAAATGATACGTCAAGTAAAAAAGTAAATTTCACTTAAATAGTCAATAGAACAAAGATTACATCTTACACAACCGCAAGCACCCGCATCACATTCTGCAGACAGGTACACATCCAAAATTCTATCATTTGGCCTCTAGACATAGGATCTCTTACTTTTTTTTACTCTCAACTCGGCCCTCAAAACACATCACAGGCATCAGAGGTCCCCAGAGGCAAGCGTTACTGAACGGCGCATGCCTGCAGAATCTAGGTGCCTAACACTTTTGATGGCACAGATTCCTCAGATACTCCCTTACAATTGATGCAATCTCTTCAAAGCCCTTTTCAAACATTCTTAAAAACAATTAATTACAGATTTCACAGACATTTTAAAGAAATGTACACATTCTCCTTATTGTACTGCTTCTGAGTCAAAGGTCATCATATATACAATAGTCCTGCAGCATAATCTGCTTTTTTCCTCAGTTGAAATCACATGATGCAGGGCATATAGACTAGTGTTTTTATTTTGAAAAATGGCCCTTGTATCTAACACTTTTCGCAACACATGAATTTCCCTCGTCTCCTGAGGGTAGCATTATCCTGAATGAGAGGTGTCATAAAATTGTAGACTAAAGAGAAGCTGTTTAATGAAAAACTTACATGCAAGTTACTGCAGAAATGTAATTGAGTTGACTATTGAATATTGAACTACTCTTAATCAGCCTCAGAATGCTGTGGGCAAGTTTCACTACAGAGGCTTAAGCACATAATCTAAACTGACACATCAGTGCAGTACTGAAGGATTGCTGCTCTTTCACAGTTCATGTCAGGTGGGTAAGTAACATCCCATTGCACTTCTTGAATAAGAGCAGGGAATTTCTCCCTTGTTGTTGTGACCAGCAGTTGTCCCTCAACCATCATTCACCAGGAACAGATTACGCGATCAGTTAACTGGCTGTTGCTCATGGGACATTGCCATAGGACATGTAGCTCCCTAAATTACAATGCTGATGACACTTCAGAAGTATAAAAACAAAAAACTGCGGATGCTGGAAATCCAAAACAAAAACAGAATTACCTGGAAAAACTCAGCAGGTCTGGCAGCATCGGCGGAGAAGAAAAGAGTTGACGTTTCGAGTCCTGATGACAAGGCCTGCTGAGTTTTTCCAGGTAATTCTGTTTTTGTTTTACACTTCAAAAGTACTTAATTGGTTATGACATATTTTGAATGTGCTAATTGTCAGGAAAGGCCTTAGATCATGCAGTTCTTTTTCCTTTTGTCAGGTGTGACTATTATCTAACATTTTGCATTAATGCCAAAACAATCCTAGAGCTGAAGGCAGTTCAGCAGCAAATTATACATTTTGTGCTGCTGATGCCTCAACCAAGGCTAAACTAAGACTTGATATTCATTTTGTTTTTCGCCCTTAACAGTGACAAGTGACATAAGAAGAAATGTCCATCAGCAGTCACTGAGTCGAACTCAAAACTCCAGTGGACAAATACGTCAACGAGTCACCAAAACATGCAAATAAGTTAAATTAATCATTGTAGCCAAAGGCAATTGTTATAATAAAAGCAAAATACTGCGAATGCTGGAAATCTGAAACAAAAACAAAAATACCTGGAAAAACTCAGCAGTCTGATAGCATCTGAGGAGAGGAATACAGTTAACGTTTCAAGTCTGTATGACTCTTCATCAGAGCTAAGAAATATAGAAATGAGGTGGAATATTAGCTGATTGAAGGGGGGATAGGACAGGTAGAGCTGGATAGAGGGCCAGTGATAGGTGGAGGCAAAGAAGTGATTGTCAAAGATGTCATAGACAAAAGGAAAAAGGAGTGTTCACATTGGTGATATTAGCTGAGGAATGTGCTAATGATGACATTAAGGGTAGAAAACAGGACGAGCAAGTGACAGATAGCCCTAGTGGGGGTGGGGTGGGGAAGGGATCGAAATAGGCTAAAAGGTAGAGATAAAACAATGGATGGAAATACATTTAAAAATAATGGAAATAGGTGGGAAAAATATATATATATAAAAAAATATATAAAATACTATAAATTATTGGAAAAGGGGGGATTGGAAAGGGGGTGGGGATGGAGGAGAGAGTTCATGATCTAAAGTTGTTGAACTCAATATTAAGTCCAGAAGGCTGTAAAGTGCCTAGTCGGAAGATGAGGTGTTGTTCCTCCAGTTTGCGTTGAGCTTCACTGGAACATTGCAGCAGGCCAAGGACGGACATGTGGGCATGAGAGCAGGGTGGAGTGTTGAAATGGCAAGTGACAGGGAGGTCTGGGTCATGCTTGTAGGTTAGCTGCACAATATCCAACTTGCTCAAGTTCAAGAGTTCTTAAACCTCAAGTGTGGCAAATATCTGTGTTCTATTGATTACATCAAGTACTTTCAGGGCAATTGGTCAAAACTCTATCTATATTGTCCTGACAACACATTTTAACCCAAACCTCAGATGACACGTCAGTATAATTCCTACCTTTCTTATGCTCCCTAATCATTGTGGTCTGTCAGAATCAGATTGTTGGATTAGTGTCAAATTTAAAGGTGGTTTAAGCACTCTGGGATGAACATTCAACAGGTCCTGTGCTGTGTGCCCAAACACATCATTCAGAGCCATTATGAGACATACAAAAAAAGCACGAGAGGGGAGACTTTTAAACGTGTTCCCACACTCACTAAAATCTAGCTTGAGCTGAGAGAGTATTCTGCCTCACTGTTACTCAGGCTAAAGGATCATTAATATTTGAGGGTTCAGGTGCTTAGTTGACATATCCCAGGTTGGACAAAGAAAAAAAAAACGATCAGACTGGTTCCTGCTCTTGCTTGCTACCCCATAGCTCCTGCTAAGAAATCCGGATGTCTAAATGTTGGACAAAGACAGAGTTGGTCAAGTAGCAAGATATGTTCACATGAAGAATGGTCAGCTGGGCTAGGATCTGAAAAGCAACTGGCACCATCAAGAAATAAGGTGGTAAACTAGATGCAGGGAATGATTTTTTTTTAAATCACAAATTAAGGTGTAGATTATAAAAGTATAATATACAAACAGTATTTATTATGCCATTCTTAGAATGCTACATTGCAATGTCCAAGTCAAACAGAAAGCAGTAGCTGTAGTAACTTACCATACTTCATGTAATCAAAGTATCAATCTAGTTGCAATTTATACTTGTAATTCTCTTTTTTATGTGAGCCCCACTAGGAAGTAAATGTCATTTTCTAGATTGCAGCAAATCAGCAAACTTGAAATGAAAGCTAAGTGACATTGTCAGTTTGCCAATCTTCTGGTAAAGAAGTCAATCCTTTAATCTATTTTGTGACCTACACATAGCTAAATGCCATTTTCACCTCACTCTGATATTTGGATGTGGAAGCATTGGTTAAATGAGGGCTCAACTTTGCTGTACATAGATGTGTGTAATCTCTGTCTTATTCACCAGCTGGGATCTCATGTAAATAGTGTGTTTGATCACACAAGGTGCACTAGGACATTGAAATGGACAGGTATCATAATCACAAGGTCCAGAATGCAGCAATAACATCCTGTTGAATGTAGTATTCCATATTGTAGTGAACTGAGCATCCTATATATTAACTAGAAATGATGGCTATTCTGGAAAATATTCATACAATTTAACCATAAGAGGCTATATTAGTGGATTAGATAATGGGAATGACTGACTTCAATGCCAGGTGAACCTCATTTTATTCCATAACCACTTGTAAAAATACCTGTTTAGAAAGTATCACAATTTGTGAATCAAAAGATGCAATATTATATAGTTACTACTGGACAGCAAATGAGTGGTGCACTAGTTCAATGCTACTATTTAACCAGTGGATGAAACATCACATCTAAAGGGGGATTGAGAAGGATATTATCTTTTTTTTCCAGATGAAGAACAATTTCTCCTATTGTAGTTTGAATATTTTATAGTGATTTGCAACTTTTGAAGGTCTGATTTCCTCCCCAACGCACCCGCCCTACTTTCAGCCAGGACAGTTATAAGTGTGGTTGAAGTCTTGGTTGAAGGTTTCGAGGATCTCTTCACTCATCAGTCTCGCCATAGATGGGCATGCCAAGTGAATAAAGCAGCGGGCTGTCTGTTTTCTTCACCACTGAGAACAACTGAAGTTTATGGCTGATGAAGAGTCACAATTGAGGCACAAAAATATTCCACAATCTCACCTCAAGATCTTATTCCACATAATTGCAGATCGCAGGTATTGTAGAGGAGAAGTGATGGTCTCTAAACAGGAGTGGGTTGGGTGCTAACAAAACGTACAGACAGAAATACTTAAGGGTTCTTTTGAAGGAAAGAAGAGTGGTAAGCATACAAATGTTGTAAAACAGTTTTAAAAAAGCTTGGAGTAGAGAAAAGGAAAAAAAAGCTAACAGACCCACAGCAAAAGGTAAATTGCTACGAGAAAGGAATAGGTAGCATTTTGCATTTTTATTTTAAGTGGAAAAGAGCACTGGGTTTTGTTTTCAGTTTGAGTAAATGAGTGGGGAAGCTTTCTCACTTGTAAAAGACTGTCTCAACAGCATCTATATTATGTTCATATGAGCATCACCTACTGTTCTAATCACAGAGTGAAAGCCCACATTACTTTGAGAAACTTGACTCAGATTTTTGCTTTTCAACTGGTCATAAATGTATGAATATTGATGCGAGGATGTAACCTGTTGGCTGGTTAAATATATATATTTAACTTTTTTTCTTTAAAACAAACAAACAAAGACACTGACCTATAATGGCTGCCACAGGTCACCAGATACATCTGGTATTACAATTTGGACAGTTTCTGGAGTTTCCAATTTAGTTTGCAATTAGTGCATTCCAAGGCAACCTCCTATTGAAGTTCACACCTACCTATGCCAAGAATTATTTCAAAGATGAGCTGAAAATGTACTGGCTCTCACCATCTGCATTTCTATAGCTTTCAGGCAGAGACAGAAAGTCTACTGGGACAATGGCTATATAGATGTCCTTCCTAGCTCATCACAGGGAAGAATGGTCTATTCAGAAGTGATGGCTGGGACATTAAAGAAACTAATCACTTGGGCCATAATACAGTAGCCAAGGTCTGTCCAGATATGAGCTAATTAATTACCTTCAGTAGAAACCCAACTCACTAAGGGGAGAGAGGTCATATGACCAGAACAACCATTTTGAAATTTTTTTAATTACAACACCCAAATCACCCAAAACGGTGTCAGAAGAATTCTCCCAATGGAGCAGTAACACCATCTCTCTTATCCCTTCTCTCTCACATTCACGACCCTAACACTGTTATATTTTGGAAGCCACCAGAGAGGTAGAGAATTTCAAGTGAAAAGAACCTCAGGTACAATCATATTAACTTTTTCAAAAAGACGAATTAGGGTTTAAAAGAGACTGTCTCCAGAAATTGCAGTTTACATCTGCTTCAACACCACTGGAGTTTTAGGATCGCCATGGAAAAAGTCTGCCTCAGCCACAACCACCAATGAAGGACTCATAAACAGCAAACTCTATTTTTTAACCTTTTACGATTGAATCTTAAATTTGGACAAAAAGTAACCTCTGACTGTATAACTTGTAATTTTGCATGCCTGTTTGTGTGCACGCGCATTGCCAAGGTCAGAACATGGGTTTACCTTTTTAAATATCTTTATATATTTAGCTGCGTGAGTTTTTGGCACAGTATAAACTAACCCCGTTATGTTTAAATTCAAGAAAGCTTATCAGACTGAGTTCTTTGCATCAGCACATTAAATGTTAAGTACAGACACGAATTAGTGCCTCCATCCCTATAAAATTACTAAAGGAAACACTGTTACGATCAATCGAGGGGTGAGAAAGAAAGGTAGAGTCCTGATGCGTGTGCTCATTGGTCATAACAATACTCCTTGGGCTCAAGATCTGATATGAAATTTGGAACTTTAAGTCATTACCGGTATCAATATTTCTAAGTTGCATGGAAGTATTAAAGTATGAACGTGATTTTGAATGTGTTCATTTCAATTTAAGAATTGGGAAACAAAAAAACGTTTGGGTTAAAATTTGCAAGTTGTAAGCATGGTCTGAAGGAATGCAGGAGAAGAGGTGGAAGGTTGAAAATGTTGAGGAAGCCAGTTTTAGAAGCTCGGGGGTGACCTGAGTAAAGGACTAGGGTTCTCGACTGTAGCTTCAGTGTTCTTTTCACCCTTCATTTCACCGCATGTCATTTCATACAAGAGAGAACAGTGTGAAGAATGGTGCAGGAGGTAACAGGCTTGGGTGAGAACATAGACTGTGATGTTCAATTTAGACAAGATTTTGAATCAATTCAGGTTGGGATTAAATAGAAAACATCAATTATTCAAAATCGGTTTCAATAAAAGAGGATAAATTAGTCCATGATGATATGAGGGAGAAAGGACAAGATAATATCTCTTTCTACTGCTCTACAGATTTTTTTGTTTTCAACGTGAATATTAATGTCTCTTTGCAAAGCATTTGCAAATGTCTCTTTATCACTGGCTGTGGCTTTGTTCTCTTTTTCAAGCTATGTTATGTTTAGTTCAAGATATTGATCGGAATTAAATTGGAATTAGTGAGGTTGATCAACAGTTAAATTGTGAAAAACTGATTTTCAATGCAATCCGAAATCTGGCTGTTACGAATTATGTGAAAATCTCTGGTTCCAAATACTGGGATGGTCATATAAATAACTGGCATTTTTAAATTTTTGACCATTGCTTAGAAGTCAGTGAATTGCGATGACTCTGAATGTTTAATTATTGTGGTGGTTCTGGAATGTATGATCAAAGAGGGAAGAAAAAGAGGATTGGATGCTCCTGCTGTGTGTACAATGATCTAAAGACATCTTACGGTTGGATTATACAAGATAATTGTTTCAAAAGTGTTTAAAGTTTTTCCAAGTTTACCTGAATGCTTTGAAAAGCTGTAACACAATTGACATTAAACATTCTTGATGACTGATGTCTTGGTTTGTCTTCTCAAAGTGAAATTAACTTCAAAAGCACGTGTTTTTTTTGTGCCGTCTGCTATCAAATGAACTTTTGTTTTAATTCACTAAGGGTTACAGATGGGTAGAGTGAGAGACAGGGAGAGAGAGTGTGAAAGAGAGAGAGATGGTTGGATAACTTTTCCCCTTTCTTCTCACACCTCGGTTGTCCACAACAAGATGTGTGTTTAGAGGGAGTGTTTTACCTTTTTAGTGCAGTGACTTTTAGTAGTAGACATAAAACAGGCTCTTGGGTAAAAACATAATGTTTATTCACACAAAACTCTGAAATGTAAATGCAATGAAAACTACTCACACCCTCTGCACACAAACAAGCACACACAAGTAAAGATGGATTCTAGAAAATGAAGCATGCAGCTAGAATATTAACAGAATACAAGAAGCAATTCGCATTCAGATTAAGTCCTTTAAGATGTTCATGGTGCGGGCCTGGATGAGTTTTCTTTCACAATAATTTTGGAGATGAAGGAAAGTTCAGAGTCTCTGGATTTCAAGACAAGGTTATGACCGAGTTTCTGTAGAAGTGAAAGTTTAGACAAAAATGAATTAGTCCTGGGTTGACTGGTTGTCAGCACAGTTCTGCTCTTCATGTTGGAACTATGGCCCCTCTTGTCATGATGGTTTACAGACTGACTGGTTTCTCCTTGGTGATTGGAGTAAAAGATTTGTTATCTGAAAACAGTTTCAATCACATTATCGCGACTTCTATTATCCACCAAAAATGGTTTGGAAGTCCGAAGCCATTGCTACACAATAGGGAAATGGGTGTGCTATTCACACCTACCTATGATTCTGCACAGCTCTCTTTGTTAAGCTTCAAACTTGGAGACATGAAGTCTGAACTTGAATTTTGGGTAAATACCCAGTTATTAGAAGGTGTAAATTCACAAGTGGTTTTGTGTTGTGAACGTGTGTATTCAAGGGAGAGCATTCCATCCATGGACATTTTTAAGAACTTTCCAGATGCACGTTCAGATATAAGTTGATCCTTAGTCTGGAAATCAGAAAAGGTCACCTGACCCTTAAATAGCCACTTTGGGCAGCATACTAACCACTTTTTAAAGTTAATTTCAAAAAGTCCACATTGACTGAAAGTTAGGAATATAATATCCTTACCGGGCATGACACTAAGTAACAATTTTTGAATTGAAAATTTACCTGAAGTTTAAGGCGATTGGTTTGAGACCATCTGAGGATTCATAGGGGTCAGCACAAGGTTACTAAGTTCAATGGCAATTTGAGAATAAGAATATATGTAACGATCAAGTGTAGTCATGAAGTGATGGCTATAACCCCGAGACGCAAACCATGGAGTACGAAATAACGTTAGGGTGGTGATGAAGGACAGAGAAGGATGAGTACCCATGGATCGGGCCTTCTTCATCAAGCGGATCCTGTTGAAGTCGTGTGGATTTGAAGCTACGGAGATTTACTGCCTGCAGGACTTCCTCAGCGCTGGATATTTCGATGCGACCTTCAGGAGTTTGGCTGCTTGTGTCAAGTTCCTGAAGGCGTTCAAGGAGAAGAGAGACCAGCCGGAGACGAGGATCCTGACGATGGAGTCGCTCTTTGCTCTGATGTTGCAACGGGACCGTGTCGTGACTGTGCATCTCTACAACCCCCACGTTCCTGTCGCCAATGTGATCACCTTCCTCGCCAGGTACGTCGACAAGATTGGGAGCTGCACCGAGGTTAAAGATACCTTCGTGATTTGGACATGCAAACGCCAGGTCAAGGTCACGCTCAAGGCCTTGATGGTAAGGGAGCCATCCTCCACTCTCCTTCCAGATTCGCTATCAGGGGAAGCTGTGGCTACCTTGTCTACGCTGGGCAACCCAAACTTTGTCGCTCATGCGACAAGTCTGGTCATGTGGCAGCCAACTGCAGCGCTGTCCTCTGCAAGAACTGCAAGCAGGAAGGGCACCAGACAAAGGACTGCAAACAGCCTAAGTCCTGCAATTCGTGTGGCGAGGCAGGCCACCTCTACAACACCTGCCCCAAATGCTGCTGTACTTATGCACAGGCAGCCAAAGCCAATGAGGGGGAAGCAGATCAAATGCTTCGTGTCACTACTACCAAGGAGACTTGCAACCCTCCAACCACCAAGGCCCCCAATGAGAGCAATGAGTCAAAGGAGGACATGGAGAGAGACAAGGTGGAAGAAAAGATTGAGGCAGCAGACAGCCAATCAAATGCACTGACTCCTGAACCTCCCACTCCTCAAGAGAGTGAATCAATGGAGGAGGAAGCAGCAGAAAATCAACAGGGGGAGTGACAGCTGGTGAGGAGAGCCAAAAGGAAGAAGGGGCAAAGAAGGGACCAAGCCACTTCCCAGACAAGTGGCAAGAGGCGTCTCCCATCTGACACGGATGTCAAGGGCAGCTGCTCTTCGGATGAAGAAGGGCAAAGGCAGCATCTACAGAAGAAGCGGCAAAGCTCTAGGGAGTTGGAGGATGAGACACCCGAGCTCCAGAACATTGGAGACAATGAGGAGACCAGCACACCCCAACTTTGCCCAAAACCTGAAGAGGCCAGCGCACCCCAGCCCCAGGAATCTGGGAGCAGTGAAGTGCTCAGCGCACCCCAACTCCGGGAAGCCGGGAGCAGCAACGCCCCAGAAGGGGAAAGGATTGGAGAAGCTTCTCCAACAGAGGACATTTCAAATCCCATTCTCTGCATGAACCCCCAGATGCCACTGAGCAGAACATTGCCAATGGGGAGGTTCAGGACATTTTCCTCAGCTCATCCAAAGTGAGGCAATTTGTGAACACTATGGGTATGCAGGAGCAGACCAAAGGTCTGGGACTCTCAGAAACAACAGGTTTGGTAAACGACTAAATGCTTTAAAATGGGTGTAAGGATTGTATCCATAAATGTGCGTAGCATTAAATCTACTATGCGATGTGTTGCGACTTTGGACTACCTTGCCAAGATCAAAGCTGACCTGTTGTTTCTGCAAGAGTGTGCGATATCGCAACTTAGCTCCTACAGGCAATGTTCACCATGGTGGTCGCATGGGCCATCGATCTGGTCGGGAGGAAATGACTCTCGTTCCTCCAGTCTGGGTATTCTGCTGCAGGGGGGCAGCTTCACCATCTCCCAGGTTAAGGAGGTGGTGTGCGGGCGCCTCCTCGTAGCAGATGTAATGTACAAGAATGCTCCACTCTGGTTAATTAACGTGTACGCCCCGGCACAAAAAGGGTGAGCGGCTGGCGATCTTTCAGCAGCTCTCACTGCTGCTGGCGACCTCCAGGCCGGTCATTCTGGGCGGTGACTTCAACTGCATCATCAACTGCGGCTGGACGATTAGGCAGGGCCGACAGCAGATTGGATGCTACGTCCAGATCCCTGATGGAAACAGTTAAGGATGCCAAGCTGCACGATGTCTTCAGCAACACTGCAGACGGAGTGCAGCCTAGATACACCTGGTCGCGGCCAGATGGGTCCATCCGTTCCAGGATAGACTTCCTGTTTGTGTCCCATGCGTTCACAGTCAGATCCACCAATGTCAAGCCGGTGCTCTTCTCTGACCACTGCCTCCTACTGGATGACTGTCACTTAGAGGAAGAACAGAGCGTTGGCAGGTGGTATGGAAGCTGAATATGCAACTGCTGACCCCAGAGAACATTGAGGAGCTCAAGAGGGATTACAAAGGTTGGAGAACTGTGAAACCCCTCTTTGCGTCCCTGACACACTGGTGGGAAGCGATCAAGGAAAACATCAAGAGGTTTTTCAGCCTCAAAGGCGTCCAGAAAGCTAGAAAGGAACAGAGGGAAATGTCCCTACTCCAGAAAACATGCAGAACCTGTTCCGGTTGTAGTCGATGGGGGTCGAAGTCAAGAAGGAAGTCCAAGAGGTGAAGAGCCAGCAAGCCTTGCTTTTTGCCTCGGAGGCCTCCAAGATCATCTTCCGGTCCAGAGTCCGCTCCATGGAGCAGGATGAGACGTGCTCACGTTTCTTCTTCTAAAAGGTACACAGAGAGAGCTCTGTGATCAGCAACCTGAAGGGAGAAGTCATCTCAGTAAAGTCATCACAGTCTGACATTTTGAGGATCAGCAAATCCTTTTATGCCGGATAGTCTGACATGAAGCCCACAGACAGCATGGCTTCCCAGTCCTTTGTGTCCCCTATCACAGAAGTCTTAGACCACAGTACACGGGAGAGCCTGGACAAACTGCTAACTGCTGATGAACTGACTAAGGCCCTTAAGTCCTTTGAGAAGAGTAAGAGTCCCAGAAGTGACGGCTTGCCAGCTGAGTTGTATTCGGCTCTGTGGGACTGGATGGGCCCAAACCTGCTAGAAGTGTACAAGAGTATGCCTCTGGCCGGCAGCATGTCAGAATCCATGAGGAAAGGCATCATCACCCTCATCTACAAGCACAATGGAGAAAGGGAAGAAATTAGAAATTGGCGACCCATTTCACTGTTGAACGTCGACTATAAGACTCTGTCCAAGGTCATCGCCAATCGGGTCAAGTCCTGTCTGGAATTGGTGATCCATCCTGACCAGACCTGCGCTGTGCCCGGCAGGAAGATCTCTGACAGCCTCGCGCTGCTCAGGGATACGATTGCCTATGTGCAGGACAGGGATGTGGACGCCTGCCTCATCAGCCTTGATCAGGAGAAGGCCTTTGACAGAATATCGCACACCTACATGGTGGATGTGCTTTCCAAAATGGGGTTTGGGGAGGGAATTCGCAATTGGATTCAACAGCTCTACACTAACATCATCAGCGCAGTCTCAATCAATGGGTGGGAATCAGATAGCTTTTCAATTAAATCTGGAATCAGGCAGGGCTGCCCTCTCTCCCCTGTCCTTTTTGTGTGTTGCATAGAAACCTTTGCTGAGTCCATCAGGAAGGATCCGGGCATAAGAAGAGTGACAATCCCAGGCAGTGGAGGCACTCAGGTCAAAGCCTCCCTGTACGTGGACTATGTCGTCGTCTTCTGCTTGGATCTGCTGTCGGTGCGCAGACTGATCCACATCTGTGACCAGTTCGAACTGGCCTCGGGAGCCAAGGTAAATCGTGGAAAGGGCGAGGCCATGTTCTTTGGGAGCTGGGCTGACTGATCCTTTGTCCCCTTCACTGTCAGGGCTGACGGCCTGAAGGTGCTGGGGATATGGTTTGGAGGGACCGGGGCATGTGTTAGAAACTGGAAGGAGCGAATTTCTATGGTGCAAAGAAATCAGGGCACGTGGGAGCGATGCTCCCTCTCCATTGAAGGTAAGAACCTGGTCATCAGGTGTGAGGCACTCTCGCTGTTGCTGTACGTGGCGCAGGTCTGGCCCATTCCACACTCCTGCGTGGTGGCGATCACCCGAGCCATCTTTCGCTTTATCTGGAGGTCGAAAATGGATCGTGTCTACAGGGACACGATGTACAAGCCTTTAGATAAGGGGGGAGAAAATGTGCCCAACATCGCCCTCATACTGATGGCCACCTTTGTGTGTGCCTTCATCAAGCTGTGCGTAGACCCTCGGTACACAAACACTAATTGTCACTACGTGCTGAGGTTCTACCTGTCCCCGGTGTTGCAAAGGATGGGTCTGGCCACACTGCCGCGGAACGCTCCAAGTAGTTGGACCATGCCGTACCACCTGTCCCTTGTGGAAACATTTATGCAGAGAAACACCTTTGACCACAAGTCCATCAGGCAGTGATCGGCACGTAACGTCTTAGAGGCCCTGCGGGAAAAGGAAAGGGTGGATCCTGTGGGATGGTTCCCCGAGCAGACTGTCAAAGTCATTTGGCAGAATGCCTCATTGTTAGAACTTTCCAACAAGCACCAAGACGTAGCTTGGCTGGCAGTAAGAAAGGCCCTCCCCATCAGATCCTTCCTACATGCTAGGAATCTCACCCCCTCTGCACGTTGCCCTCGAGGTGGCTGTGGTGGGGACCAGATCGTTGTTCACCTCCTTGTGGATTGTGCCTTTGCAAAGAAGGTCTGGAGAGAGATGCAGTGGTTTCTGTCGAGGTTCATCCCGAGCAGTTCTGTGACACAGGACTCTGTGCTCTATGGGCTGTTCCCAGGGACACACAACAAGACAAACATCAACTGCAGCTGGAGGATCATCAACTCGGTGAAAGACGCTCTTTGGTCTGCCTGAAACTTGTTGGTCTTCCAGCGCAAAGAGTTGTCCCCAACTGAGTGTTGCAGACTGGCACATTCCAAGGTCCAGGACTACGTGCTGAGGGACGCACTAAAGCTTGGGGCAGCCGCCGCAAAGGCGCAATGGGGAAGGGTCGCTGCCTAAGACCTTTCTGCCACAGTGCACCGAAGGGCTGGGAACTGTGTAGAGCCCCTCAGACTGTACAGCTCACAATGAATGTCTGCATTGAATACCAATTGTATTATAATTGTATTGAAACACCTCAGAGTGCAACATGATGTATGTTGATAACTCCAATACCATTGTCTGATTGTCTGTAATGACCATATTGAAATGATTGTAATAATCATTGATTGTATTGATGCATCTCGTGGTCCATGTGTAAAAGTTGAATCTGATTGTACTTTTTGTGATGGTGATTTTGAAATATTTTGTAATGTTCTTCCAGATATTTTATGAATAAAGTATATTTTTCAAAAGAAAACATATGTGAACACACCACAAAATGCATCTTAAATGGCAGACACAGCCAAAACGGATCCCACAAGTTTCTCAGCAATCCATCCAAACGTCAGTGATCACGGACTCATAAAAAATCCTTTATACTCTGTCTCCCGCACAAGTGATTTCAGCTCCTTTCTTTTGAGGACATAGCCTCTTATTTCCCTAAACGGCAGCTCCAACTCAGCTGGAAGCTCTCTCGCTTCTTCTGCTTGCAGCGAGTTGTCAGGCAACTGGACTCCAGCTCAGTCTGATCAACTCCTGGTCGCTCAATTACTTTGTCCGAGACTGCACCCCAGTGGCTTGGCCAGACTTGACCCCAGCAACCAACCACCTGCCCTATCCCAGCTATCTAGCTGTCCTACGTAGACACCCATTGTTGTTCTTTGCCCCAACTCCCAGCTCAAGAGAGCAGACAGTTTCACTTCCATTCACTGAACTGACAACTGCTGCATGGCTTCTCTGAGCCCCAGATCCTCAACAGCATAGAGCTATCAATTCTTCCCAATTAAATGTCACGTGGTCTCCCATAGCTGCTCCGACACTCATGCTGCTGCTGTCCTGCTGCTTCACCAGCGCGGACAAATCTGGTCACATGCGCACATTTTCTCATGCCCCACCCCGGGTCCCACAGTTCGATTTTCCTGCCCCACACCCGATCACGCAGGCAACTTTTCACACCGTACACCATGCAGACACGCTTCATCCTCCAATATCCTTCAATCAGGGCCTAGACTCTGTCCCAGACACCCACCGAAAAAGCCAACAATACAGATTTCCTCATAATATGGGGCTTGGGAGGTTATGTATACATAATTTCTGTATTTGTAACGGTTTTGTTGTTCCAAGTGATCAGATGCGCTTGTGCACATGCCTAAAAATTGGATCTTAGCTTTTGAATCAATTTCTAATTATGGAGTGTGGTGGTTTGAAATTCTATAGATAGAATCACAGAACAATGGACTTTAAGATGGTATCCTGAATCTGAGTTTGTAGCAATTCCACTTGCAGCCTAATGGTGGTGCAATTTGGAAGGTCGGGATGCAAAAGTGGAGTAAAAGCTTTCAATGGCTTCAACATTTAAATAATGAAATCATTGTGGATGCTGACCACAACACTGCTGAAATTGAGAATGATCTAGAAGATACTGATCTGGTCACTTGTGTTCATAGTAAAAAAATGACCCTGAAGCCTTTGTGAGAGCATTACCAACATAGAAGCATATAACCATGGTAACAGAATGATTAGAAGAGATTAAGAGTTAAGTACATTTTGCTGTCTCCATGTTGTTGTTCTGATGTCACTTTTATGCATCACAAATGTACTCCCATTTTGTGGCAGAATGTACTGACTATGGCAATCAAAGGTAGGAAAATTGTAAGAATTGTGAGTAAGTCACTGAATATTGCATAAATACTGGATTGTGGAACGTGATGTACTGGTACTCACATGGAATCATGAGGCATGAAACCCAAGTACTCATACTGGATTATGTAATATGAGTTTAATGAAGACTTGTGTACTCAGACAGTAATTGTGAAGTGTGATGTACCTGAGAATCCACGTTGGAATCATGAAGTGTGTAATCTTAACGAAGACACAATTCTGCATTGTTACAACAGATTGTTACAACTCCAGTATTCAATATAATGAGATGAATTAGAACAAGAGAGCAGTCCAACACCATTCATAAATAAAATATAGTTTGAGGCACTGAATAAACCAGAGTCCTTCTAAAGCACTGTTGGAAAATTCAATTCTTATAACTATAAATTTTATGTTTAAAAATAACATATTGAATTTGATCAAAACCATCATCACAAATGTGTATTATATTCTGAAGCCGTGGTATTACATAATTAAATTCTGTCAAACAGATTTTTAGCTTGCAGGCCAGAAATTCTGGATGGCAGGTCCTTCAAATGCATTAAACAACATAATTAATGAGTTATAAGAGATGATCATTTGACATGTATTGTTCTGCCATCTGCTGTACACTGGAGAGAAGATTATGGAAGAAACGGATTTGTCTGCCATAGTGTTCTGATGCAGGTATGTTTGAGAATGGAAAGGGAGCAGATATCACATTGCCCAGTCAGCATATTTATCTAAAATTATCAATATCTCCTAAACAATTATGATGCCGACTATTCTTCCATAATTCAGAAAAGACAATCTTTTACAATGAACTGGAAAATTAAAAGTCCTAAACCAAATTCTTATGGGATGCCACCAACAAGTTGCTTCAACAAAGTGAATTGCGGGACAGACACATTCTGACTGGACTAGCATCAGGCTTAACGTGACACAACACTATTGAGCTGCTGAAGATCACATGTTAGAAATTGCCCAATAGACTGTGGCATACGCATGAACTGTAGGAATTGATGCTTAGCAGAGTGTTAGTTAAGCCAATTCCTTTCTACTGTTCAATGTGGCTAAATACTTCAGGCAAAAAATCTACCAAAGGTAGGCAAAGATACAAAAGTTGGCTGTATAGGTATATTTTATTATGTTCTTATAAAACATGTCATGTTTTAAGTTATGCTACATCATCTATTTACAGCATTAGCAATTTCAGTTCCAGGACAAAAGATGACAGCCCAAAAGATTGTTTTTAAAATGACAAGTGTATTATGTTCCAGTGTATTTTGAATTTTCAGTCAACACTTTAGAATTTCAAGCACAAATGGACTATTAAAATGGCTGCTGTAAATCATGTTCTTTTTGGCATTTCAAGCTCCAGACAGTCCTGAGTCTCAAGCAAATAATTAAATATGGACATTCTCAGTCATCTGGGGAATTCACACATCCCTTTATTTAAGGATGGACCATCAACAAAAGAACCAAAGTATTCCAGCTGGCTCATCTTTCTGTTTCACCATCAACATTCAAACATCAAAACTCAATGTGTGTTAGAAAAATGTGAATTTTAAGGTGTTAAATGACAATACAGGATATGTAATCAAACCAACACCCCTATTTGGGGAAAAAAATACTTTGAACTTGTACAAGGCACATAGTAAGGAAGCTTTTTTTGCCTGCTTTGAAAATAACAAGAAGCTATTCTGCAGAGACAGAGTTCCATCAGAAAGCCGTCGAACCACCTGTGAGTCATCTTAGCAGCCAAGCTAATAAAGAACAATACCCTGAAGTAGGAGAAGGACTTAACCTGCTTCAGCTTCGAGTTCACCTGAGAACCAACATCCTGGACATTCACTACAAGAAGTCTTATAGCTTACTGAGAATTCTCTGCTTTACAGCACCTTCACTTCAATAAAACACCAACTTATCTAAGCAAATACTATCCTTCCATGAATCATAAATTGCAGTTGTGTTATTTTATTTTCATCTGTACTTAAACTTTGGGTGCATGATAGTGCATGTGAGTGAAGTGGGAGAGACATCGCATTTTAAACTTCATGGGCAGGTGTGTGAATAATAAATAGCTACCAATTCTTTTAAAAGCTTTACAAAGTTTGCTGCTGGGATCTTTATATTGGGATGATCACTCTGAGGGTAAGAAAACACTTGCCATTTACATACAAACATATTAATCACAGGTAATTAAAAAACACACAATTTTTGGGCTTGACAAAAGTTTGATTACAATTCTCCACTCTCTCCCTTAAACATTTGATTTCAGAATGTAGACATCTCTGGTAAGGCCAGCATTTATTACCCATCCCTAGTTGTCCTTGACCATATGGAATTTGGGCTTTAACCTTGACAGCTGCAGTCTGTATGAGGAAAGTATCTGAAAGTTGCCGTTAGTTAGAGAGGATTTTGATCCAGTGACAATGAGGGAACAGTTACATATATATCCAAGGCAGCTTGGTGTGTGACATAAAAGGGAACTTAAGAATATTGTTTCCATGAACCTTTGTTTCCATGAACCTTCAATCATTCTCCTTCTGGGTTGTGGAGGTCACAGGCTTTGAAAGTGCTGCTGAAGCAGCCTTGGCGAGATGCTGCAGCTCATCCTGTGGACAATAAGCAGACAATGAAGCGACTGGATGTTTTAACCAATGCTTATCAAGTGGATGCGATGATCTGGGTGGTGTCAAGCCTCTTGAGTGATGTTGGAGCTTGACTCATCTAGGTAAATGGAAAATATATTATACTCCCGATGTGTACCTTGTAGGTGGTAGAGAAGTTTTAGGGAATCAGGAGTGAGCTGCCACTGACAGAATATTCAACTACTTGCCTGTCCTAGTAGACAATACATGTGTAGTTGGTAGAGTTCAATTAAATGATTGGCCAATTTTGAGGTCTATGCACACTTAATTTCTTATCTTCATAGGCATATGTTAAGTTCCTCAGGAGTAGCTTTTCCACCAACTCTCCTCATATTTGAGTTGTGACTAAAGAATTTTACAAAAAGAAACGTCAGATAATCAAGTGCAAGGCAAATATGATAACTTAACTATGATGCTCCAAATGTGACAAAGAGTTATGTGAAACACATGCATACACATACTACCCACCTCCCACAGCACAGACACACACAAGCCCACATCTATTACCTTGTGCTCAGCATAACAAGGCCATTATTCTTAACAATTATACATCCAGCCATTTGCACATCATTGCAGATCCTAGTTTCTCCCTCACCATCCCTTCCAAAAAACACATACTGAGACAAGTGATTGAATTCTAATAACATACAATTCTGGACTACATTGACAAATTTGTAGATTTATACAACTGCAGATAACGATTTCTATCACTCTGTACTGGGCAGACTCATTAACAACACATCTGGTATCTGAGGACATCTGTAAAGACCAGAGCAACAGAGAATGACCTTAACTACATTGCACAGTCTCTTGTTAATGATCGCACCAGCAACTTTGGTAAATGGGGTGTATGATATTGAACAGCCTCCTGTAACTTGTTCTCCTGGACTGGAGCTGCTGATTACTGAAGAGCCAATCCCAGAGGACCAGTGTCTGAGACACAGAGACAGAAATGATTCTGCAAATGAAACAAGAAGGACAGCTGCTCCCTTTCCCCCTGCGAGCCAGGCTTTAGCATTCAAAACCACAAGAACAAATCTTCCTTTCGCCAGAGAGAGTACCCAAGCATTTTATGCCTTGCATATAAAAATACCCTAAAGATTCATTATCTAAGCAAACTAAAACTACAAAATACTCTTCATCCACCATTTACTTTCACAGGCAAGGTCAAAAGCCGGACTCTTAGCATGCACCAACCCCAGGAGACTATTTTCATATCTACTCATACCATACACAGATTATTGCTTTAGTCTCACTATTTTGGTATTAACTCATTCAGTTACTGCACACTTCCTGGATCCTTCAGCACTAACCAAAGCTTCAATTTGGCACATTTTCACGATAAGGTAAGGGAAGTGCAGAATTCTTTAAAATGTATTGAACGCAAGTTATTAGTGTGTTGAGAAAATTAACCTTATGTTGTTCAAATTCAGTCATTGTATTTCCAGAGATAGACTGGTCTAACCAGAGGCAGATATCCCTTCCAGTTAATTTAATTTAAAGTTTGTATAGGCTATGAACAGAGATACCAGCATTAGACGGGTTTGCATCAGGTAACAGCAAACCTCCAACCAATATATAAGCTCCAGCATGTTACCCTGGCGAGAAAAATCAATTCATAGCAAGACTGATTCCTTCTCTTCCTCGGGGTTGAAAGTTACGACACAAGACTGGCGAACTCTCAACTTGGCGAGGATGCATCTTTGGAAAGAGAAACAGTTAACGCTTGGGGTCAATGCCTTTTATCAGAACTGGTAAAAGTTAGAGATGTAACAGGTTTTAACCATCTCTAACTTTTGCCACTTTAAAAACCTGTCACAACTCTAACTTTCCCAGTTTTGCAACTGTCGTCAACCCGAAACGTTGATCCCTTCCTCTGTGCACAGACGCTGTCTGGCCTGCTGAATAATTCCAGAAAATTCTAATTTTACTTTTCACACAACAAAGATGTGGGTGGTTCAAAAAGGTAGCTCACAGTCTCAAAGGGCAATTAATGTGGGCAATAAATGCCAACCTTGTCGGTGATGCTCACATCCCAGGATTGAATAAAATAAAATTTCCAGCATCGGTGATTTTTGTATTTTCTTTTGTCTCAACTTTGAGATACTTTTTTTAATCTTCATCTCACGCATATGAGTTTGCTGACCTTCACAGAGACTTGAATATTTCCCTTCCCGTCGGACAGAGAGTTGGCGGGGAACACATCCCCACTTATTCTGACTGTCCCGCAGCCATTTCACAGTAGAATGAGCGCTGCAGGCAAGACTTCGGCTCCTCACTCGAGGAGAATTCCTGCCTTTGAGAGCTGCCGGCCAATCAGATTGCAGTGGACAGAAGAGGAACTTCAGAATGATTGTTGAGCCTAAGTCCTGGAACTGGACAGCAAGATAAGTTCACGGGGTGCCAGGGCAGGGAGGGTAGGGAACGCCTGAGGGAGTGGGAAGTGAGGTGTTGGGGTGGGGGAGGGGTGGGAGGGGGTGGCTGCAGGTCCAGCAGCTCCAGACCTTAAGGTGTGTGGGGAGGAGGGGGTTCTCGAGGTCAGAAGGGGGATTCAAATGGGAGGTGTCTCCCCACTTCCCACCCAAGGCCTAAGTCTGTTCATTTTTGGGCTTCCCCCACACCAGGTAAATCATCCTGCCAGCCTAAAGATTGAGGCCTCAATTGGGTCAAGGGTGGGCGGCTGGCCTGCCCAAGGCCTTGCTGGCCCCAGCATAAAATTGCTGAGGTGAGGGCAGGTGGGAACCCAGCTGGAACCCCGTCCCTTCCTTCACATTCCCCCTCTCCACCTCCCCTGCCTAAAAACCTGCCAATGTTGGGGGGTGGGGGGAGGGGGGGATGTGAAACTCAGGAAGGAAAGGAAAAGTCTCAGGAATTTTGTGTAATTTTTCAGGGCTATTTCCTGGTAGATGAGTAGCGAAGGCAAATTCAGCGATTAGATGACTCAAATTGAGGAAGACAATATCGGATCCAAGCGGAGGAGCGAGGGGAGAAATGTCGTTATGAAGTAAGAAGGTATAATGACCTCATCCCAGTTTCCATTAGAAATTGTTGTGACATCTTAATCATCAAACCATACAGTTCAAATAAACAGATGATATAAAACCAGCAGAGATACATTTCTTTTAACAGTTTAAGTGGAACGAACAAGTGTTTTTGTGGCTTTGTGCTGAGCTGGTAGCAGGTGTTCCTCGGTGGGAAGGAACTAACCCTGACAGACTGCAATGCATGCTGCACTCTACATTGGCAGGCTCCACTCCGTACCAAACAGAAACCATGAACCTCAGCCATTCAAGAAAGGTTTGGTCGAATGAAAGTCCAATCTGGGATTTAAATTCAAGCTCTCCAGATGAAGCTTGTGTTTTAATTGAGAACTATTACAATGGACATCTCTGCAGCATTTTGGGAGGTTCTTTGCTCTCTTTCCTGCAGACTTTGCTCTCACTTACCACAACTGCCAAAGATTTGGCATGACTGTATGATATATATATATATATATATATGTCTTGCAACGATACTGTAATTCCTTGTAATCTAGTTGATCTTTTTGACTCTTCTCATTTGATTTATATTAATTGCTTATTCCACGGTCAAGCAATCATCTTTATGAAATGCATTTGTGTGTAAGTAGTGAATGTTAACCCACCCTGGAAGGACAATGGTACATACCCATTAACTCCAAGTTCTCCTCCAAGTCACACCATGAAAGATAGTTCTGGGGTTGAAAGATACCAGGCTGGGAAAGGGCAGAGCAGAAGCAAACCCATGGGATCTGAGGAGCTTTGGACTGGGTCCAGGAAAATCCAACGATTACATACGGGACAGTGTAAAGTACACCTGTGAATTAGGTAATTTGATTGTGCTAAAAGTGAAAGGGGAAATTTCTGTCTGTGGTTTAAAGGATAAGTTGCCTATAAATAGTGTTTAGTCATGGTGCTTTTAGTCTGGTTGTTACAGGAAAAGTCTTAAAATGTGAAATCTTGTGAAGTCATCCTTTCAGCTATCAACTGGAATTCACATTTCTTTTTTAAAACTTATTAGTCTCTACAGAGATCATAAATTACAAATTAATATTGCTTGGTAGTAATCTAGTCCTAGATCCGTGCTTAACAATACAATTTCCATGTAGCTTTGATCAATCTAGGAAGGTGCACTGGTTACATTCCTTTTATTTCCTCAGCTCTTTAACATTCAAATGTCAACCTGTCCAGGCACATGTGGGATCTGAACTGCTGGGTAAACAAGGTCTCATTATTTTCAAATGAGGTTTTGTTATATGAATCCAGCCTACGCATTTTGTCGGCCTAGTTTAGTGCCATGTCTAGGTTAACAAAGGCAATAAAATAACAAAAATAACAAAATGAAATAATTATACCAAGACAGGAGACATGGCTTTAGATTTGCAGTTTCTCCTAGTAAATAGTCACACATTTCCTTTTTAAAAAAAAATGTGGGATTTTAAATACTTGGTCATAAGTTTTTCATCATTTCCTTTAGAAAATCATCTTGTTGTATGTACTGTCAAAGTCAATCTCTCTAATTAGAATGGAGACTCTGCATTTTATTTGAAATTACTTTAGATAGAATAAACAGGATTTCAACAACAGCTCCATTCAGGGAACTGTACCTTGTGACTCTGACTGGGTTTAGCCAATTCACCAGATTAATCTGCATATTCCATGGGGACTGATCACGGACTTCCTTTTTTAATTAGGTCACAGACTGCTTAGCGTCTCTCTTTGAAATATTAAAATATGCAAGTCTACACATTTGGGGAATAGTCAACTTTATCGCCAATAATCAAATAATCAAGGGAATGTTAGAGAATACGACAAGTAATGTTTATTTATACCCTTGATTTTTGATACAATTAGCTGCTGAAACTTTATTTCATCTTGGAGCTGACATCTGGTGGTTCACTAGGAATAATGTCTTCCAGGTACATCATGTCACAAAGATTTGGGATTCCTTCATGCAAAAGCCTCAGCATGTAACACATTGTGTAAGAAATAAATTCCAGAAATGGAACTTTCCACATCTTGTAGATGATTCTGGCTTTAAATATTGCTCTTTTAGTATCTTCTTGTACTTAACACTTTCTACCTATCATCTTACTTTGAAATAAAGCTGTTTGAGAATAGCGCTGGGTGAATTGTAGAGAACCAACAGAGAGACAGGCTGAATGGCCTCTTGCTGTACTAGAACCATTCTATGATTATATTCTATGATTTGTTTATATGCAGTGTACTGATATTTAACACCTTGTGAAGGCTAAAGGAGAACATGTTGGAAAAAATATATAATTAAGGGTGTAGTATATATAATTAAGGATAACTGATGATCCATGATACATTTCAGAAATAGGTTAAAGCATGACTTTCTCAAAATCAATTAGGAATGGGAAACAAATGCTGGCTTTGCCAGCAAAGCTAACATCCCATGAAAATTTAAAGACAACCATGGTTTACAGGGGATTCACTTGACAAATGGAATTAATACCTTTGCTGGAAACACAAGGGGAGTTGTCTTGGGGAAAGTCCAAACTGCAATACATTGCTTCTACCACTGCTGGGTCAATCCAGTACAAAACAAAATAGTAAGGTATGATAATTATTACAAACGATCCATAGGTTATGTAGCCTGACAAATTTGAAGAAGCTAGACGAACAGGCCACGACTTTTGCGGAAGACAAAAGACTGAGTTAGGCTTTCAACTTGAAGATATTGGCATAGGCTAACTATAATTTATTGCCACGTATTCCTGGTCATATGGGGACAGATCCATGTGCCTATTGTCCATTGTATGATCAAATAGAGTCACTGATTCTTCATCCACACTGTGGTCTGACCTCCTTTGGAGACTGTTCTTCTTCCAATGGAGGGAAATATATCAGTTTGATGATATTCTTATTAATATCATATCCCAACTAATCCCTGTGGAGTCATCCAGATATTCCTTTCACTGCAAAAGATCAGGCCTGAGTCATTTAGCATAAAAAGTAGTGACGTTTCTCAATGACAGGAGAGCTCTCTTATGTCACAATATAACTTTTTGGTGAAAGTCCACTTCAAAGGAGGAAGATTTTTAATATTAAGCACAGAGATGCAACAGAAAGGACACCCTTGTAAAAAGAAGTGCAGACTCACTTTGATCAACTAAAGGCAACAAACTAAAAGCTTTTATCCTAATAGAAGATAAATTCATTTTTTTGCGTTGGAGCACTTCTGGATTCTATAAACCCAATGATCTTAAATCTACAAGGGATTCAAGGGCAGGCCTTTGATGTAGATCTTTCTGGTAAGCAATGGGAGGTGCTTTCTCCGTGATCTTTGTAAGAGACACCCAGCAGTAAATCACCATGGGATGATCAGCTGAAAAGTTACTTTACACAATGAAGTTATTAATATTAACTTGACTTATATTAAATGGGCTGCAAAGGAATCAATGATCTCTGCCTCATTTTTTGAACCTATCGAACTACCTTCACAATGGCCTAGATGAAAAGTCAACCTTTAATCAAAATCCTCTTCACTGCTTTCTAGATTTTCCAATGAATATCAGCCCTCATCCCTCTCTGCTCAGAAAAATGGTATTTTGCTTTTACGTCATAGTTACACCAAAAGGTTCCAGTCTTGGTTAGATTCCTGAAGGACTATTTCAAGGGAAACGTGGATATCATTTTAGAAAATGTTCAATAATAAGGTTAAATCAACATGGCATGTCTCGAAGTTAACAAAGGTGGAATGGTGACAGCATGCTGACCAGCCTCAGGCAAAGACTGAAATTTGATGACCTCGCAAATTCCCTTGGCTCCTCTGAAGAGATCCCAGCTTGAAAACCTATTTTCAAGAGTAGGGGTTTCCAATGCTTTTGCTTTCAAGGCAACAACCCATCCCCTCTACAGCCCCACCTTATTCCAGTGTTATAAAAATTCCGGGGATCCAATAACACGATGAGTGTTCTTTTTTTCTGCCTAAGAATAAGTTAAACAATTAATCATATAGATTTTTTTTTTTGTTTCTCACTTCAGTGTGAAAAAGTTGCTCAGCACCAGCAACATTTCTGTTAAGGTGTCTTCGACAAGCACGTTTTATGTTCAATGTTCTACCTGCCACAGAACTTTGTTTTCACTGATACCATTGCTGAAACTCCAGCTTCACCTAGTAGTACTGAAGAGGGCCCAACACTTCCAATGCTGCAGAAGAAAGTAGTTGATGTTAACGGACCGTGGAAGGCCCGCGGCAGGAGATGCATAGGAACGCCATCAACTCCAAATTCCCGTCCGAGTCACACTGTGAAAGACTGTTCAGTTACCCTTTTGGGAAAGGAAGGGAACAGAAGCAAAACCCTCAGGAGCTGAGAATCACTTTAGACTAGGTCTGGAAAATTGAATGAACACAATCAGGACAGTGTAAAGTATACTCGCAAAGTGCATTTTTCAGTTGTGTTGAAAGTAAAAGGGGAAAGTTCTGTTCTGTTGCATAAGCTATAAATTGACTACAAAAATAGTGTTTATTCAATAGTGCTTACTATGGTTGTTACAGTGAAAGTTTTAAAAGGTGAAATCTTCAGTCATTCTTTCAGCAATCAACTAGAAGTTTGAATTTCTCTTTAAAAATAAAGAGTCTCTACAGAGATCATAACACTTGTTCTGGATTGTCAAACAGAGGAAATATACTAGGCACAGATAATATATTTGATAGACTATCACTTTAATTCTATTAGATCACCCTTTGACCTTCCTAACTCTCACTCTAGCCTTGTAATATTCTGCGTTTGTAGCTGCTTAGGACATTGATGAGGTAGATTTAAGGAAAATCTCTCTTCCTATATCTCTGCAATTATCATTGTGAATCCTAGTTTCTGGCAGTGAAAGATGTTGAAGAGCAGCTAGCTTATCTTGCTATCAGCAACGAGTGCCTGGGTCACTGCAGTTGACCTGACAGTTGAAGATAGTCCTGAGTTTAAAAGGTTGACACTCCGAGGGAAGGTTGGCAGTCAGCTGAGAATGCAACTGGTTTAGAATAACAAATCTGTCTGCTGCTCTAATTAATGGAATTACTGCAGTGCAAATTAGATGCAGGTGAGTCGAGAAAAGGTCGACCTTGAATAAGGTCTTCAACTAATTTCTTTTCAGAAGCTAAAGTAATTATAAAGTTCAAACATCTATTTTCTTTTAGTCAGCTGAATGTGGCCTTATTTAGGCCGTAAATAACATCTGGTTAAAAGCAATTTCTCCTCCAAACCTTTGTGCTCTGAGCTGTAAGTAACCCTGCTATAGGACAGGATTCTTAACTAGAGTGGAAGGGGATGATCCCCTCAGGGTCTGCAAGAAGGTTTCTAGGCTACCACCCCGCAGTTTCTCCCAGCACCGTGTCTCTAGCCCTCAGACCACCACAACTCTTACCAACTGCTGATCAGCACCTACCATAGTTGGCACCATTCCGTTCATTTGACCCACCTGGCTGTCTCCTCCCTCTCTCATGAGCCAGAAGTTCTTTTACACAGTTCAACATTAAAATGAAGCTGCCGGCAGTATTCTTAGGACAATTTTCACTGTTTGGATCCAATAATACCAGCAGGTATTTTTTTTTTTACTGAACAAGCAATAATGACCTGGATAAAAACAAAAAACTGCGGATGCTGGAAATCCAAAACAAAAACAGAATTACCTGGAAAAACTCAGCAGGTCTGGCAGCATCGGCGGAGAAGAAAAGAGTTGACGTTTCTGTTGAAGGGTCACGAGGACTCGAAACGTCAACTCTTTTCTTCTCCGCCGATGCTGCCAGACCTGCTGAGTTTTTCCAGGTAATTCTGTTTTTGCGTTGTTAATAATGACCTGGAACTGCACGCAAGGTTTGTGGAAATCGAGACATTCAGTGATTTCAAAAGGAAAATGGGTGGGTATTTCAGGCAAATAAACTCTTAGGGCTACAGGGATGAGCTAAGAGAATGGTGTGGATCTCCCTCTACGGGACTGTAGAACCCCATACTTGTGCTCAAAGTGGCACTATTCAAACCGCCTCACATTTCTAAGGCATCACCTTCCTACCCTTCTCTCAGGACAACAGTGAATTGTCGTCAATCTATTCCTTCTCTTGCTTCCATTTTCCCTCTTACTTTTGAGTAAATGATCAGTCTTTTCCTTTAAGATTGAATCCGCAGGCTGTTTCTACCATTTCCCCCTGTCTGTTTATAGCAGCACCAGTCACCCACATGTTCTTCACACAGATTAACAGGGCTCATTTTCCCACAGCCACCACTTGCAGCCACCTTTGCTTTTCTGACTGTTTGTGGGTCCAATTTTTGCCAAGGTTCTCCTTGAGACGGATCAAATCTGCAGGTCCTTCCCACCAACAGCTTTGCTCTCTCAAGGGCTTCCTGCTGCATCAGCCAGAAGGGGAGGCCTACCCATTCCCATCCAAATGTTTCACTCAGCTCTAAGCTCTGGGTTTGTTGTTTCACGGCTTCAGTAAGCCGGTAACCTGTCTCCGCCTTAAAAGACAATTCAAACAGGACAGTCAGCTCACCATTGAGTCAGTACAGCATGAAAGGAAACCAATCAGCCCACCAAGACAGAAATGCACAGAGTGAAATGGCAGGAACAGCCTGCAGATTCAATCTTTGAGGAAAAGACTGATTGTTTTCTTCAACATAGAGGGAAAACCGAGGCAAGGGAAAGAAAAGATTATTGCAAACTTGCTGTTGTGCTGGGGCAGGATAGAAATGGTGCTTTGGGGCTGTGAGGTGGTTTGAATAGCGCTGTTTTAAGCAGAGGTATGGGGATCTACAGCTTATGGTGTTCCAGCTGCTGATAGGCATTATCAGACAATTGGAAGCTATATGTTACATAACAGATTCAGTGGTAGCTTTCAAAAGGAAACTGGATTAATACTTGAAGGAGAAAAGAACTACAGGGCTGAGGGAAAGAGCCAGTGAATGGGATGAACTGATTGCTCTTTAAAAGAGCCAGCAAGAGAGTCGATGTTCTGAATGGTCTCCTTTGGTGTTGTACTATTCAATGATTCTATTCTATTGGAGACAGTGAATGCTCTGATTGAATACAATGAAATTTTAATGGGTAGGGGATTTTCCTGGAGATTCTTCCTCTCGCGTAAACATAGCAAATCTTCCAGCCTTGTTTAAAATTCTTGCAAATTTGGTCTTTTTAATCCAAGTTCAAGCTTCCAGCTGCATTCCTGCACAGTGAAACATAGACACTTTCGGCCTCCAGCTGCTCTCTCTCTCTCCCGATCCTGGCAGACTGTCTGTGTCTCAGTTTCAGGGATATCTTAGAAACTCTTCTGCTCTCAAAGCCCATCTCTATGGAAACATGAATCACATGGGTCTTGTATACAAGTAGATTAGCTATCCATGAGACCCCAACTCTCTTTTATCTTAGAGGTAACTGGTCAGTTTAAAGCATAACTGTTTATACTCTGATCTTCTCAACACCTTAATGGGACTTTGGAGACTAGCAGTCTAATTACTATAAACACAGATGCTTCTGCCATTGTATCTATGTGTAAGCACCTTACACCTTCTCTCCAACAAGCAACATCCTTTAATCTTTAATAGCCACATCATCTAGGCCTGTTGTTCGGCAGACTTCAGAACAGGGCCGCATGTCACCTTTCATTTCACCCTAAATTAAAAACACGGTCCCAAAACATAACAATCTTATAAACTTGTAACATAAGACAGAACAGGCCTGTGGAGCTAAATGGCCTGCCCCTGTTCTGAGGGACATTTTAAAATCAGAACAAAGCCACTTAGGAATAACAAAGTTATGATGTGGCAGATGTGTGCTAGGCAGTCGAATCCACAAGGGAAACTTGATCCCACAATCACAACAGCTTTCCAATTTGTATTTATTTCTAGATGCGTGCACTGAATTCAGTAGTAATAAGTCCACCAAAACTTTAGAGATTTTTTTAAAAGCTAAAATTAAAATATTAATAAAAGAAAAGATTTCAAACACGTACACAGGTCTATAAATTACTACTATAAGAGCTTCTAAAATCCCTAATTAACCTGTCTCCCAGCTACACCTCCTTTAAGGCAATGGTCCAAAAATGGATATTTGGATTTTAAACAGATCCAGCAAATTAATACAATACTCTGGACAGTGGAATTCAAAGTGGCTTTCTCTAGCTTTGGTTTCTGTAGACAGTAGGCTTAATGCACAAATACTTGAGGCTTCACACACTTATGTTAGGTCTTACAATGCCTTCCCCTGATGCATAGCCTCATTCTCCTTTATATATGTATCACCCTTTTTAATATGTAAATTCCATTGTTGCCATATGTCTGTGGAACTTTATCTTTCTTATAATATAAATCTTTTCATGTTGCTGCTATTCTCATTAACCACTTGAAATTAAATTCCCCCTCATCTATCTAAAATCCCAAATTCTCTTTACACCTTACATGCTAATACCCCCCATGTTTACTCATTAGCATATTAAAGACACTTCTACATCTTACTTCTTTTGATAACTTCAACTTGCAGTCTGCTTGGCTACAAAATGTAATTAAATCACAGACAGAGCAGCACAAACCCCCTTCCCCAATAAACCTACATTACAATAAACCCCAAAAAATTATGGAAATTATTATACTCTCATGACAATAAGAATGTACTTTATTCACACAAAGAGTCATGGAAACCCAGAACCTGTTCCTCCAATCAGCTATGGATACAGAGTCCAAAACATTCAAGATTGGGAATGACTGCCTTTTGTTTTAAACCAAGGTGTCAGGGGGTTAGGAACAAAAGCAGTTAAGTGAAGTGAGTTAAGATCTAATTGAACGGCAGATCGGGCCCGAGAGGCTGAATGCCCAAATCTTGATCCTAAGTTCTTAACACCCCATTTACATTGCAAAACTGCACTGCAGTGGATTGGTCTGTGCACGTTCCTAACACTCTGCTCTCGCCTGATTTTACTATAGGGTGCAATTGAGCACATAGGCAACAACCACAAACACACACACCTCTTTCCAAGTCACAATTGCAGTTGCAGCTACAGGCAGAACAGACTTGAAAGGCTGAATGACCTACTCCTGTTCCTCTAAGTGTTGTTGACAGGTTAGTAGGGCTGCAGTGGTTCAAGAAGGCTGCTCATCACCACCTTCTCAAGGGAAATTAGGGATGGACAATAAATGTTGGCCCAGCCAGTGATGCCCACATCCCGTGAAAGAATTTTTAAAAATTGACCACAGAGGAAGGAAAGTGATATGAAAGCAAGTCACAATGGGGCTGCACTGACATTGACACCCACATGTTCTAGTGCAGGTCATTCAATTTTTACCCGGGATAAGAACCCTTGAATTTTCTGACCCAGCCCAGTGACACCAAAACCCTCTGCAGTACCAGCCCTAAATAAAGTAATGATTGAGCTATAGACCATTTTTTAAAATATCACTCTACACCTCACTGCATCATTGACCTACTCTTTAAAGAAGCTGTAAATTATTTTTAAGCTAATTTTAAGCTTGTTCTTGTCAGAACCTGTCAAATTAGGGGTCTGCGAACAGTATTCATTATTATGCATCTAAATACTCACTAGCTTGAAACCTATCGCTTATATTAGTCTGGTTTAAAATAGCACTCTCACAGAATCCATTATTAAGATTAACTGAAACATGAGATTTTGGAGCACTATTTGCCCCTTAAGGCAGCACTAAAAACTGCTTCAAGAGCAGCCAAATGACTTCTGATTTCAGGTTCATGTACCATGATTTCCTTTGTGCACAGATGTAGCATACTCAGAAAACTAATTTATAAATATCAGTTATATTATTTTGTTACACACTTCACAGATTAGTCCAAGGTCTTCTTAACCATCTGTATTTACCCCCAATCATTTAACCTTGTAGCTCAGTTAGCTGGTCCATTATCCCCATATGCGGCATGTACTCACTTAAATAACTGTTTAACAACAGGAAATGTGTTGTTGTGAAAATGTCACAAAACAAATTAAGTAATAAACGACTCATGGTGTCAGCTGATAATTATCAAGGGTTTATATATAATATATATAAATAACACACACACACATACACAAAGTTGTGACAAAATTAGAATAGATACTTCACAATACCTCGCACTCTGCCACCTACTGGCCAGAGCTTGCAACTACCTTGTTACAGGCATCAGTTTACATGCAGAATTCCTATTCTAAATTGCACAGACATTCACACCACAAGACCAGGCTATTTGTGCTAAAAGGTCTTAGTTGGTATTTATGCTCAAGCGAGTCTCCTCCTCCTTACCATAAATGGTCACAATTGCAGTTTCAATACATGTTGACTTAATAACATGACTGAACGTTGTGACAACAGGAAGTTGGACTGGAACTGTGTTCTCAAAAGATTTTTCCTCATAGAGATTAAAATATTAGAATGTTACTTTAATAATCAAGGACAGTGAGGTAGATTTATCAATTTGCTGACTGGGAGAAAGTTCATTGCTGATTGATTGTCCTTCACAGAAAGTGCCACATTTTCACTTCTAAAGTCCAAAAGATGGGCTTATTCAGTTGAAGGTTTTGCAAGACTCAGGAAGTAGCTTAAACTTTAGCAAAATACCCAATAAAAAGTTATTCAATTTAATTAATAGCACAATCTACAATGTTAAAAATGAAGTTATTCAATTAATGTTTGAGAGACATTACATTCAATTGCTTCAGTAATTCCTGATGATTTGATGATCATAAAAGATAATTTCAAAATTGCATTTTCCTTATTTAAAATTAGCCAATTAGTTTAATTTTCCTAAGGTTGTATTTGATCCTTTCACAATTAAATTTAAGTAACTTTTTAGCGTGATAATGTATTTTCAAGCAATAAATCCAGATGCTATTGATTTATTGCCTTTTTTTACAGTTATGACAATATCAGCCCTTAAATTACAATGCAAATTAAGCCCATTACTTGAGTTTTATAGTGATGATGCTGGATGGTTGTTAGTGGATGACAAGACAGCCAACAGCAGGTTAGGTAGCATTCAGAAACCAAGATTATGCTGCACTACACCATGCTGGTTCAGCCATTATTTTATACATTATGCCTAATGCACTGGGGATTTGGGAGGAGAGCTACGAGACTGAATAAAGTCAATAACCTCTCCCAACAAAAAAAACGCTCTTGGGTCTTGGTTTCTACTTCACCAACCAACTTGGATACAGCTAACAGCCTATAGGTCCCCATTGCCTTCTCTATAGCAATCAGAGTTTCCTTGCCAATCAATCAGCAGCCTTTGCTCCTGTAGTATAAATTGTTGCAATCATTTGAAATTTGGCATTCTTGCATTTGTCCTGATGAGTGAAAGATAAAAAGCTTTGGCAACATTTTTTCAGCAATGATCAAGTTCTGTACCAGCGAGCGACTGTTTCTCAACTGTGCGCAGAGTCTATCCTGATATTTTGAAGACAATGGCAGCTTTTAATCATAAAAATTTTGGGGAGGATGACGGCTTCAAGTTGTTTTATATTTCTCTGCACCCTCAAGTCAATATAGTTCCCAAAACTACAGCCTGCTCCAAAACATAACTAAAAAAAAAAAATTACACAGGGTAAAATGTTGAACAAATTGGATTCGGTCAATTCCATTCCAATTGTCGAACATGTATTTGTGTTGGTTTACAAAGCTATTCCTGATGAAAATACAGGAGCCCAGTTTTCACCTGTAATAATAGGTAGAATCTTCTGTTCAGCGAGCGAGGGGGTGGGGCCCGCTAGCCGATGCGTAAAATGACATGGGGTGACGTCGGTTATGTGTCCCAATGTCACCCCGCGTCATTTAGATTTTCAGTTCGGCGGGCGCACAGCCTGAATCGGCTGCACGCCCGCCGAACTGTGAAAGGTCTATTAAGCCCATTGAAAAAAAGTAATTAACATGATTAATGGGCCTGCCCGTCCAGCCCTAAGGTTAGCGGACAGGCTGGGAACCCAGGCGGGCCTCTGAAACAAACATCCACGGGCAGGATGAGGCTTCATGAGGGGTATTAAAATTTTTTTTGAAAAAGAAATTGACATGTCCCAGCTCATGTGACAGTGGCACGAGTGGACATGACAGTAATTTTTTTTTCCCCTTCAAATCTGAGCCGATCTCTCCGAGGCAGCACTTTACCTCAGGGAGGTCTGTGCGCTATTTTGCGCGCATGCGTGAAAGAGCGCACTCCAGCTCAGGGAATCCCCCACCGCCTGCACAGTGCTTCCTGGCACACGTTACGCTGGGCGGGCCTTCATTGGCCCGCCCATATAAAATGGCGGTGGGCCCCCCAAATGGGGGCGCCGAACGGGAACCTGCCTGCTCGCGCCCGCTCCCGCAAAACCCACCCACCTGACAGCGGGAAGATCCTGCTCAATTTTTTTTTTCTTTCCCAGCTGAACTGTTCAGTGCAACTTGAAGTTCAAAGGTTTTAAATCAAGCACGTTTCAGTCACTCACCCCTGTCAGGATAGTACCAAACAGTAATCTGGTTCAGTTGCTCCCATCAGGATAATAATCAAGTGAAAGGTAGTACAGAGCAAACAAGCTTTTAAAAGGTTGCTGAAGCTAGAGAGTTAGCAAGACAAAGAGGTTTGGGTTATGCAAAGCACAAAACAACAGAAAATTTAGTCACAGGTAACAGAGGGTTAATATATTGAGCAGTAATATTGATAAGTAAAAGTATATTTTGGGACATATAGCAGAACAAAATCATTACTGTACAGTGGGACATAAATGAGAAAAGAGCACTTGCTAAAGATGTGTTGGGAGGCAGAACTAGTGGAATCTGATGAAAGGAAAAATGAAGAATGAGTGAGACTTTGCACAAGGGAGGAGCAGGAGAGAAAGTTCTGGATTATCTGTAGCTTGAGATGAAGGAGGGCAAGGTAATAGAGACAATATTTGAAAAATTGTTCATGAAAGCAAAGGGGTTGGGGTGGGGAAAAGAGGAGGAATGGTCTATGTGGGCAACATTCTGTTGGTGGATAAACACAGTTCCAGAAACTGCCAAATTCAAATGATAATATCTTAAAAGAAAAGTCTGGCTACCAAGCAGGTTCCATTTATTCCAGACAGCAACCTTCAGAAAATCCTAGAACGGAAATCATTTTCAACATTTCATTTATGTAGCTAAAACAGACTTCAGGGTGTCCTCTATTCTCCCTCCCTGCTTATGGAAATGATGGCCAATATTCACGTAATAACACCACAGTGATGGCTGAAAGCAATTGACATTTTTTAAATTTAATACTTTAAATTCAGGGGCATTCTCTCCCTTGACTGCAATGGTTCTGTAACAGAGAAAAGAAAAATGCCATTTTTAAATGTTTACCCCCCCAAACCTTTTCCATTTTGAGGTGTCAGCCTTGGTACAGTTGGTAATACCCTGACCTCTGAATCAGAAGGTTGTGTCCCATTCCAGAGACTGCAGCACAGGATCTCGGCTGACACTTCAGTACAGTACTGAGGCAAGGCTGCACTGTCAAATGTGCCACTTCTTGCTTAGACATTATATCGAAAACCCATCTTCTCTCTTAGGTAAATGTATAAGGTCCCATGGTACTATTCAAAGAGCAGATCCCTTGGGTCAATGTTTGTCTCTCAATGGTCATTATTAAAACAGATTACCTGGTCATCACCACTTTGCTGTTTGCAGTGCTAAAATGGGTTACCATTTCTCAGGGCAGCATCCTGAAGGTCTTAACTGGCTATAAAGCCCACTGAGATGTCATGACAGGTTCCATATAAATTCAAAACTTGTCTTTTTTTTTAATTTGCCATCTCCTCCCCTCTGTTGTCTCTCCCTTTCATACAAATCACAAAATCTGTTCCCCTCACTTCTACCAGCAGTGCCCTTTAACCAGACATTAAAATATTTACATACGTAGAGGAAAGGGTTAACATTAGAAGCATTCGTGATGCTAACGTTAGAATGATGTCAGATCACATGTCTGAAAAGTGGGAGAGATCTGGAAGGAGGAGAAGCTCCAACCTCATGTGGAGGGCCAAAAGTGTAAATTACTTGCTATAAATTAAGAATAATGGCTTTGAGAAACCATTTTTAAGAGACTCAAACAGCATAGAAAATCCTGAAAACCCCCATCTAAACCCCGACCACACACTGAAACAACAGGAGTGATCCAAGGCTCTTCAATTTTCTCACCCCTTATGTTTGGAAATGGTCAGCATCTGCTGGTTCCAGTCCCTGAAATCAGACACCTACAGGTGTAGATAATTCTAGGCACGAGACAGCATCTTAGTGCTTTACAATACAGTACATTGGAGCTGTTAAACTTCACTGAATCACTATCACTCATAAAATCCTCCAATAATTTTTAATCCTTCAGAGCGTGCTATTTTTAAACTTCCCACGTTTCAACTAGCCACTCAGCACCACATCACCATCTGGTGACAAAAAGCTGTTAATGATTTCTCTCATGTAGTCAATGCCAGCCCACGAGGCAGAAGGAATAAAGGTCATCCATCTGTTGACCCCACTTCTTCTACATTTTGTGGTCAATCTACCCAAATATCGATTCTACCCCACACGCCATAAATACTCTGAATTTGCAAAGCAGCCCTGAAACCTTTAGAGTCAGCTTCACCTAACATAATCAGCTACGGACTGCTGCTCTCCATACACTGTTGTTCTCCCCACTAAGCCTAAGAGCTGGAATATAGGAAAGCTCTTTACCAACTGGCACAGGCATGAATGACCTTCCGTGCCATAAATCTTTCTACATTTCCTTACTTCTATAATCATTCACCTCATGCTATTTATGAAGTCCTGCGAACAAGATGGTTGTTATTTTCTTTTCCTACATAACAGTGGTTGCATTTCATGAATCGCTGAGATTTGCTTTTAAGTGAAATCTTTCTCTCACTCCATGTCATTCTGTCTTGCAGATTCTGTTTTCAAACACTTGTGTTGTGTGCTTAAATGACCTTCAGCTAATCCTTTTTATAATAAAATCTGATGTGACATATCTGCCAGTGGAAACTGAGATTCTCTAAAATCAGCTATTTTAAAACTTAAGTTTTATGAAGATACAATCAGCCTCAGTCTTTGTAATTATGCTCTTCAAACATAAAGCCATGTATCACAACATTCTAGCAAAATTTTAACATTTAATTATTCAAATCCATAGTAAATACTATCCATAAATGAATTAATGAAATAGTGTTTAAAGAAAATTCCTTCTTTTATTTTGAGCCTTTAGCCAGGTACCTTGTCGTGATATATAACTCATTTAGTCTTGGTGTTTTAATGGCTGTTTTGAACTGTCAAAGTAACAATACAGGGGTGGTTACTTGAGATTTTCGATCACACGACTGCAAAAATAAAATTCAGAACGCCAGTCAAGTAATCATGATATAAAATTCAACAAAGGTGACTGCTGTTTAGTTTAGTTTGTAAAACTTCGGAAACAAAGCAGCACAAAAAATTACCACTGAATTTGGCCTTCTGGTAGACATGGTTTCAAATCTATTGACTTTGCATTTGCACTAGCAATTGTACCAGAAATTGCAAAGCTAATCCTGAACCAGAGATTTAACCAAACGTCTATTGATAAGCAAAACATAAGAAAAGCGACAATATCTAATGCTTTACTCCCTTGGAAACATTGTTTTCCGAGGTCACTTCCATGAGGGCCTCATCCAATTGGTTACAATTCATGTACGAATCTTGAGTCTCTGTCAGTTGGCCCCTTGGATGGCACCAATCACAGCCAACGTAGAGGAATACTGGATACTCATCTGAAGTGAAACCCTTGCCCACCCCAGGGATAGTGGAGCAAATTATTAGCATTCTTAACACTAGCAGCCAATATAGCATAGATGAAGTCCTAAGCCTGATTTATATGGTTCAGGCATCTTGTTAGGGTTTTAAATGAGTATTTTCTATCTTTGCCATGTCCTAGGGTCACTTTATCACACAATATCCGTGCCCAATTGGACAGCCAATAATTTGTTCCCAGCCATTGTCACCATTGTTTGAAGCTACATAAATACAGCCCATGCCAATACATTCATAAATACTCATTGATACTGTGCTTTCTAAGTAGAGTTATTATGCTTTATAAAGGGCATTATACTCAGGAGGATAAAGCATAGCTCTCAGTCTAAAAGATCAGAGAAACACTAAAAACAAAGCTATTAGGGATAGCTTCTATAAAGGTTGTGAATTTCGCACTTATGAAATAGCAGACATTTGATTACGCTCAGCTCAGAAATTTTATTTCTGGGTGGCAACAATGGTTTTGGAGTGGATTTCTCTTTGAGTCCCCTCAAGTCACATTGGCAGAGATGGTGGGAGCAAGCTGGCAATCAATGGCATCGCCAAATGAGAGAAAAACTGCACAATTAACCCACATGCCCGATCGCAATTCATTTTGATGCCAAGTGGTCAGGAATTGAAAGACACCTTTGAAGTCTTAGTGAAGAATCTCAGCTTGCCAAATCAGACAGCGGATTCTCTGCCCAGAATTGTCATTTTTTTTTGATAATGCCAGCCAGTTTGAATGTTTAAAACCTTCAATTCATTTGCAAAAAGGTTAAACAAGTACGTTTTAATTCTTGATCCAAGAACAAGACTCAGTCGAGCCCTTCTAATATTTTATGCCCCCCAGGGTCTATATAACACCACTTTCAGGTTCTACACAAATTATACACATGATACAACTAAAAATAACATGATGAGTACTGTTTCTGCTGGTGGCTTTGTGAATTTTCCAAGGTTAAAATGGCCACACTTTGTTATTCAAAAACAAGCATTTAGTTCTCTGCATGGCTCTTGCTGCGGGGGGAAGTCTTCTCATGCATTGGTAGCATCCTTGAGTCTGGATTCAAGCTCTGGACTCAATTCCCATCCCAGGAGTCGATGGCCAAGGATAAGGTCATTCATAACGTGGCTATAAAAGGTTTATAACCCATCTGCAAATCCTTCAACACGCACCAATGGCAGGCAATAAGAGTAGGAGAGATTCCCGGTCAGCCAAGTGACGGAAAAAAAAAGTTGGAGCCTCCACCATCACTATCCATAGCTCCAGACTACAACATGCCTGCAGACTCAGAATCAAACTCCCTGAGTGATCTGTAACACACAATCATGTCTCTTGTTTTCTGGCTGCCAAGAGATGGGCTTTGCAGATGAATGTGTGGTTACAAGTGGCAAATTTATGGTGGTCACCGGTCGGTACACATTAAGGATTTTCTCTTGAGTAGATTATAAAGTGAATGATAAACACCAACCAGTGTATGGACAAAATATTATTTATTTAGTAAAGGGTTATGAGAAATGTTTGAGAGGATTAAGTAGGAAGGTGGCACTATAAAATGAAATTACTTTCAGGGATGCAAGAGAGGGGCAAGGCAAAGAGATGGATAGGACCACTTTAGCTGAATAAATATCTGAAAAAATAGCCTGAAGCTGAAAAACATTATTTTGTAAAAAGTCATGGAGAATCAGAGGTTGTACGCAATTGATTGATAACAAATATGATTAGAAGATCCAAGTGCACGGATAGAAAAACGAGTTGTGACAAGATGCTCCAAAATGACTGTTCTAAGCTTCGTTTTAAATAGGCTTTAGGACCAAGCAGCCCTTTTCGGTTAAAAAAAAATCTTCCCGAAGCAAGAAATGACATATGTGTTAAAATGGGTCTTCACATCAATCATCAGAAATGAAAACTGTGTGTAAATCCCAGTCCCTAGTCAAATTTGCTTGGGAACCTGCAACTAGGTCAAGTAGCATGTTATTGGTCAGACCGAGTGGTTTTACTGCCTCCAGGACAATTTAAATACAAAATTGAAATAATGGGATAGTAATTCTGCAACATGGGATCAGTATAAAGATTTTCTGAGTTTATTACAGGATGTCATATTATTCCAAATCACCCAACCTACCTGTAGCATGCTTTAGTTCAGCAAGACATGCCCCACAAAACAATTCTTAAGTGCTAAATTTCTGCAGGACATTTAGTCCAGGTTATCTCACTAAAATTCTCCAAAATCAAATGAACAAGAAAATAGGTTAGAAACATGTGTTATCACAAAGGATAAAGAAAGAACGATGCAGTCCCAAAACGGATAGGAGAGATGTTAATCAAGTCATTACAGATCCAGCTCTGATGAAACGTTAACTCTGTTTCTCTCTCCACAGATGCTGCCAGGCTCGCTTGGTATTTCTAACATTTTCTGTTTTTGTTTTATTATACATCTATTCTGTGCATCAAAAATGGCAAACACTTTGGCATGCAGTCATGTAACATTGACAGTCTTCTCCTAATCTTATTCCATTACCCTGTACTTTCCAACAAAAACATGTCATCAGTCATTCTCATGCATGTGAATGAGGGAATGAAGATTTGACCCACTTCTAACCCAGTGTAAAAGTGGAGCAAGAATATGGCTATTGTCATCTTGTCGATACTTGCAGAAGTCATTATCTATTTGATTCTCAACATTGTCTATTAATCATCATGATTAGGAGCACTACGCGTCAATGAACGTGTCAATGTATTTTTCACTAAATGATGGCTAGTGGGGCAAGACATGGGTCAGCTGTGGTTCCATTAGTAGAATTCCTGCCTTTAAGTCAGGAGGTTGTGGGTTCAAGGCCCACTCCAGGACTTGAGCACTGTTATGACACAGCAGTTGGTAAAGGCTGAGTTATTTAAAAACACAGAAGGAAACTTTAAACAACCGTCATAACCTATGTTTTCAATCAGTATGTTTGAGAAGCATCTCTGAATTCAGATATGAAACCACCAAGCCTCCAGAGATTTGTTAATATAAATTCAATTAAACATTTATTAAATTTACAAGGTATTAATCACATACACATCTACAAATTACTATCATAATAACTAATAAACAAATCCCCAAATTAACACTCCTAAAATCTTCACCAAGGCAACAATAACCCATAGACTTTAGACAGACACCAGGCAAATGGCGTTTTATCTTACAAATTCAAAATAAGGTTCCTTTCAATTAGTTTTCTTTGCAGACAGCTGTAGGGCTACAGGTGCTTAGATAATACATGCCTCTGACCTACCCATACAAAACTCTTCTGTATATACCTAGCCTCCCCTTTGAATGTAAATTCTCATTGTATCACCAGGCCCTTTGAACTCCACCTCTTCTAACAATAAACCCATTTCACAGTACCAATTTTATTAGTAATATAAATATATTGCTCGGTGTCTCCCAGCTAGGTGCAAGAATTCACTCCCAGTCTTCGAGTGGTTTATACAACAAAATGCAAATATATCCTCTGCCTTACTGTTTACATCTCAAAACTACTATACATCAAAGCATCCAGACTAGCTGGCTTTAATCCAATTAAGAGATACACACTCACCCCCACAGACACAGACCCTACTGCAAGTCCAATTTAAAATAATTTCCAATAACATTATATATATTAATATCTCTTCATGACAAGCACATAAATCAAGGCTGATCCTCCAGTTTCATAACGAGGAAGTGCTGCACTTCCAGAGGTGATGTCATTTTTATGAAACATTAAAATAAGGCCCCTTCTGCCCTCTAAGCTAGATGTAAAAGATCTCACAGTGCTATTAATTGAGGAATATATTCAAGGTTAAGCAAGACAGATTTTGATCTACAAGGGAGTTAAGGGTTGTGGAGGGCAGACAGGAACATGGAGTTCAGCCACATCAGGTTAGCCATGTATTACTGAATGGTGGAGTAGGTTCAATGGGTTGAATAGCCTACTCCTGCTCCTATTTATTATGATCCTATGAGAACTGGGGTTAAAGCTTCTGCAGTGCAAAGCACACAAATTGTTCCATACTTTGTAATGCTGCAAAAGCCTGAACTAAGCAAGTAGACAAATAAAAATGTGTTCAGTATTAGTGAAACAAATAAACCAAATGCAGGGTTGGCAACCATTCAATGTTTGATCTCAACAGACAGATGTTCATAATAAGGCATTGTGTGTAGGCTCCAGTAATGTGAATGCCATCATCTCATAATCCCAATTCCTCAAAGGTCTGCAACCAGATACATAACTTGATGAGTTGGGAGTCCTCCATATGTTTGTAACAGATAGGAAAGAATTTGTATGATCCAGGTATCAAGAGGGATTAATGGAAATGCCAGGTATCTCATTTTAAAATCAGGGGCCAGCCAGCTAACCAAAATGACCCTCACTGATCGTGTACATGCCTATGCTCCGACTACTGACCTCCAATTCCTTTTCTTTCTGAACCTGAATTCTGGAAGCAACCAAAACACCTGAAACGTGAACACCATTTTCACAGAAAGGTACAAAACCATTGGAGCTACAAATGCTGTGCGCTGAGGAACTAAAATCTTCAACCACTTTTACTTTTATCTCCCAGAATTCTTTTTGCATCAAAAGGAAAAAAATGGTGTTCAAGCTGAAAGATTCCTTGTCATTAAGATTAACACAAATCTACGCATGTCCATAACTCAGACCCACCTGAAGGGCAAAGCTTTAGATCCACCCAAGCCTACCTGAAAAGTTCAAAGTTGGATAAACTTTATGCTGCACTTTGTAACTGGAGAGGCCATTCCATAACAGTATTTTGTTATAATTGTATTCAAAATCAGGTTTAGTTCCACAGTAATTAAGGCTCATGCTTTGTCATTAGGATAAGGAAAATTGTGTCTGTAGGAACTAATACATGTTGAAACGTTGGCAGTGATGACTTTAATGGGGTTGTTTTTAAAAGATGCCACTGCCACTAAATTATTTAAATTGTCCCTTTGAAGATAATAGAACTGAAAGTGAGGTATGGGGATCAGCTGGAGAACTGCAAACTGATACATATGAGCTGTTACAGACTGGTTCACAGGCACGACATAATAGAGCAGATATTATGCAGTACTCCAGCTGAGCCCAGAGGTCAAGTTTCAATTTGAATCACCTTAAAAGGGGCAACATTTTAATCAATTTGTTGATAGTAGATCCATTTTTGTTGCTCATATTTGCCTCATCACTAAGACCGCCTATTTCCACCTCCTTAACATCGCCTGACTTGGTCCATCTCATCTCATCTGCTGCTGAACCCCTCATTACCTGAAAACCTTCATTTCCTCCAGGCATGACTTATTCCAACACATTCCCAACTGGTCTCCTACATTTCCTCTGTAAACCTAAGGTTACTTAAGGCCCTGCTGTCTGTGCCCTAGACAACACCGCGCTCCGTTCATCTATCACCCATCTGCTCACTGACTGACGCTGATTCCCAGTCAAGCAATGTCTTGATTTTAAAGGTCTCACCCTTGTTTTCAAATTCCTCCATGGCCTCACCCTTCGCTATCTCTAATATCCTCCAGCACAACAACTCTCCAAGGTATTTGTACTCCTCTTCAGCATCCCCGATTTTAATTGTTCCGCCATTGGTGACTGTGCCTTCAGCTGCCTAAGCTCTGGAATTCCCACCCTACACCTCTTTGCTCCTCTACCTCCCATTTCTCTTTTAGGAGGCTCTTTAAAACGACCTTTTTGACCAAGCTTATGGTCATTCGACCTAATGGGCTGGATTTAATGCAGGTCGTCCAGATGGGGAACAAGTAGGCCGGGCTTACTTAATTGTGAGAGAGACTGCACGTCAGGCTCCCGGCAGCAGGAAAACATTCGCAATTAAGTTCGAGGCCAGCAAGGGCCTTGTGGGGGGAACATGCCCAACAGTGGTGGAATGTCAATTAGGCTTATTAGAGCCAATTGACACCAATTATCCAAGCTAACCAGAACTTAATAGTTGAATTTAATTTAGTAGAATTTAGTAGGCTTTCCCGTGCCTCCCGAAGGCCACCAGGCACTAAGTGCCCGATCAAGGGACCCAGCATCAGACAGTGGGTTGGCCAATGAAGGCCATTTTCCTGCCCCGGCCTCCAACCACCCCCATTATCAAATTTGCTGATCAAATTCTGTCTTTTAAGGCAGTACTAATACAAAAATGAGCGTTGGGTTCTGCTGCACATTGGTTTGAGCAGCCCAGCAGCATCCTGTTGATTGGAGACTAGGCAGTACAATAAAGCTTATATAGCTATACTTGCAGTTCACATATTCCAGCGACTCCCAGGACCCAAGTTCAAGCTGCTACTATTCTGCAATTTACAAGTTATCCACAAATTGCATAAATGAAGTCTTCTTTTTAAACTTCCAGCAACTGTGTGACTACTACAATATGCAGATTAGGTGTTGGAATATTTACGATTTAAATGTTCAATGTATCCCAGCATCATTCCCCTCAATGTTTTTAGTGTTAAAGTAAATGCGGAAGAAAGGAAAGTGCAAATCCTGTTTTTAAGCATGCACATTAGACATGCGACGACACAAATGATAAATGCCCTGGTCAAGAAAAAGGCTCATACCATGTTAACAGATCAGTGGCTAAGGCACCATATACAAAGAACAAAGAACAAAGAAAAGTACAGCACAGGAACAGGCCCTTTGGCCCTCCAAGTCTGCGCCGATCATATTGCCCGTCAACTAAAACATTTTGCACTTCCGGTGTCCGTATCCCTCTACTCCCATCCTATTCATGTGTTTGTCAAGCTGCCTCTTAAACACCACTATTGTACCGGCTTCCACCACCTCCAGACACTCACTACCCTCTGCGTAAAAAACTTGCCCCGCATATCTCCTCTATATTTTTCTCCTCTCACCTTAAATCTATGTCCCCTAGTAATTGACTCTTCCACCCTGGGAAAAAGCTTCTGATTATCTACTCTGTCCATGCCACTCATCACTAAACTTCTATCAAGTTACCCCTCAATCTCCGTCACTCTAGTGAGAACAATCCGAGTTTCTCCAACCTCTCCTCATAGCTAATAACCTCCAGACCAGGCAGCATCCTGGTAAACCTCCTCTGCACCCTCTCCAACGCCTCCATATCCTTCTGGTAATGTGTCGACCAGAACTGCACGCAATATTCCAAGTGTGGCCTAACCAAGGTTCTATACAGCTGCAGCATGACTTCCCAGCTTTTATACTCAATACCCCTGCCGATGAAGGCAAGCATGCCATATGCCTTCCTGACTACCTTATCCATCTGCATTGCAACTTTCAGTGACCTGTGGACCTGTACACCCAGATCCCTCTGCCCGTCAATACACTTAAGGGTTCTACCATTTACAGGATAATTCCTACCTGTATTAGACCTTCCAAAATGTATTACCTCACATTTGTCCGGATTAAACTCCATCTGCCATTTCTCCGCCCAAGTCTCCAACCGATCTATATCCCGTTGTATCCTTTGACAATCCTCTTCACTATCTTCAACTCCTCCAACCTTAGTGTTGTCTGCAAATTTACTAATTAGCCCAGTTACATTTTCCTCCAATTCATTTATGTATACTACAAACAGCAAAGGTCCCAGCACTGATCCCTGCGGAACTCCACTAGTCACAGCTCTCCATTCAGAAAAGCACCCTTCCACTGCTACCCTCTGTCTTCTATGACCAAGCTAATTCTGTATCATCTTGCCATCTCACCTCTGATCCCATGCGACTTTACCTTCTGTACCAGTCTGCCATGAGGGACCTTGTCTAAGGCCTTACTGAAATCCATGTATATAACATCCACTGCCCTTCCATCGATCATCTTGTCATTTCCTCGAAAAACTCAATCAAGTTAGTGAGACATGACCTCCCCTTCACAAAACCATGCTGCCTCTCCCTAAAACACCCATTTGCTTCCAAATGGTAGTAAATCCTGTCATGAAGAATCTTCTCCAATAATTTCCCTACCACTGACGTAAGGCTCATCGGCCTGTAATTTCCTGGATTATCCCTGCTACCCTTCTTAAACAATGGAACACCATTGGTCATTCTCCAGTCCTCAGGGACCTCACCCTTAGCCAGTGAGGATACAAAGATTTCTGTCAAGGCCCCAGCAATCTCCTCCCTTGCCTCCCTCAGTACTCTGGGGTAGATCCCATCTGGCCCTGGGGACTTATCCACCTTAATATTCTTCAAGATGCCTAACACCTCTTTTTTGATCTCAACATGATCTAGGCTATCTACACACTCTTCCCTAGACAAATCGACTGCTAAGTCCTTCTTTTTGGTGAATACTGATGAGAAGTATTCATTTAGTATCTCTCCCATTTCTTCTGGCTCCACACACAGATTCCCACCTCTGTCCCTGAGTGGGCCCATCCTTCCCCTGGCTACTCTCTTGCTTTTTACATATGTATAAAAGGCCTTGGGAATTTCCTTAATCCTGGTTGCCAGTGACTTTTCATGTCCCCTTTTAGCCCTCCTAGCTCCTTGCTTAAGTTTCTTCCTACTTTCTTTATATTCTCCACAGGCTTCATCTGTTCCCAGCTTTCTAGCCCTTACAAACGCTTCTCTTTTCTTTTTGACTAATCTCACAATATCCTTCGTTCTCCAAGGTTCCTGAAACTTACCATGCTCATCCTTCATCCTAGCAGGAACACGCCGGTCCTGAATTCTTATTGACTGACGTTTGAAAGCCCCCATGTCAGTTGTTGATTTGCCCTCAAACATCCGCCTCCAGTCTAGATTCCTCAGTTTCTGCCTAATATTGTTATAATTAGCCTTCCCCCAATTAAGCACCTTAACCCGAGGACTCCTGTTATCCTTATCCACCAGTAGTTTGAAATTTACTGAATTATGGTCACTTTTCCCGAAATGCTCCCCTACTGAAACTTCGACCAACTGGCTGGGTTCAAACCCTAATACCAGGTCCAGTATTGCCCCTTCCCTAGTTGGACTATCTACATATTGTCTCAGGAAACCCTCCTGGATGCACCTTACAAATTCTGCACCATCCAGACCCCTAATACTAAGTGATTCCCAGTCAATATAGGGAAAGTTAGAATCACCCACCACAACAACCCTATTGCTTTTACTTCTTTCCAAAATCTGCCTACATAACTGTTCCTCAATCTCCCGCCGGCATTTGGGAGGCCTATAGTAAACCCCCAACATTGTGACTGCACCCTTCCTATTCCAGAGCTCTACCCATATTGTCTCGCTGCATGAGCCCACTGAGGTGTCCTCCTGTCGTACAGCTGTGATATTCCCCTTAACCAGCAGTGCATTCCCCCACCTCTTCTACATCCCTCTCTATCCTGCCTGAAACATCTAAATCCTGGAACGTTTATCTGCCAATCCTGTCCATCCTTCAACCAAGTCTCTGTAATAGCAATAACATCATAGTCCCAAGTACTAATCCAAGATCTAAGCTCATCTGCCTTGCCTGTTATACTTCTTGCATTGAAACAAATGCATTTCAGACCCCCAGTCCCACTGTGTTCAGTAATTTCTCCCTGTCTGCCCTTCCCCTTTGTCCTACTGGCCATATTCACTGGTCCCCAGTCATATGGCTGACCTATTACTCTGGTTCCCACCCCCCTGCCATACTAGTTTAAACACTCCCGAGTGACACCAGCAAACCTCGCAGCCAGGATATTGGTGCCCCTCCAGTTTAGATGCAACCCGTCCTTCTTGTACAGGTCCCACCTGCCCCAGAAGAGATCCCATTGATCCAGATATCGGAAACTCTCCCTCCTACACCATCTGTTCAGCCACGTGTTCAGCTGCACTATCTTCTTATTTCTAACCTCACAGACACGTGGCACAGGGAGTAATCCTGAGATTACAGCCCTAGAGGTCCTGTTTTTTAACTTTCTGCCTAACTCCCTGAACTCCCGCTGCAGGACCTCATCACTCTTCCTACCAATGTGTACCGCGACCTCTGGCTGTTCTCCCTCCCCCTTCAGAATGTCCCATACCCGATCAGAGACATCCTGGACCCTGGCACCAGGGAGGCAACATACCATCCTAGTGTCTCTTTCACGGCCACAGAAGCGCCTACCTGAGCCCCTGGCTATAGAGTCCCCTATGACAATTGCTCTCCTGTGCTTTGACCCCTCCCTGCTGAACAACAGAGACAACTGTGGTGCCACTGCTCTGGCTACTGCTGTTGTTTTCCCCCTCAACAGTATCCAAAATGGTATACCTGTTAGAGAGGGGGACAGCCACAGGGGATTTCTGCACTGAGTGCCTGCCCCTTCTAGCGGTCACCCATCTATCTGTCTGTACCTTGGGTGTGACCACGTCACCAAAATTCCTGTCAATGACGCTTTCCGCCACCTGAATGCTCCAAAGTGCATCCAACTGCTGCTCCAACCGATCCATGTGGTCTGTGAGGAGCTACAATTGGGTACAATTCCTGCAGATGTTGTTGTCCGGGACACTTGAAACATCACAGATTTCCCACATCCCACAGGTGGAGCACTTCACCCCAGCAACTGCCATTTCTAGAACTATTTAATAAATTAATTTAAATCTTATAACTGCTTCTTGACTCCTTATTAACAAACGTTCCCTAGGGCTAGATTTCTACTATAAATTCTAAGAACAGTAATCCCCTGATTCTGGTCTAGATACCCTCTACTTATTAATTAAGTGATTAATTTATTTGGTTTAATTAGTTTAACAATGTTTTAGTTTCAAATTCAGTGTAGATTCTCTACCAGCCAGTCAGGTTAAAGGTTTACCGTGACGCCACTTTTAATTTTTTTTTAAGACCCAAGGTCCGCGGATCCCCGAGGTAAGGTTTTTATACTCACCGCTCTGGAACTCTGCTCTCCGACTCTGCTTCCTGGAACTAGGCCGTGAATCCCCGAGGTAAGGTTTTTGTACTCACCGCTCTGGAACTCCGCCCTCCGACTCTGATCCCTGGAACTAGGCCGCGAATCCACGAGGTAAGGTTTTTATACTTACCTCTCTGGAACTCCGCCCTCCGACTCTGCTCCCTGGAACTAGGCCGCGAATCCCAGAGGTAAAGTTTTTATACTCACCTCTCCGGAACTCCACTCTCCGACTCTGCTCCCTGGAACTCCACAGTAAGAGAATATTTAATTAGCATATTATAAACAGAGATTTTAGTACAGAGGCAAAAAACCAAACAACGCAAATCCCTGGAATACGTTGCCTTAGTCAAAGATGCAACAAGGTATGTTTGTATTATAATACGAGAATGAGTGTTTGAGGTGGACAGGAACCACGGAGCTGCACAGATGGCTTAGAGGGCTGGACTAGTCGCACCAGACCTGAGAACCAGACTGTGTTACTTCGGGAAGGTCAGAGCACTCTTGACGTAGTTGAAGCATGGTTTCTATTAATTGCACGTCATTTAATATAACACTGCAGACTGCTATCCATCAATAAATCCTGTTATAAAAACTGTTTGTGTGTGAATCATGAGCAGCGTTATTATTCTGAACAAGCAATAATTTATTGCAAAGGGAAATCCACTACCTTTAGATAATTTTAGCTCACACGTAATCTTGATCCAGACATCAGATTCCAGAAGCAAATTATACTCTCCTCGCACCCATTGTGCAGCATTCCCAGTCAAGGCAGAACACTTGAACGGAGACTGTTGATCCAAGCATTCAACATTAACTCAGAACACAAAATCACATCAACCTACCAAGTTATACTGAAACACAGCATATACAGGAAACCACATTAAACATAACACTTCATGAACATTAGGAATGTGCTGATCCTGACAGGTAATAATATGTAGGCAAAACACTGGGGATGCAGCAATAAAAGCAAAAATATATTGGAAATCCTCCAGCAAGTCATGCCGCATCTGCGGAGAGAGAAAGAGTTAGCATTTCAGGGCAATGAAATGTCTTTTTAGGTATCTGCTGGAGGGCCATTGACCTGTAACATTGGCTTGAATTTTGATCCTAGAGGCGGAAAGCAGGAGTTGTAAAAATTTCCATATTGGGCCGCCCACCTTGAGAGGAAGTGCCTACAAAGGCAGGACTTTCATTGCAGGAAGCGGGGCGAAAGCGGACGAGGGCTGGAATCAGGCCAGCTAACCCAGGAACAAGTTCGGAGGCAGCCACAGGGGTTGCCGGGTGCCATGGTGGGCTGTATAAAAGACCTGCTTCCTTGCTGCGGGGCTTCGTCCCAGCTAAACTAAAAATGCAAAAGCCCTCCAGTTCCCTCACCCCACCCCGAACACCCCCTTACCCCCCTCACACTTCCCATGCCCATGCATGCCCTCTTGCCAAACTATGTCCCCCGCCCACCCCTATGGCCCCTCATGCCCTCTTTGCCAAACTATAGCACTTCCATGCCTACTAACCCGCTATACACGGTATAGAACCAATGAACCCTATAGTGACAGCAGGACATGTTAAAAAAAACTTGAAAAATATCATTCATTACTGTCCACTATGTTAAAAAAATGTAATTTTATTGCAAGACAATAAAAGTACCAATCATCAGACCCTTTAAAGTATCAATGACAAACCAGAAGCCCTTGAAACCATTTAACCTTGTAACAGTAAATATTGTGAAATTGACTGCAGAGATCAGCAAGCTGAGCTGTCAATCAAGCAACATTTCTGTGGGGGCAGAGCTGTTTCAACAAGAGTAATGGAAGTCTGGGCTCTCAGTCAAGCCTCATTATGTATATGCAGGGATTGTATCAAACAGCATGTCCCTTCCACTGTTCACAATGGGGAAGGTACAGGTTGTACTCAACCAGCCCGGGCTTGCAAAATTCAAAACAAAGGGTTCAACATTAGATGTGATTCTGCGATTGGACAGCATTTTCTAAATAATCCTCAGACTGCTAAAAATTACGCTGACAATCAATATAAGGTCATTGGCTGGACTTGCAGTGTGGCATATTTTTGTGTACTGGGAGCTACATACATTGATACACAGGGCCCTGGTCTTTGCAGAGAGAAAGAACATGTACATGTATTCTGACTGTTTCAGTTAAACAAGTGATAGCCATTCGCTGGTTGGTTCCTCAGGGCAATGCCTTGACCAAAGTCGCCCTGCCTGGTTTAAATTTCAAACATGCTTGGCAGCTAACCGTCAGTCACTATTAACTGGTGCTTCTCCATGGCAACGCCTCTACCAATCAGAGTCCACTTGCCAACCAATCAGCACTCTCCTCTCATACAGTATAAAGTTAGTTTCCCCTGGCATTGGTATTCCTGCGATTGTCCTGCTGAGTGCAAGACAAAAAGCTTTGACAAAATGCCTTTTTTCAGCAATACTCAAGACAACATTACTAGAAATCTACCAGTAAACCAAGATCTCATAATAATTGCAACGTCTTCTATGTCTGACTGCATCCACAAAACTAGCTAATCCAAATTGGCCACAACAGTTAAAAATCTACACCTCAAGGACAATCAAAGGACACTTAACCATGTATTCTTATAACTTTTTTACTGGACTCTTAACTTCCCTTATTTCTGATGAGAGAATGTGAGAGAGTGTGAGAGAGAAAGAGAGTGTGAGAGTGAGAGTGAGTGAGAATGAGAGAGTGAGAGTGAGAGTGAGTGAGAGAGACTGAGAGAGAGTGAGAGAGAGTGAGTGTGAGAGAGTGAGTGAGAGTGTGAGAGTGAGTGTGAGAAAGTGAGAGAGAGTGTGAGAGAGAGTGTGAGAGAGACTGTGAGAGAGACTGAGAGAGTGAGAGTGTGTGTATGTGAAAGTGAGAGTGAATGTGTGTGAGTGAGAGTGCATGAGAGTGAGAGAGTGAGTGAGAGTGTGTAAGAATGAGAGTGAGCAAGGGTGCGTGTGTGTGAGCATGAGTGAGCGAGAGTGAGTGTGTGTGTGTGTGACATCACATTCTTATTATTTTTCTCGGGTTTAGTGGTTAATGAAATTTGCTCTTTCTTTAACTCAAGAAAACCTTGTTTGATTGGCTCCTTATACCTCACTGCTTAAAATAGTTAAATACATTTGGATTCAGAAAAGACACACCCTCATGAAAAAGAAACTTAAACCTTAGTTGTGAGCAACCAAGGAGGTTGAATAGAAGGGAGCCAGTTTGCTCTTCACTTTCTCATTACAACAGTCACATTACTTTCAGATACAAGAAAAGTGAAAGGGAAAGTCAATTAGTATTCACTGCAAAGAACTTCATCACATTTTTGTTAACAAGTAAATGAAAGGAATGTCTTTAAAGTATTTGTTACTGTGTCTGAAAATTCCTTATTGCTTGAATTGACAAAACTTGTCCCCCCATGCAGTGGCCACCAAAGTCACCGATGTCCTTTAAGTTAGTCTTCTTCCCCATCAGAATTCCCCATCCTGTGCCTCAGGAAGGATTTTCTGCTCATGTGATATTATTGGAGTAGCTACTAATGGTACATACCGCACTGCAGAAAATTCTTTCAGGAGTTGGGACTGAACAGTTCATGGTTGGACAGAATGTGATAATTCACTTCAGTGAGGGAGAAGGGCTGACAGACCATTTCAGCTTCTGCCTGAGTGTAGAGCACCAGGAAGGCGATGACATTGCGGAGGTGGCCTATGGTTACATTGCTCAAGGTAGCAATTTTAAATGAATTAAAGAGCAGTGAGTGCTACTGCCAATGTTTAAGTACTGTATTTTTGGTGTTAAATATCAGTCCTGTGTCAGTGAAGATTGCACCCATGGAATACTGTAGATATCTCAAAATGAGTATCGTACAGCAAGTAAACTGCTGACCTTTTTTATGGTTCCCATTAAGCCAATGCTTTCAAAAGTATACCAGAGAGCCTGATAATACCATATTCACCCACATAACAGTAATTAGCTCTGAGCCTTTTCAACATAGCAAATTCCCAATCTTAGTTGATCTATAGTGACAATAAAAAAGTATAGACATTCGCCGCAAAGAAATTATCCTAGCATATTCTTGGATTCCGTTCCCCTCGCCCACCATCCCCTTCTCACTGATTTAGGTGACTCTGTTCAGTGATGCACCAAATTGAAAATCCTCATTCTTTTCTTGAAATCCCTAACTCCAGTCTTACATCCCCGCAAAGCGGCGCTGATGTAGATGATCAGCCATGGTCTAAATGAGTAGCGTAGCAAGCTCGACAGGGTTAGGAGTAGGCCATTCAGCCCATGTTCCTATATTCCTTCTACACGCTTCAGTTTTCACATTCTAGCCTTGTCTGCATCCCTTTTCCTAACTAGCGATGTCCAAACCTCGAGTTGCTTTGCCGTCTTTCTGTGGATTCGGTTCCTAAACCTTTGTTCACTGTCTTGTTGAACATTCCAGTAGCTCTCACCCAATAATTTAAAGTATATTTACCCATTTCTTTTCTTTGTAAAAATAAAAGGCATCAGCTAGCGCACTTGGAGTCAGGCGGTCATGGATTCAGGAATCATGCCAAAGACTTGAGACCATTATTAAGGCAGGGGCACTTCAGTGCAGTACCAAGGGAGTGCTGCACTCAGAGGTGCTGCCTTTCAGAAGACATTCTACCATCTGTTGGGTGGACATAAATTATCCCAATATTAGCACTATTCAAAAAGAAAGTGAGTGCTCTGGTCAACAGTCAGTGTCAGAGTCATTTATGGCACAGAAGGAGGCCACTCAGACCATAGGATCCATGCTGGTACCCCCATGGAGCAATCCAGTCAGTCCCGCTCACCTGCTCGACCCCCTGAGCTATCCAAATCAAGTTCCATTCAGTGCAACTTTATAAGATGGTGATCTGAAAAGTGAGACTATATCAGTTTGTAATGTAACAGCATAGGTGAAAGCAAAAAATGAGAAAGATCACAGGTTAAAGAGTCAAGAACACATTTCTAAACTGCCCCATTCATGGTAATCATTCTGACTAATGCTAAACAAGTTAACTTGCTTTCTTGGAATATTACTTGACATCACTTTTTTTTTAAATTGGATTATTTGATCATTTATCTTTGTGGAACCTTGCCATATGCAGATTAACTGCTGTGTTTTCCTGCATTTCAACAGTGATTGTATCTCTAATGTACTTAAATGGCCGAGCATCCACTCTGATATACATTGGCTCCCGGTTAATCAAAGCCTTGATTTTAACATTCTCACCCTTGTTTTCAAATCCATCTGTGGGGGGTCCTCCCAGCTCTGCAATCTCCTCCAGAACTACGACCTCCAAAGATCTCTGCACTCCTCTAATTTTCTGGCTTTGAGCACCTGCGATTTTAATCATTCCATCATGGGTAGCCGAGCCTTCAACTGCCAAAGCCCTGAGCTGTGTGGTTCTCTCCTCAAACCTTTCCACCTCTCTACCTCTCTTTCCCCCTTTAAGACAATCCATAAAACCTACTTCTTTGACAAAAGCTATGGTCATCTGTTCTAATATCACCTTAAGCGGCTCAATGTCAAAGTTTGCTCAAGAGCGTTCATGTGGAGCAGTTTGGGATGTTTACATTGGCCAGAATTTTCCCATCGGCGATTTGGGGGTGGGGCCCCCTCACTGATGGGAAAATGACACGGGATGAAGTCGGCCGGAACCCCCGATGTCATCCCGGTCCCTTTAAGTGTTTAGGAAGGAGGGCAGACAGCGAGATCAGCTGTCCGCCCCCTGACCTGTCAATGGCCAACTGAGGCCACTGACAGGGTCATTAAGACAACTAAAGACCTGCCCGTCCAACCTTAAGGCTGGCAGGCAGGCCAGGAGCCCTAGGGGCTTCTGATAATACATGAAACCTCATCCACTGGCGGGATGAGGTTTCATGCCTGTTTTTATAAACTTTAATAAAGTTTATGTCCTTTTTATTAACATGTCCCATCTCGTGTGACATTGCCACATGAGGGGGACATGTTAATAATTTTTATATTTTTCCATTTTTAATGTTTTTGACACTGTTGGTAATCTCCCTAAGACAACACTTAGTCTCAGGGAGATGTGCGCTCTTTCGTGCGCATGTGTGATAGAGCGCACTTTGACAGGTGGGGAATCCCTGCTACCCCCGCACAGGAAGCGCATAGCACTTCCCTTCGGGCAGACCTTAATTGGCCCACCCACTCAAAATGGCGGCAGGCCCAGTTTCGGCGGCGGAGTTCAGCTGCCCGCCTGCCGCCGAGCCAGTGGGGCCCCCCCCCCCGCCAACCGAGGGCAAAATTCTGCCCATTATGTTAAAGGAACTGTGGTATATAAGTTACTGTGAAGTACTTCGGGATGTACTGACATTATGAAAGGCACTATAGAAACGCAAGTTCTTTCTTTAAAAGTATCGTTTTGTATTTAAAGAGTGAAGAAGAAATGTGAGTTGTTATTATTTTATCCCCTTGCTCTGTGCTTTTTCCAGTCATGAGATTCAGCACAGCTTCCTTTTGCTCAGATTGAAAGGTAATGCTGTTAGAAGGTAACACTGTCCTAGCTTTTAAAGCACAGTGAAAGATTACATTAATTAGAGTGGTCTGTGTTACTTGAAGAGGCATTTCACTGAGTACCGGAGGCTGCAGTCAGTCCCACCTCTGAATAATCTTTCTTGGTGCTGCAAAGTGTGAAATGATACTGGATGTAATTCAGAAAAGGAAACATTGAGGGGAAACCACATTGGGTGGAATTTCCAAACTTCAGGGACAGCACTTCTACAGGATTGGCTAAGCATGTGCATGTCAGATCAGGGTACAATTACAGACAAGGTAATAGCAAAAACACAAGCTTATAATTGGAAGGGAATGATTTCCAATTTAAGAATGGAGAGGCCTGGGAGCCATAGTAAAAGTGGACACATCATCCGCAGTTACCCAAAAAAGTCTCTGGATCCCAACAAATAAAAGGGAGCGTACTGATACTTGAGAGAGACATCTAATTACCAAAAGCCCCCAAACAAGCTGTAAAGAATATTTAATTTGAAATTCATTGTTTGTCTGAGCAACACCATCTTTTATTCTTGCAAATGTGAACTATGGTATCGAATTTGATGGCTGCTGTGCAGTCTTTAGCAGCATATATGACCTTGGAATAATTATTTCTTTCCATTTCAAAACAGATACATCGTACTGAGTCCCACTTCAAACGATATCTTTCTTTGGCGTGGATCGCTGCATTAGGAACTAATATAGGAGCCTGTCAAAGTATCACATTTTTCTTTTATGACATTTCAGGATCCATCATGAACATTTTTTAAATCGCAGCCCAAGATGGATTGGAATAAAATGGATTACTAGAGACAATTCAGATAGCAGCATAAAAGAACACCTGCAGATGACAGACTCTGGGGTTACATGATCAATTCAATTTTCATCTAAACAATTTGAAGTCATATATTGCTCTGGCTCCATATATTGCTCTATAGTTGCAATGGACATTGAACAATGCGCTGTAATAAAACGAGAAAAAAACTCACAGAGAAGAACTTTATTTCATAAATAGCACAAAAGAAAATGCTCAACTGAAACTTTTCAAGCACTTAATCTTTTCACACGAAGCTGCCTTTGTACAAATGAAAAAAATTAGAATCTCCAGCTAATTGCTGGAAACATTAATGACCTGTGTTAAGCAATCAGGTCTAGTTTTAAGTAATGTCAATACCATCCAACCTTTTGGAAATCAAGTCAAATTATCAAACAAAGTCACAATATGCCAGACATTGGCATTTACACTGCTACTAATTAACCAAAAACTTCAGTCAAAGGATATTGACTTAATTTTTAAAAATCACAAATATTTGTTCAATGATCAAAGTGATACAAGTTGCACAAAAGCAAACTCGCTTATTAGATCATCGCTTTAGCTCTTCTATCCTAAACACAATACAGTTTGCCAAAATGTTTTTCCTCCACGTTAACAATGACTTAAAAAATGCTTCTATTATTCTTCTTTTAAAACAAAAGAAAGGAGAAATAAGGAGATGAACATCGGCCCAATTACAGGATGCTCAACGGAATGGTAATTCTGATAGAAAAAGCTGTATTTCACATCATGTTTGCTCAAGGTATGCACTTGGATTTCAATTGTGGTGAAATTGTGAGAATGGGCTAATGCGGCACTGGGAGTTTAATACAGGACATGTGTGTTCGGTGTTGCTGAGATCCACACTCTGGGCAGTCGAGTTTATGAATTGGAAGCCCAGAAGTGTCAGTTTAATTAAAATGTCTAACTGCTCGTTGCCCAGCAGACATTGCACTTACTTCTATCAGCGCACAGTTCACCATATTCCATGTTGCAGTTGTGAGAAAGTGTATAATTAGCAAATAGCAGGGTCTTCAAATCTTTTCACACAAAACGACATTTCTGAGGAAGGGTCCATACCCAATACGTTGGGGTAAGAATTTGTTTCGGATGGTCATGTCAAATGGGCGACAGGGAAGTCACAACCCAATTCCACAGGTTGCCAAATGACTTCTGTTCAACATGAAGTTATATGATATTGGTTTTTCACAGGTGCTGCCTGGCCTGATATACGCGACTGGTGTTTCTAATTTTGTTTCAGATTTCCAGCATTTGTGACTGAATTTGGACAAAAGGAAAATACAAATGTGTAAACAAAGACTATTTAATAATAACCAGCAACATTACAAAGTACAATTACAAACACTTCACCTACCATCCTGCTCTCACTCACCTTCCTATCGTTCCTTTTAGTTTTGATTGTATATCCAAAGTCATCTTCTTCCTTTTCCGAGAGCCACATTCCACAGTGCATGAGGAGTGCAGCATAAATGTTTGCCTTCATCCTTAGCCTGACTGTATAACGGATGAGGAATATGTAGCTATAACTGGCCATGGGAAGGGGCTCCTGACCTATTTATTCTTCTGCCAAACGTTTTCTGTGTTTGGTGCATTGTTTTTCCAAATTGCAGATTGAAAAATGCAGAGTCTGTGATGATAATTATTGCAGTTCCCCAAGGATACTGGTGGTACATTTGCAGCATCAATGCTAGAATCAGAGTGTGAGGCTCAGTCAATGCAGTACAGAAGAAAAATTCAATTCAGCAGCAGAAAATGCTGAAAGCACTCAGCAGGTCTGGCAGCATCTATGGAGAGAGGAACAGAATTAACGTTTCAGGTCGATGGCCTCAGAAAATGTTCGGGTGAAAGGTCATCAACCTGAAAGATTAACTTGACCTGTTTCCTTCTCCACGAATGCTGTCTGGCCTGTTGATTGTTTCCAGCATTTCCGCCTTTATTTCACCAAATGTGGTGCCTGACAGATTAGCCGATTGGGTGAGTACAAATACTGCTGGTTTTGAGTTTTACTTTTGTAAGCGGTAAGATAAATAAACAGGCATTGGTGGTTCCAGGTTGGGTCTGGTGCTCCAAATCAGGGCATGGCCTGGAACCTGTGGATGAGTGTGATAATCTGATGTGTAATATACTTTCAAGAAGAATGTTATAGCGGAAGATCACATGATCTTAGTATCCAATAGCAGAGTAGCGTGGGCTACCTTAGTGGTCAGTAGTGAGTATCTAGAGTTAGGGTCTGTGATGTAGAGACAGGGTTTGAGTTTTAAGCACACAAGTGTAGCTACTCAGTTCCTTCGTAAATAAAGAGAACGTGTTCTACATAAGAACTGTCTGCTGATCAACTCTATCCACGGTACCAACTCGGTCATCCCGAAACAAGCGTGCAACCCAGATCCAGTCCAACGAAACTAACGACCAGGATCCAAGAGTGAGGTACTGTACTGCACTCAGCTCTGTTCCACCCCTATTGAAAAGAAAATCTGGAAATCTCTTCCTCAAACCGTCACAAATTTTCAAGACCAAGACCGATAGGTTTTTGGAAATACTCATCAGGTTAGGCTGGAGAGAGAAAAAACAGAGTTACCATTTCAGGTAAATAATCTTTTATCAGATCATGAGTTCTGATGAAAAGTCATTGCGGTGAAATGTTAACTTGGTTTCTCTCTCCCCCAATGGCACCCGACTTGAATATTCTCTTTTTTTTTAATTCCAGATTTCCAGCATTCGCAACATTTCTTTTGCATCAAAAGTTTTTTGTTGAGTGATGATACCAAAAATTATGAAGCAGGAATGAGCAAATGGGGTTGAGGTACTATTCATCTATAATTGAATTAAATGTGCAACAGGCTGAATTAACTACTCCACTTCCTAGGGAAAGCGAGTGAGGCAAGATCATCGAATCTATTTTCACTTGGGCTAATTGAGGGAGGAATGTTGTCCAAGAAACCAGAAAAGCTTCTCACCTTTCAAATAAAACCACGGGAACTATTGGAGTAAGCAGGCAATTTAATTTTTCAGCTGAAGGGAAGCGCCTCCAGCAAAGTTGCATTCTTTCAGCCCTGCGGTGGAGTATTTATAAAGTCCAAACTAAGGCTTAAATCCACAACATTCTGACTCTAAGTGACAGATGGATAGCCAGCTGCTGAGTAATTTGTGATTATGCAGATTAATCCATCAAATGCATGGTAGTGCAGTAAATTGTCACAGGTCCAAGTTATGCACTACCTTAGAACTTTATCTATCTAGATATGTATGTCTGAAGCAAGCTAGCATATCAGTCTTCTTTCATATTTTATGAACTCTAATATATTCTGATAAGAATTACTATATTCAGGTAACAATTGAGTGATTAATGAGGTCATTACAAGATAAAGGATAAAGTTTCTCTCTCAATCACAGAAAGACACTGCAACTGAGAAAAAGTGTGCTTAGGAGTAAAATGCCTGTTTTCAACAAGGACAATGTTATACAATACACATAGCTTTATATAATCCACTGCTGGTTTACATGTATTATTAACCGTAGTTGGTAAGATTACTTAGAAGGGAATATAGGAGGAAGATGTGGCTCCAACAATCAACATCCCTTAACAAAAGCCAGAGACAAAATAAATTGGATGCTGGGTTTTGAAGAGGACCGTGATACTGGGAAGAAATGTGAAGTCAAGAGCTGTGATGAGTGCAAATGAAAAACACATTAGTGAGAAGGCATGTTGGACTGCCAATTTATTTTGTGCAAAATGCTATTTGATTTAGTTCACACAAATAAATTTGAAATTGGATATGAAGGGGGGAAAAAAAGAACATCTGCGTTATGACTTGGCCTGGGACAAAGCCACATTTAAATAACGTAGTATTTGAGAGGAGCAACCTGCTGTGATATGTTGCTGTGAAAATTGAATGGGAAAAAAGAGTGAAAGGAAAATTAAGTAGAAAAGGAATACAGATGAAATAAGAGATACCAAACCTAGCAGATAAACTTTTAAGAATAGATAACTCCGAAACAAGGAATGCAGTGTTTTGGGGACACGGACAGGCTGATTTTCTTGTTGCTGCACAGTAACCAAGATGTAGAAACTGACTAAGGAAGGCAGGGGTCATAATAGCAAAAGGAAATAAGACTAATAACGTGCAGCAAGGTTGACCTAATAAATGAATCCCCCACTATCCCCCACTATCAACACCCTGGGGGTCGGGGGGGGGGGAATTACCATTGACCAGAAACTGAACTGGACTAGCAATCAACCTCCTAATAATTGTATGGAACTCCAGCAAGGAGCTTATCCACTGGTAGCGAAAGTAATCACGAACCTCTTGCATCAAATTCGAATTAACCATCACCTAAGCAGGAGTGTTGTGGGCATGCAAAATGCTTTAGGAAAGCTCTGATAAAAGCAAAATACTGTAGATGCTGGAAATCTGAAACAAATACAGAAAATGGAAAAAACTCAACAGGTCTAGCAGCATCTGTGAAGAGAGAAACAGAGTTAACACTTCGAGTCCATATAACCCTTCTTCAGAAAGTTCTGAGCTTGTTTCTGCAACCTCATCACAAATTCGCAATGCCTTCTTGCAGCATCAGCAGCAGGGGACACTTTTACAAAACATCTTTCAGCACCTCATTACTATCAAACTAAAATAAGCATTAGTCAACCAGCGGATACACCAAAAGCAAAGGACATTTATAATACTGGGTCTCATTTAACATGGGGTTAATCAGCAGGTAAAATATTCATGTACCCTAATCCATATTTTTTTTTATTCACTCTTGGGATGTGGGCTTTGCTGGCTGGGCCATCATTTATTGCCCATCCGTAATTGCCCTTGAGAAGGTGGTGGTGAGCTGCCTTCTTGAACCGCTGCAGTCCATGTGGTGTAGGTACACCCACAGTGCTATTCGGAAGGGAGTTCCAGGATTTTGACCCAGTGACAGTGAAGGAACGGTGAAATATTTCCAAGTTAGGATGGTGAGTGACTTGGAGGGGAACTTCCAGGTAGTGTTCCCATCTATCTGCTGCCCTTGTCCTTCTGGGTGATAGTGGTCATGTGTTTGGAAGGTGCTGTCAAAGGAGCCTTGCTGAATTACTGCAGTGAATCTTGTGAGTGGTACACACTGCTGCTACTTTGTGTCTGTGGTAGAGGGAGTGAATGTTTGTAGATGTGGTGCCAATCAAGTGGACAGCTTTGTCCTGGTATCAAGCTTCTGAGTGTTGTGGAGCTGCACTCAACCAGGTGAGTGGGTAGCATTCCATCATACGCTTGACTTGTGCCTTGTAGATAGTGGACGGCTTTGGGGAGTCAGGAGGTGAGTTACTTGTTGCAGGATTCCTAGCCTCTGACCTGCTCTTGTAGCCACAGTATTTATATGGCTGGTCCTGTTCAGTTTCTGGTCAATGGTAACCCCCAGTATGTTGATAATGGGGGATTCAGTGATGGTAATGCCATTGAACATCAAGTGATGATGGTTGGATTTGCTCTTGTTGGATATGGTCATTGCCTGACGCGCCTTGTGTGGCGCGAATATTGCTTGCCACTTGTCAGCCCAAGCCTGAATATCGTCCAGGTCTTGCTGCATTTGGACATGGACTGCTTCAGTATCTGAGGAGTCATGAATGGTACTGAACATTGTGCAATCATCAGCGAACACCCCCACTTCTGACATTATGATGGAAGGAAGGTCATTGATGAAGCAGCTGAAGATGGTTGGGCTGAGGACACTACCCTGAGGAACTCCTGCAGTGATGTCCTGGAGCTGAGATGACTGACCTCCAACAACCACAACGGCTTTCTTTTGTGTAGGTATAACTCCAACCAGCAGAGAGTTTTCCCCCTGATTCCCATTGGCTCCAGTTTTGCCAGGGCTTCTTGATGTCACACTCGGTAAAATGCTGCTTTGATGTCAAGGGCGGTCACTCTCACCTCACCTCAGGAGTTCAGCTCTTTTGTCCATGTTTGAACCAAGGCTGTAATGTGGTCAGGAGCTGAGTGGCCCTGGCAGAACCCAAACTGGGCATCAGTGAGCAGGTTATTGCTAAGCATGGGTGACTTGATAGCTCTATTGATGACCCCTTGCATTGCTTTACTGATGATCGAGAGTAGACTGATGGGGCGGTAATTGGCTGGGTTGGATTGTCCTGCACTTTGTGTACAGGACATACCTGGGCAATTTTCTACATAGCCGGGTAGATGCCAGTGTTGTAGTTGCAGTGGAACAGCTTAGCTATGGGCGCAGCAAGTTCTGGAGCATAAGTCTTCAGTACTATTGCTGGAATATTATTAGGGCCCTTGCCTTTGCAGTATCCAGTGCCTTCAGCCATTTCTTGAAATCATGTGGAGTGACTCGAATTGGCTGAAGACTGGCATCTGTGATGCTAAGAACCTCCAGAGGAGGCCAAGGTGGATCATCACTCAGCACTTCTGGCTGAAGATTGTAGTAAATGCTTCAGCCTTATCTTTTCCAGTGATGTGCTGGGCTCCTCAATCATTGAGGATGGGGGTATTTGTGGAGCCTCCTCCTCCAGTGAGTTGTTTAATTGTCCACCATGACTGGATGTGGCAGGACTGCAGAGCTTAGATCTGATCTGTTGGTTGTGGGATCGCTTAGCTCTATCACATGCTGTTTCGCACGCAAGTAGTCCTGTATTATAGCTTCACCAGGTTGAAACCTCATTTTTAAGTATTCCTGGTTATGCTCCTGGTATGCCCTCCTGCACTCTTCATTGACCAGGGTTGATCCCCTGGCTTGATGGTAATGGTAAAGTGGGGGATATGCCGGGCCTTGAGGTTACAGATTGTGTTCGAGTACAATTCTGCTGCTGCTGATGGCCCACAGCGCCTCATGGATACTCAGATTTGAGTTGCTAGATCTTTTCAAAATCTATCCTATTTAGCTTGGTGGTGGCGCCACACAACACAATGGAACATATCCTCAATGTGAAGCCGGGGCTTCGTCTCCACAACAACTGTGCGGTGGTCACTCCTACCGATACTGTCATGGACAGATTCATCTGCAGCAAGCAGGATGAGGTCAAGTTTGTTTTTCCCTCTTGTTGGTTCCCTCACCACCTGCCAGAGACCCAGTCTAGCAGCTATGTCATTTAGGACTTGGCCAGCTCAGTCAGTAGTGGTGCTTCCGAGCCACTCTTGGTGATGGACGTTGAAGTCCCCCACCCAGAGTACATTCTGTGCCCTTGCCGCGCTCAGTGCTTCTTGCAAGTGATGTTCAACATGGAGGAGCACTGATTCATCAGCTGAGGGAGGGTGGTATGTGGTAATCAGCAGGAGGTTTCCTTGCCCATGTTTGACCTGAATGAGACTTTATGGGGTCCGGAGTCGATGTTGAGGACTCCTAGGGCAACTCCCTCCCAACAGCATACCACTGTGCTGCCACCTCTGCGGGATGGTGATGGTGGTGTCTGGGACATTATCTACAAGGTATGATTCCGTGAGGCTGACTATGTCAGGCTATTGCATGACTTGCTCTCCCAATTTTGCCACTCGCCCCCGGATGTGAGGAGGACTTTGCAGGGTCGACAGGGCTGCAAATTGCCTCCGATGCTGGATGGTCCGTCCGGTTTCATTCCAGTTTTATGACTTTGTAGCAGTTTGTTGCAACTGAGTCTCTTGCTAGGCCATTTCAGAGGGCATTTAAGAGCCAACCACATTGCTGTAGGTCTGGAGTCACATGTAGGCCAGACCTGGAAAGGAGGTCAAATTTCCTTGGTCATCATTAGAGGTTCAATTCCAGATTTTTTTGCTGAATTCAATTTCCACCATCTGCCATGGCAGGATTCGAACCTGGGTCTCCAGAGCATTACTCTAGGTCCTGGATTACTGGTCCAGACACATACCTCCCCGCTATTTAACTTTTTTTGGGGAAACAACCACAGTGAGCAAATGGACCTTCTTACAGTGTCCTGTGCTCATTATGCCCATTAATGGTTGATGCCCATAATTACTCAATATGCCTTTTGTGAGCAAGGAAGAGGTTAGATGTGGAAAATTGCAACATCAAAAGGTCAACACAGCTATTGTTCTTTCTCTTTCCCTTATTGTGTGATTATTGTTGACCTGTACGAGTTTGGCCAGCTGTGATAGCCACCATTCAATGGAATATATTGTATTATGCTGTCGTCAAGGAGATGGGGGCAATGCAGTTATATATTTTGTGGTGAACGGCTCAGTTTGGGAGTTGGTACCTAATGCCTCTAGCAGTGTTGTCTCCTGTGTAAATGGTGACTATCCTCCTTTGGGGAGAGAGAAGGTTGTCAGCTTTTCTTTCGGCATAAAGACAAAAAATGTGGGAAACAGTTAGCAGGTCAGGCAGCATCTGCACAGAGGGTTAACATTTTGACACTGATTACCTTTCATCCACGGTACTTTGCTTCAGCCTCTCTTTTTGGGTTGAGTCAACTCCAAGATGTCATTTGGCAATGGAATACTGGAGACTCTGTCATGCAATGCCTGAGCAGTTTGCCCAAAGTATTGTTAATATTGGGTCAGCTTACTGATGGGACCTAGAGAGCAAATCTGTCACCTGGGCCTGGAGTTCTCCTTGTTCAGTTCCAGAAAATATTGCAAACCAATACAATACCCAAAAATTTGGAACCTCACTATTACCCTGTAGTGCTAAACAGCAGGACATAGCCATTAAGTCATGGGTTTGGATTTTCGTCTGCAAGTCAGGTTGGCAAGGTGGGGAGAATTCCCAGTTCTGCAAACTCGACTTTTAAAAATGGCTGCCCAAATGTTCGATTTTCAATCCAGGGGAGTGAGCTAGATTAGAAGTCGGGGTGGGCAACCCCGGAAGTAGTGAGGAGGATGCCAGCTACGGGGGCAGGCTGGTCAGAAAGCCTGCCTCCAGGCTCCAAAACTGCGTACAAAATTTAAAAAAAGAATAAAACATAGAACATCCCTCCAGCCCTCACCTCTCGCATCTCCTCCGCAACCTAATAAACACACTCCCCATGCCCCATCCACGCCAACCCATGCTCTCTACCCATCCCTGTATGCCAACATACCCTTCATGTCAACATTTACCTCTGCACCCACCTCTATGGCTCCTTACACCCTCCATGCAAGCCTCTGACCCTCTAGCCGCCCCATCACCCCCATGTTCTTCATGTCAACTTATGCCCCTGTACCCATCCCCAACGGCCCTTGATAATCCCTATGCCAACTTAGTGCCAACTCATGCCAACCCATACACCCCCACCCATAACCCTTTGCCCTTACGCCTAACATGCAAACTCACCGAGTATCCACCATGGGCACAGTTTAGATAGTGCAGAGATGAGATAAAATAAATGTCAATAAAATGGTGTCCATTGCAAGACTTCATTATATTGAAAAAACACTCATTCATAAAAACCCAGTTATTCCATTTACATTCCTTCAACCACATAAAGCTTATAACAACAAACATTACATGAAAGTGCTTAATCCCTAATAACAACAAGGAGCTAAGGAAATTCAAAGTCCCATATTAATGTCTATAGCTAGCTGTAAATTTTTAAAAAATTCATTCATGGGATGTGGGCTTCGCTGGCTGGGCCAGCATTTATTGCCCACCCCTAGTTGCCATTGAGAAGGTGTTGGTGAGCTGCCTTCTTGAACTGCTGCAGTCCACAGTGCTGTTAGAGAGGGAGTTCCAGGATTTTGACCCAGCTACAGTGAAGTAACAGCGATATATTTCCAACTCAGGATGGTGAGTGACTTGGAGGGGGACTTCCAGGTGTTGGTGTTCCCATCTATCTGCTGCCCTTGTCCTTCTAGATGGTAGTGGTCATGGGTTTGAAAGCTGTTGTTAAAGGAGCCTTAGTGAATTCCTGCAGTGAATTTTGTAGATGGTACACACTGCTGCTCTTGTGCCTGAGTGGTGGAGAAGGTGAATGTTTGTGGATGTGTTGCCAATCAAGCGGGCTGCTTTGTCCTGGATGGTGTCCTTGAGTGTTGTGGGAGCTGCACTCATCCAGGCAAGTGGAGAGAATTCCATCACACTCCTGACTTGTGCCTTGTAGATAGTGGACAGACTTTGGAGAGTCAGGTGGTGGGTTACGTGTCGCACTATTCCTAGCCTCTGACCTGCTCTTGTAGCCATAGTATTTATATGGCTAGTCCAGTTCAACTTCTGGTCAACGGTAATCCCCAGCATGTTGATAGTGGGGGTTCAATGATGGTAATGCCATCGAACATCATGCAGCAGTGATTACATTCCCTCCTGTTGGAGATGGTCATTGCCTGACACTTGTGTGGTGCGAATGTTACTTGCCACTTGTCAGCCCAAGCCTGGATATTGTCCAGGTCTTGCTGAATTTGGACATAGGCTGCTTTTGTAGCTTAGGAGTCTCAAATGGTACCGTCAACCAAACTGTGAAATGCATCCTACTGTGATAATGGATGGCTGTGAAATCAGTCATGCAGCAGTCATGCAGTCATGGAGTTCCTCAGGTTTATACCAGCAGACAGGGTGAAATAGCAAGCACGTTTTTTAAACACTCCAGACATTTTTTTTTCAAAGATTTAAAGGCAGGACATCTAAATGCCTTAACAGCTTAACAGCTCCCCTTGACACTTTTGGCAGTTAATTTGACAGGTTTGTTGACGTTTCCAATGAGTTTGACAGTGATGGGTTGATGCACTTTTTATGCACATTCAGGCCTACTTTTATAAACTCCAAAGGGCACCTGACCATCCCCGAAAATGCAACTGACCTTCTGCAAAGGTGTCCCGGGGTCTGATCCAAGGGGATACCCCACCTCTCCAAAGGGGTACCCTGGCTATCCAAAGAAATGGACAAAGTTCTGAACTGGTCTAATCCGCAGACTTCAGGCCTACCAAAATCCGACTAATCCGACTTCACTGGAGGTAGCTGATGATTTGAATGGCCAGCTGCATCCATGAGCTCCGCATATGCAAAATACAAACCACCCCAAATCCTGCACCCGTGAAAATGGGAAGTGCCATGAATGGGGATGTGGGGCTCATAATTGTTGGGCTCCCCTGCCATTTTGCCACAATGGAGAGATTCTCCATCATGGTGAAAATCTGGGCTACAGAAGTTTTCTGTACTTGGACAAGTGCACACTATGGGTGGAGTCTTATGCCCTTTGAAAAATTTCAAGGTTTGGACTATTTCTGGGTCCTGACCCTACATAGGTCAGAGGTACACTCCGTGGAAGATCTTGTCAACTGACATTCCACCTCCATGTTTGCCACCCAATTGAGGACAGAGGGTGGATTCCCAAGACAGGAGGTCCAATCAGAGGACCCGAAGCGGTGGACAGCCGACAGCCCCAGTGGGAGAGGTGGGGGCTGTTGATGCAGACCGGGATGCCTCAAAATGGAAAAGCCCTCTGAACAGTTTAACAAAATTAAAAATAAAGAATGGCCGCAGCTGTCAAGCCATCATTGTGGAGGGGGAACCACTTGTGGCCATGGCTGTGATCCTTTGGTTCCTGGGGCTTATGATGGAGGGAGACAGAGAACGCAAGACTGCTGCTAGTAGGCCACCTCTAGGCATTGCTGGGCTTCAGCCTTAGCAGGGACCCTGTCTGACACTGGGGACATCCCAGCACTAATTGTCCCAATTAGCTACTCTCTGTAGCTGGGCTAGTGCCTGGTAAGATCACAGCTGCAGGAATACGTAGGGAGGCGATACGATGGGCTATTGTCTCATTTTGCTCCTGGTCCCACCTCTAAAGCCATCTCTGGGGGACTGGAAAGACACCGGCCTCTGTATCTGGAAAACTCAACTTGCATAGATTTCACAGCCATTTAGCTTGGAGACTAATTAGCATGGAATATAAACAAAAGTAAAATCAATGGAATAGAGTACAAGATCCTGAAATCATTAACATAGCGGTATATGTTAATATAATGGACAGAGATGGTGAATTTTCAAAGTCAGGGCATACTTATTTGCATTGACTCAAAATTTTACACCACAACCACTGTAAGTCAATAACACTGCATAAAGAGTCATCCCTAATTATTACTAAGCTCTGCTCCTGTTTAAATATCACAGCTCAGGAGGCTAACTACACACTTGGGACAATGAAAATTTATTAAAAATCATGGAACATGCATCCAATTGATTATTATGCATGAGGTTGTGAGGCACTTTCCAATCCACGAGGAAGCAGTTAATCTCTGGCTACCAATCTGAGAATCTCTAGCTCTACGTAAACTGAAAGTGTCCAATGGGGAATAAAGCTCATCACAAAATATTCACATACATTACAGGAATAAAAGTTAAGGACAGAAGATACCTCATAAGATATGCACTTAACAATCAGCTTTTCTGAATATATCTTTGGAGAGGTTATTTTCGGTTTATTTATATTTGATGAACTACGTTTCTAATGTATAATTATATGTAGTTTTCCCTCCTCTCCTCCTGTACAGAATACAGCCTGAAAATCACAATTAAAAGTTATACCAGGGTGGTTCATTCAGGGAAAATGAGGAAGGTTAAGCAGCTCTGGACAAAGTATGTATTAAGTTTGTTTTGCACAAGAAAACCATAAACTCATTAACAGAGCAGAGAGGAAATTATCACCTCTCTATTGAGTAGGATAAAAACTATTATCACCAAGATATCTTCACTGCTTTCCTCCCTCAGCCTCTGCACCAATCAACTTCTCTCGTTAGTGATTTCAACCTTCATCTTAACTCATTGTGCTCTCACTCCTGTGCTCACTGCTCTTTATTTCTCCCTAAATTTCTCACTCCATGGAAACTCCTCAATCCATTTTCATAGCTACCTTGTTATCTCATGTGGCCTTGCTAGCCCCACTATATCAATCACAGATAAGGCCATTTATGATCACTTCTTTCTGTCACTCTTCCCCTTCCACATGCCAATCTTACCTCCTTCTGTATCTGCTCCTAGAAGAAATAATCACCAATTCACTTATAACTTGAGTATTACTGCAAAAAGAGACCTGTCGAAGCTTTGTGTCTTGCACTCTTCAGAGCACTTCACAAGGGTACCAATATAAGGGAAGAACAACAATTCATACTGCATGGGCAGATAGTGTTGATTGGTTGGCAAGTGGACTCTGATTGGTACAGGCATTGCCATGGAGAATGCACCACTGATGGTGACTGACAGTTAAATGCCAACCATTATTTGAAATTTAAACCAGGCAGCTTGACCTGATTGGTTAAGGCATTGCTCTGAGGAATGAGTCAGCGAATGGCTGTCACTTATTTTGTTTAGCTGAAACAGGTGCAACGTGCGCACATGTACTTTCTGTCTGCAAAGAACAGCGCCCTGTGCGTAGCTTCCAATACACGCAAATGAGCCACACTGAGAACCTGACTGACAATCTTAAATTGGTTGTCAGCGTAATTCCTAGCACACTGAGGATTAATTAGCAAACGTTGTGCAATTGGGGAATCACATTTAATGCTGAACACTGTGTTTCGAGTTTTACAAGCACTGGCTGATTAGGTGTAATCTGTACCTTGCCCTATGCGAACAGCGGAAGGGACCTGCTGTTTGATACGATCTGCCAGTCTTTGGGATGTACGGCCTCCATACCCAGCATCACACTGGCACTGAAATTCATACACCACATTACACATTTGTGTGAAAGGCAGAATGTCTTTTTAGCTTGACTGCAGCATCTTGTTGGTGGGGAATGCCACCCCTGTTGCAACTGCACAGTAACATAGTGTGAAACAGCCAGCTTCACCTGTTGCTCAAATTTTTTGACATACCTTGCCTTTCCAGGGTCATCTGAGGAAGACGGGGACAATTTTCAGGGTGGAAAGTGATGGCCTGTTCATGAGTTTGTGTGATAAACAAAGCAAAATGATCTGATCAGGGTGGCTGTTATCCTACAGGATGCCTTTGATGTGCTTATTTCAGCATCAAGCTTCAATGGTGAGCAAATGGCTTGAACCCTCTTTACAAGGTTGCCAATAAGACCAATCTTAAAATGTGTGGAACTGCAAGAATCCCAGCACATATATTGTCCAGTGAAGGCAGGCTTGCAGTAGACTGTGGTAGAGAACCCCCCTGGCAGATTTCTCAACAAGGAAGGGGGATTCATTTGACTGCTCCATTTCAAAGGTGAATTTGACTGCAGGCTGGAATCCATTAAGACATGAAAGGAAATTATGAAACGCAGCTGCGGATTTAAATATAACGAACATATCATCCACGTATCTGAAATATGTGAGGAGCAGGAGTTTAGGTGCCATTCCATTGAAGGCATGTTTCTCATGCAAGATGCCTGAGAGAGCTGAACCTAGAGGGGATCCCACAGCAACACTATCTATTTAGGCATACATGGTGTCAATAAAACTGAACTCAACTGCATGAGTTGCCAAGTTCATAAGTTCAATGAATACTGACTCACGCAATGGTGTCGGCTTTAGATCACCATCATATAGTGCCTCAGCGCAAATATCTATGGCTTCCTTGAGTGGAACATTGGTGAATAGGCTAGCCAGGTCAAATAAGCACATGGACACTGCATTGCTATTGATATGCAAGTCGTTTATGGCCTTTGCAAATCATTTATAACTGCACTTTCAAAATGCCGAATGCCTAACCTTTGGCCCTTCATTTACCGCAACCTTTCCACAGCTATTGATTTGCTCATGCCCCGGTCTCCAATAAAACCATTATCCGCTCTCACTCTGACCATTCCCCAGACACAGCACTCATCTCCATTCCCTTAAGTCCAGTTGGAATGCAGACAAGAAAGGGTATGGTGAACAGTAGGTTATGTGGCTGCACCACAGTAAGCACTCCCACAGTCTGCTCATTTACCACAGAGTGACCTGGGTCCTATCATTCATTCTTGTCTTTTTTTAAAAATCTACTTTGGGCATCTTAAAGCTGCCTTCAAGTTAATCTTAAGCAGTGCCAATTGATAGCAATTATCCAACTGATAGCAATTATGAAAATACATTAACAAGAGCCTTATATTACCATCATGAAACTCTGCAATTTTAGAACTTAATTGCTGCTTGCATTATTGGAAGTTTTCACCTCCAGCTCTCAAGATGGTGTTAACTCACACCAGCGCTTCAGATTAAAGTTGATCTTCATTATATCATTGTCTATTATTTTAAAAGGAAAAAACAAGATATTAACAATTATAAGCTAGAATCAAGAGGCTCAGTGGTTGCAATCTATTGAAAGATTTTATAGTCATTTGTCAGGACTGATGATTTTTTTTTTGGCATGTGGAAGAGTTTGAAATATGAGCCTAAACTATGGCTGAACTTAATCAGAGAGCCTCCTGTTATTAAATTATTGACAATTTCAAGGCACAGTGCTGTCCTGCAGAGGGTTATACCCTTCATAGGCACCACCAGAAATAATCCCCAGGAGAGTATTTTCTGATCTGAACGCAGTGGCTGAGAAACTTTGGAGCCAAATATGTGCCATTTTGTTACAAAACCCAAGGAGAGCAGATTCTAACACAGACACATCATTTGAGAGTTTGATGACTTAACTGCTGGAGGCTCTGAGCATCTTTGCATTATCTCCGCTTTGCAGAGCACTGGAATCTAATTCCAGGCAGCGAATCTGAGATATGCTCAAAGGATTGGGGTACATAAGAGAAACATCTGGACTTCAATCTTTGCCGAGCGAGGTGGCGCTAACTCTTTCAGCAAGTAATATCACCCCGATTCTTTACACTGGCTGAGCAAACAAGGGGAAATTGATCCTAGCCAACTATAGTTCGACACACAGCAGAGGGAAGACTGAAGTCTGAGGTCTCAAAAGCTGATAAAGACATTTTTTTAAAAAATGTGCTACCTGCAATCACTGAATTAGTTTGATTTTGGCAACTATTGTAAAGATCAGGATTTAAGATACAGGGTCTTCCCATCATGGCAGCCAGCAAACAAAACATGAGCAGAACATAAGAATAGTGTTTGGGAGTCTCACTGCCAATGCCTGAATTCAGCACTTCAGTCTGGCAAGAGGCTACAACTAACATTCTCTCAGTGGGAGTTATATACAATACAGAACGATTCAGAAATTACAGGCGAGTATTGGTAAGACCACAGGGCAACTGAAAACACATCCAATTCGTTTTGGAATGCATCTGCTTTACAATTGCACAAGTAATTTAATTAGCATACACAAAGAGCTGGTATGTTATACTCTAGGGCAGTCTCCCCTCGAATAAAATTAAAGTTTGAATTGATCATTCGATGCTATATGCTCAGACTGCAAAAAGCGGCTCGGGTTTTGTGGCTGAAGGGATATGATTATATTTTGTTTTATGAATTCCCTAAATCCATTACAAAATCTAGAACACATTGCTCATTTATTTTTTATGAAATTGATTAGATTGGCTTGCCCATTCGGTCACAGGTATGGCGGGGGGGTGGGTGTGGGGGGGGTAGGTAGGGGGTGGGAGGGCTCAATAGTTGTGCTTGAATCTGATGCTTTTAACAAATCAGCCTTGACTAACTATAGTTCACATTCAATCTCTAACATCACACTAGACTTAACCATAGGACATGTAATATTGCTTTGCTTTTCCCTGTTTTTTTTGTGTGCATCATTTCACTTTAATTCTTGTAACCAGATGGGGAAATTTTGAACTTTTGTTGCATAAAGAGTTCCCTGAAAATACTTTTGTGGCTGGGAACTTTAGCTTTAACAACAACTCTGGGTTTATCATCACACCAGTTGTCATAGTTTATTTGTACAGCTGAGGCCTGGTGATCAGATTTATAGTCCCATAGTTATTATTTTATATGTGGTATCTTCTTTACAAATCATAAGCTTACTAAAGACTGTTCACTGTCATGTCATCCGCTTATAACATTTTGAAAAATGAGAATATAAAATGAAACCAGCATATTGCACTTTTCTGGTTGCAGAAAAAATTTTAAATTATACATGATCGTCAAAATCCTAAAATTATAGCTTTAAAGGGAATATCACAAAATGTAAAAAAAAAAAAATTCTCCAGCCAAGCTATCAGGATACTCTAATCAATAACAAAATGAACTAAACTCTAAAGGTATCAACCTCAGCTCAGCAGGTGCATTCTTACTTCAGAAAGTCAAGCCCTGCTCCAAAGGCATGAACTCTTAATCTAGGTTGTCACCGAGTAGATTCTGCGCTGTCGGGGGTGCTGTCTTTCACATGAGATGTTAAACAGACTCCCTGTGTGCTCCCTCAGGTGGGTATAAATGGCTCCAAGGCAGTGTTCCAAGGAGAACGGGATGCTCTCTTAGCTTCTCTTAAGCAGTATCACTGGAAAAAAATTTCACTGGTCATTTATCGCACTTTTGTTGTGCACAGATTAATTGGTGAGTCAGCCTGTATTACAACAGTGAGGATGCTTCAAATGGTGCTGCAATGACTATAAAGCACTTTAGAATGTCCTGAGGTGCATGATAGGTGCTAAATAACAAACCTTCCTCCTTACTTATAAATTTCATCATCAACATAAATAATAAACAAATGCATGAGCAATCAAAAATATCATTCAGTGTTGAAGTGAGTGATGAGTAATTAAAAGGCAATTTGCTTATCTACCGTCAAATTTATTAGCCCATCTCAAAGCCTCTGTGTCCAACATTTCAATGCAAGTCAGCCATTCTGGTCTTATTTCAAGTTTTGCTCCTTACTTCAAAAGCTAGTACAATGGTTAATAGTAATAGATTCACTATTAAAGCACAAGTTTATCGAAAGCAGCTGGAGGTCGATTTCATTTCATGTGGATGTTCCTTTGACCATCAAATTTGGTTTTCGTTCTGGATGGAAACCTGCTGGGGCCTACATTTCCATGTGACATACACTGGGCAGGGTGGGCCTTGCGCCCAATCCCCCTGCCTGTGTTGAGGTCAAGAGCAGGCTAGAGAGATGGGTATGATGGCATCTCATTTAAATTTGAGTGGTGATCTGCCCAGTGACAATTGCATTGCTTATACACAGTTTGCCATATGGGAGGGCGTGAAATTAAAGGCAGCCTGCACCTCTTAAAGGGAAGGTGGATTATTCGTTGGTGGTGTTCAGAAGGAGGCATGAGGCTGATGATGAGAGCAGACCATACTACAGTCAGATGCATGGGTCACCAGAAGCCCTTTTGAGCAGACCAGCCAAGCCCTCAAGCGAGAATTTCACTGCCTGCACAGGTCTGGGGGCTTTGTCTCCCTGTTGCTCCCTTAATCATGCACAAAAATTGAATAAGAGAGAGAAAAACAAGTGATTCTGCATCCCACTGATAAAACTGACTCATCAGCCAGTTTTCTAATGCTAGAACTTAAGTAACCCAAGAAACAGGGTGGTCCGTAGAATAAGATTTGGGTTCAACATTCCAAATATCAGCAAGGTTTGTCATGGACGAATGCCCAGGAGAGGTGAGCTATTCCCTCAGAAGAAGGAATTTAAACAAACATGGAAGCAGCGTCAATCAATTTGAGCACCACTTGCAGCTGGTTGTAGGCCAACAACTGCAGTGACAAGGGAGAAGACAGTCTGTTTGCTCGCGAGTAAAGTATAAATGCTGTGAGGTTGGGCAGGGTCTTAAGCAGGAGACAAAGAAGCTCAATTTGAAACTTTAGTAGCTGCTGGGACACTACGCTGTACCTCTGGAAAAATAATACGCTACCAGTAGTTTCTCTTTTAAAGCACGTTTTCTTATTAACAGGAACTTTCCTCGGCTTAGTTTGCCATGGAAAATGGCTGACCAATTTTGTTTTATTCACATAGAATAAGCTGTAAATAACTAAAACACAAAACATTTACACTTTTTTCCATTTTTAGAAAAACTTAAGAGTGCAAGTTTCACAAAATACATTCCCATGCAACAAGTTGTCAGTTGTTTCTGCACAGTAATTAATATTTGCAATCTTTAATGCTGTTTTCTTTCTCTCTTTAAAGAAAACTCATCATTTCTCAGAACTTGGCTCCAGGATTACTAAACACGCTTGCACAGAGAAACTGCCATTTTCTTCCCCACGTCTTAAGCACAGGAAGTGACATCATGGAGGTGAAAAAGAAATGAATTAGCAACTTGCCTTTTTTTTAAAGCATGAATGATTATAAATTAGTTTAATCTGAGCAGTGATCTTATTGTGCCGAAGTCCAGCAAAAAAACAAATTGCACTTATCTAACGCTTTGTATGTTCTCAAAATGTTCCAGTGAATTTACGCATGACCTCACAAACTACCGTAAGTAGTAAGTGGCCATTTAATCTATTTATGGTTGTGAGGGCAACATTTGTGAGGTCACCAGTTGATCTTTATGCTACAGTACCATGATATTTATTTACAGTCATCTCAGTGCTCAGCCAGATCCTCATTTAAAATCTTACCCAAAAGTTGGAGATTTAGCTTTTCCTCAGTAATGAAGTGCCGACATAAATTGTGTGGTTAAGGTCTGAATTGAGAGTTGAATCCATGGCCTTCCAACTCAGAGATAAGGGGCTCAGTTTAATATTCGACTGTCAATAAATTCAAAGGTGGGGTGTTTGCATTAAATCCAGCAGGTAGCCTGCTCGAGACCTCCCCACCCGTCCCTGCCCCCACTATAGTTAGACTTGCGATGGAGGCGTGGCATCAAATAGCCCACACGGCAGTGGGCCAAGTGAAATCCTTAAGTGGACAATTAATGCCCCCACTTAAGGGCCTCATCCTACCGTTGTCAGTATTTAATGGGTGGTGGGAGAGGCCCACAACAAGCAGGCCAGCCCAGCAGTTTTTCTTGTGCGGTTTGGTGACAGGGGTTCCCTCCTCAATGGGCCCGCTGTGACCATTGGAGGCCAACCCCCCAAGGTTTTACCCTCCACCCATCATGGTCTCTCAAACCCCAGCCCCTCTCCAAGGCCTGCCAGCTAGGCATCGACGAGAACCCCCCCTCCCCACCATAACTAAATGATCCAACGCCGCACGCCCAAAGTGCTGGCGAACTTCTGGCTTCTGATTGGCTGATGGCTCTCTAAAATGGGGCTTCCCGATCCAGGTGTCCCACCTCCACCCTATTAACAGCCAATGGCTGCAGGGAAGCTGGTGTTTTCCTCAGCAGGGTCCTCCTGACTTTTTAGCCAGGAGAGTGGCTATCCAGCGCCTGTACAATTCAACCAAAGAGTTACCAACTGAGCCAAGCTGACACTACAAGTTCTTCAAAACAAGCACTTGTCCAATTTAATATTTAATTAGTATGTACTTTCACCTAAGATATTTATTTGCCTAAATCCTTCCCATCATTTTCATTTGTGACTCCTATATAAAGCAACTGAAAAAGAATTTTAATGCATCACTTAGACCAATTTAGCCTTTGCAAGATCTGAAAAATTATAAAAATTGATGTGACTGATCTGTTCATCTCAAAGACATAAACTTGACAGTAAAATCCATCACACAAGCTTAATAGCTTAACTTGACAAACTGTAGGGAGGAAATAGAAACCATATCTTAATTATTCACATTGCAAGTCATTATTCTTTGGACTGTAGGTTTGTCAAATTAATATTTTTGTCAAAAAATTTGCACTTTTGAACATCAAAGGGAAGCAACTGTAATAAATAATAAGGATTCTGATTTTAAGTTGTTACCTGTGTGTTCCCCATTGGCCAAATAATTGAATAAATATTTGGATGTAATGATATATTTGCTATGTAATACTGATTTGAATCAGTTACCTAAAAATAGTTTTTATGAGATTAATCTCTCCAGAGTTTCACAATGGCTTTCCAAAATTACGCCATGCAGAGAGATAGTGAGCAGTTGAAGACTTGAGAAGCAGTACATTGACACATGTGGTATTTGCCTCACCCTGAACCCCCAGTTGCATTCTTCCCATCACAAACCCTCTACTCTCTATTTTGTCGAAAGAGAGCTTTTCAGGTGCTACATGCTTGATCATGCCTCTCATCAGGAAGCCCCACCCCTCAGATTGCCTGCGCTTAGGGATAATTGGTTGGAGCCTCCAAGAACATTGTGCGACCCCTGATAGACAGCAGGAGAGGCTATACCTTCAGTTACTACACTGGCACAAGAGATGATAGACGTGGACAGGGGACCCTCAACTGCAGTGGTGGGGAGCACACATTCAAATACCTTAATGAAGGTGCCCAGTCACTAAACCTGGAGTGAACACCCATGAAATTAAAGACAAACACTGGAGAACCTATTCAGGTAAAGGGCACTGCCACAGTACCAGTATCTTACAGGCAACAGACAGCCCAGCTGCCAGTGATAATAGTGAAAGAAGAAGGACCTAGTCTTCTAGGTGTTGCCTAGCAACAGGAGGCCAGAGAGGCAAGTCTCTCCCACCGACACACACACAGAAGGGAAACAGCAGTTTTGATTTGGAAGCTGTGGAGTTCAGTTGGGTTTGAAAGTTGCTGCCAGGAGAGACTGGAGCAAAAGGGACAGATAGCAACTCCCAAGCTCAAGAAAAGAGCCCAAAATGCACGGGATTGGAATGGCAGAAAGTCTGAAGCAGACTTTCTAATCAGTGAAGGACAGAAACCTGGAAAAGATCCTGTTAAGAGTGAGGGGCAGATAGAAAGGCTCATTACACAGCCTTATAATCTCATCCATCTATTCCCAAGGCCTCAGAACTCTGGAACTTCTCTTTATCTTCTTCAGAATTCCTTTTCTTTGGCAATCTGCAGTCTATTAAAAATTCAAACCTGGCAACCTCTGATCATTACTCCTAGCCTTTTTGACCCTGGTTATGTAGACACCAAGGACCTTTGAGAATTCAAATTGCAGTGGGCATCCTAACACAGTGGCATTTTCATGAGTTTGTTTCCAATGGATGGGGGTCCAGTGAAGAGCTGAATGGTTTGCGTACTGTTGTTCAAATATCAAGTACCTTTGAAAATATAGTTTTTACAGAAAGAGTTTGCAGCAGTTGGCAACATTGAAAGCCGAGCTGTCATGGTTCTGAGCTTTAGTTCTCAAGCTGCATAACTGACATGGCGAACCTCACTAGGAGAAAGTTGACAAAGAACACAAGCTGAGATTGTGGCCGGGATTCTCCGGCCCCGTTGTGGCAGGACCTGCCACCGGAGATTCGGCAACCCAGCCAAAAGCCCATTGAATTTTGGTGGGACCAGGCGATCCCGAAGGTGGGCGGGGCTGGCAAATGCCACCCTGTGTATTGCGTTGCTAGATGATCCAGGACAGCAATGTGGTGACAAGGTCCCCATGCCCTTTGAAATTGTTTCTTGCAGACCGAGGAGGATTAATGAGGACTATGTCATTCAGAAGAAGGACAAAATTGTCAACTGAAAGTAAAAACCCATCATGAATGTTCTTGCATTTATCTTTTCAGAACAGTAATCAGATTCATGCAGCAAATCTATCTGCAGTAATTTGACATTCTTTGGCCAGGCATTTGGAAACATTCCCATACCTGAATGGTGAGGCCAGTGGCCTCCTCAATTCTGGACTTCAGGCCTCATTTCCATTGAATCAGCTAGCTGCAGACAATAACAGGAAGCTCACCGGTCAAGCACAATCGAGGATTGGGCTGTTACTGCAGTCCTGGTGGCCGTCAGATAAGTAAAGAATTTTGGCAATGGGGAAGGGGATTATTTTTTTGAGAGGTTGGGGAGATCAGTGGATTGGGGTTACAGAGTGGTGATCGGGGATGGGTGTGGTGGATTGGTGGGGTGAGGGACCAATGAGCGGCGGGTTTTGGAGGTTTGGAGGGGGGTAGGGAGTGTTGACTGAGTGAGGCGAGATAGATGTGGGAGCAGTGGTTGGGAGTATTAAGGAGTAGTGATGGAAGGAGGGAGTGGTGCACTGAAGCTGAATGATGGGCGGGAGAGAGTATTTGGTTGGGGGTAGGGAGCGACGCATTGTGGGAGAGAATGCTGAATAGGCAAGCTAGTGTGGATGGGGGAGGAATGATGGATAGCGGAGGAAGTGGTGAATGGGGGAAGAGTACGGTTAATGGGGGAAGTAGTGAAGCATGGGGAGGGAGTGATGGATGAGGGAGGGAATGTTGGAGGGTGGCGGAGGGGTCAGTGATGTGGGGGGAAAGGTGGCTTCAATGAAAATGATAATGGAGAGAAATGTACAACAGTTCGTCACTCACTATCACTCATTTTACACTATTGCAGAAAGTCAAAAATGCCTCCAAATGCTGGATGACCCTGCTCATCTAGAAATGTTGAGGAAAATATGCCTCCTCTTTCTCTCGTGGATGAAGTGAAATCGGCTATTATTTAGATTGGATCAGATTCTCTGGGGGCTTGTTGCTGGCAGCAACTAGAAGAGGAACAACTCTTGGCAAGATACCTGTACATTTTTAATGGCGACATCTTGTGATAGTCAATAATTTAGTGAACAGAATGGTTACTGACCGCAAGCTTATCCATAGTTTCTGCTCATACTTTATCTTTTACACATCTAAAGGTATTCATAGTTACTGACTCAACATACAGAGATCAAGAACTGTTAACTTTTACCTGTTGTGCTGCAACTAGCTTTCCTGTAGATTATCGTTTGGTTGCTTTGTACTCCAAGATAAAAATGACAACCTCTTTGGCTTACCTTTGTCAGGAGAGTTCTGCTGTCTTAGTGCAGACACTCATAAAGTAGTACCCTGCAGGTCATCAGGAAATGATTTAGATTGCAAAGAAATTTGATACACAATGGCCCAGAGTTTGTGGTAGAAGTAATCGTAAGGCTAACAGCACTCACTGTTATTAAACAGTAAATTAGACAGCACCATTTGCCAACTGCATATGCACACTTAAATGCGAAAACCAAAAAGTTGCTGTTCAAGTTTCTCTGCTCCTATGGAAGCATCACTTTTCAAACGTCTCACCAAGAGAGTTGCCATTCAAAAATTTGGAACTGTATCTAGCCAACTAATTCATTTAGTGTAAGTACATTTTTAACAGTGTGCTAAATCTTAATTACTGACAAACGACCTCCCTGGCACTGGAAATTACCCTTTACAAGTGTGGGGTCTCATTCTTTCAATTTTTCTTCTGTTCATTCTATTTCTCTTTCTTTATCCCATCTTTCTTTCCCTCATTTCATTTTGATTTCTGTATATGATTTTACATTGAATCAGGTATTCCTAATTGGCATTTCTGAGATGATTCTGCGTTGCTCAGTGGTCAGTATTCGTCTGCTTGATAAAGGAGGTATGCAGTTGCTGGCATTACTCACACATGTCCAGCATCCTCTTTAGGGGGTATCACACTGAAATAGTTTTCTAGTCACAGCAAGTTCCAGTCCAAAAGCCTGTAGAAAGTGTGTGGACTAGTGTATGTGTACTGAAAGGCTAGTGGCATTTGTTCATCACTTACCATAAAATCTGGGCCATAGTTTACTGTACGGCAAAAAAAGTGTGCTTTAAATTGGCATAAATTGATGCCTTAGCTTCTGTTACGGAAATATGTTTAGATCATTTCCTTGGTCCCTCATCTAGAATACACCTTTTGTGATTACAGGTCTGTTAGGAAATAGAGATAGTATAAGTAAGTTATATTTGTATTTGTATGTGTCAGGAATGAGTTTTAACTTTAATGATTTGATTTGTATTTCTGTATCTGTCTGTTAAGAAAAGGTCAAATTGAGTTTTAGTCTTACTTTAAAAGGTACCTGCATTTCTAATGGAAGTTTTATGACTGTTGCAGCTAAATTAAATAAACAAGAGTAGAGAAACTGGATTGTTGCCCAGCAACAGGGGCCCAGAGAGACAGCTCCCTCCCATAGGCACATACAGAAGAATTAAAAACAGCAGCTTGAAGAAGAGCCATATGGACTCGACACATTAACTCTGTCTTTCCCTCCACAGATGCTGTTAGACCTGCTGAGTTTTTCCAAAATTTTCTGTTTTTGTTTCCAGCATTTGCAGTATTTTGCTTTTAGCTTGATTTGGAAGCTGTTTGAGCTCATTTGGTTTTGAAAATAACTGCAAGGAAAGACTGGAACAAAGGAGATAGATAGCAAATCCTAATCTAAAGAAAATACCCCAAAATCCAGGGCAGAGCAACAGGAATAAGTCCCAAGCAGACCTTCCAGTCAAAGGAAAGACAGGAACCTGTAAGATGCCCTGTTAAGTAAGGTTAAGAGTGAGGGGCAGAGAGAAAGGCTCCAAGCTTCAGATGTAAGAAGATAAAAGCTGCAGAAAGCACATTTAAAGTGAGAACTTTGCAAGAGGCCGGAATGCCCAAAGAGACAACTGAAAGTCTGTAACTCTTTGCTATGGGCATGTGAAGCAATGGTACTGTTGACGGCTAAGTCGGTGAGAGAGTGTGGAAGAAAGCTTGAATGCACGTGGTGACCCACGGGAGAGGAACATCAGAGGGAGAGTTCAAAACCTTGGAGGTGAACCCTTGCAGAAGGCATCTGAGAGAAAGCATCGGTTTGGGAGAACATTCCAAAGTGAGTTCTTTGAAAGTGGGGATTGGAAACCCTCATGTAAAAGACAGAGTTCAGTGAGACTGGTTGACTCACAGTGTGACAAGCGTCGGGGGGAGTGATCGATAGCATATGGTTGAGGTGGCATCTGTCACTTGGTTTCAGAGTGTGCTGTGTCTGACTACAGGGTGCCTATTGGTTTACATGGACTGTGTACTTACTGTGAATATCAGAGTATAAGATAGCTTTTGTAATTTGTGTTATCCTTCCAAATCTGTATATATCTGTAAAGGAGTAGTTGTGAGTGAAGGAGAATTGTAATATAGTTCATCTTTTCTTGTTGAATAAATGTTTTACTTTTCTTAAAAGTTCATTAGCTGACTCCTATGACTGTTCAGCAGCTTACACTCCATCTAAACAGACAAGTAAAAGTTAGGATCTATCAAGTTAGGTTGCAACCTGGGTTCAGGCTTGTCCAGAGGTAATCTCAGCTGTGACCATGGCAGCTGCCAAAATAATTACCAAACGTGCTTATGTTAAGTAAACCTCTGAATTTGACCTTCCTTCCTAAATACAAAGAAGTTTGCTTCTCAAAATGAAGGGTTCTTGATGCTGGGAGGTTTCAGCAAGAAAATAACACACTTTCACTGTAACAGTTTCACTGAAGTGATCTTGAAGTATGTTTGTTATTTTAGCAGATCCCTCCCTCCCTAATGTTGCTTCTGGTGAATCAAAAGATATTTATTGAGAATTTTGAATACAGGAGGAAGCCAATTGACCCTTTGTATCTATGCTAGTTCTCCAAGCTATCCACTTATCAACAAATAGATGAGTCAATGATACTTGCTAGGTGTGATTTTTTTTCATATATTACAGATAACATCAGCTACAGAAGAATTAGCAATAATCAACCTAAACTGCACTTGGCCTTCACCCAATAGCCAATATGTATGTTTTTATGCTGAATTTTTATCAAGATTGCATGTCAAATTGACTCTTAGCCTAGTCCTTACTTCTACTGGACCTCTAGGAACTCCTAGAATATTGCCCTTCATGACACAGGACCCCGGTTCACTACTGTGGCCTTCAGTGAGTATAAATGATATGGAATAGCAAACAGGACTTTATCTAAGCACGCCTTTTAATCCAGTCATGGGGAAGGATGACTATTGATCGACACCAGAGAAAAGTAACTGCAGTGAAAGTAATCAATCCTCCTTCAATTGAATTATGCACAATACTCACCAACACAATAAAAAAAAAACATGAAAACAACAAGATCTGCTGTATAAATAAATGGCATGGGAATATGGATCCTGGCAGTTGCAATCCATAACTTGAAACTAATTGATGCATAATAAGATTACATTCTCATGAAGTCACGAGCCACTGTCACTTTTTCTGGCGTTTGTAGGCTCTTTATACAAAGATGTAATGCAGTGGTTAGAGTTACTAAAGTCAGTTAAATCACTTAGCTGTCATAAACTGCCACAACACATTGCTAACAGCATTCATTTTGTGTAATCCAATCCAGCACACACCATGTATAATGGTTTCTGTTAACCAAGTCAAGTTTCCTTGAAGTAGCAAATGGTGTCTTATTGAAATGTTGCCATCATTCATTGCAGAAAAATAAGTGTTTAATTGCTCCTTGGATTCAGATTAATAGAAACTCCTTGGATTCAGATTAATAGAATGTTCATAATTGTTCTACATGTATAATTTGCATTTTAACCAAGCAATTGTTTCTTTTTCGCAAACCTCAAATTTTTGTGTCTTTTTTTTTCTGTTATTATATGTGTTTCTTTAATGTCATTGTCTCAGCACCAGCTTTTTTAAAACAGCTACCATGGCCTAGCGGAGATATTAGTGTTGTACAAGGTGTCAGCCACACTATTTGGTGGTTTGCTCATTGCTACAGTGATTATTTTATCCCAGCAATTTAAGATTGAATGGAACATTTTCCAGCTCTACTCAATGTACGACTGACAGTCTGGGACGCTGCCAGCTTCCATAAAATTAAATGACCAATTTCAATCTTCTTTTAACTATAATCAGCCATAAGCTGATACATTATACAGACTGCCAGCTTGCAGCAGGACATCCATTTTTATATGTTCAGTACAAGAAGGAGTTACATTTTTAGTCCTCTGCAGCACATTCTGGGCATTGCAACATTACTATATACTGCTTAGTCTCTCTAGTGATGTGATTAAAATTTTGCAAGGAATTTGGGTTCAGATCAAGTGTAAAAACCAGGGGAGGCCTGTCTTTCTTACTCCATCTTGATTTCTGACCCCTTTTTAAAGCAAGAAAATTATATTTAATTTCATTTAATGATATTTGATGTAACACATTTTATGGCATGGACCAACAAACCTCGCTAAAAAATAGATTATCTGATCATTATCACATTGCCGTTTGGGGGGAGCTTTGCATGAGCAGATTTACTACCATGTTTATTACATTACAACAGTCGTGACAGTTCAAAATTACTTCATCGTCTATAAAGCGCTTTGGGATTTTTTTTTATTCGTTCATGTAATGTGGGCATCACTGGCTAGGCCAGCAATTATTGCCCATCCCTGATTGCCCTTGTTCAGAGGGCATTTTAAGAGTCACTTAAGACATTGCTGTGGGTCTGGAGTCACATGACTGCCAGATCAGGGAAGGATGGGAGCTTTCCTTCCCTAAAGGACATTATCCAAAGTCTTTCTTTATAAATGGGCCAGCAGCAGACTGGAAGATCTTTGTGGAGTCAGGACTAACATGAATGCTCCTCCTTATCCCTTTTATGTTTTACAAAAGCATAGCTTGGCAAGTTTTGGGACCGTCCTGCAGTGGCCGCTCAATGCATAGTATGAACAGGAGGAGTGAATGTGGTACATATTCTGCCCATCAGTGTATGGAGACCGCATCAGGACTCCAGTTTAAATATTAAATAAGATTCTAACGTGTTTCGGCCAGCATCACTGGGTGCACTTTTTCAGCCCAACTTGAAAATCAAGTTGAACAGGCCTTAGGCAAGAGCACTCAAGGGCAGGAATGCATCATGTAACTGACCCAATGTGATATACTCAGAGATAAAAAGAAAAAACTCTGGATGCTGGAAATCCAAAACAAAAACAGAAATACCTGGAAAAACGCACCAGGTCTGGCAGCATCGGCGGAGAAGAGCAAAGTTGACGTTTCGAGTCCTCATGACTTTCAACAGAACTAAATAGAAATAGGAAAGGGGTGAAATATAAGCTAGTTTAAGGGGGGGGGGGGGTGGTTGTTGGGACAAGCAAGCAGTGATAAGAGGAGATAACCAAAAGATGTCATGGACAAAAGAACAAAGAGGTGTTGAAGGTGGTGATATTATCTAAAAGAATGTGTTAATTAAGAGTGGAGAGCAGGACAAGCAAGGTAGCTCTAGTGGGGGTGGGGTGAAATAAACCATGGGTGGAATACATTTAAAAATAATGGAAATAGGTGGGAAAAGACAAATCTCTCTAAATTACTGGAAAAAACAAAAGGGAGGGGGAAGAAACGGAAAGGGGGTGGGGATGGAGAAGGGAGTTCAAGATCTAAAGTTGTTGAACTCAATATTCAATCCGGAAGGCTGTAAAGTGCCTAGTCAGAAGATGAGGTGCTGTTCCTCCAGTTTGTGTTGAGCTTCACTGGAACAATGCAGCAAGCCAAGGACTGACATGTGGACAAGAGAGCAGGGTGGAGTGTTAAAATGGCAAGCGACAGGGAGGTCCAGGTCACATTTGCGGACAGACAGAAGACTGGGTGACTGCTTTGCAGAACACCTTCAGTCTGTCCGCAAGCATGACCCAGATCTTCCTGTCGCTTGCCATTTTAAAACTCCACCCTGCTCTCTTGCCCACATGTCTGTCCTTGGCTTGCTGCATTGTTCCAGTGAAGCTCAACGCAAACTGGAGGAACAGCACGTCATCTTCTGACTAGGCACTTTACAGCCTTCCGGACTGAATATTGAGTTCAACAACTTTAGATCTTGAACTCCCTCTTCCATCCCCAGCCCCTTTCTGTTCCTTCCCCCTCCCTTTTGTTTTTTCCAATAATTTATATAGTTTTTTATTTTCCCACCTACTTCTATTATTTTTAAATGTATTCCACCCATGGTTTATTTCACCCCACCCCCACTAGAGCTACCTTGCTTGTCCTGCTCTCCACTCTTAATTAGCACATTCTTTTAGATAATATCACCACCTTCAACACCTCTTTGTTCTTTTGTCTGTGACATCTTTTGGTTATCTCCTCCTATCACTGCTTGCTTGTCCCAACAACGGCCCCCCCACCTTCTTCCCACCCCCCCTCCCTTAAACCAACTTATATTTCACCCCTTTCCTATTTCTACTTAGTTCTGTTGAAAGGTCATGAGGACTCAAAATGTCAACTTTGCTCTTCTCCGCCAATGCTGCCAGACCTGCTAAGTTTTTCCAGGTATTTCTGTGATATACTCAGACTTTGCTTCCAGGCTTGCCTCCAAGTCCACCTCCCGTGGGACCAGAAAAATTCAGCACCTGGTCATAGACATAAACCAGAAACAGCACTAATTCAAATATAACTTTCCCAGTATACTAAGGGACAGTCACTCTTTCATTTTTCGTCAAGTCTGTCCCTATCAATATGCTCTGGGATGTCATTCCCCGAGTGAACACTCGAGTCCGCTTTATGAAAACAAATAAGGTGAAATGATAGCCGGGATTTTCTGCTACCATCTGCAGCAGGCGCCATCGCGAAAAATATCAGGAAATTGCAAAAATTTGTTTCACGTCATTGTAAAACCAGTTTGCGATCGTTTGCTCCACTCATCGATAGTGTGCTGCTTTTCTCATTACCGCACACAGGGAAGCTAACTTCAATACATTCGAACCTCATTATAAGCCCTGCTCGCCGGAATCATCCCCCCCACGCTGGATCATGAGTTCACACCGATGTGTTTCACAACATTACATAAGCGATGGGTACCTGGTGACCTGCACTTCACCCAGGACTCCGAGGTTTGTTTGCCCACCTTGCTTCAGGCAGCACTCATGGTCATCTGTGCCAGTCTTCGCAGGCAGCACCACATCGCTTTTAGGGAGGGTCGTGGGCAGGTCCCTACCTACCAGACCAGCAGTAAGGTGGGGGTGGCTTTTCAACAGCTGCAGGGCTATGGCTTGCTTGGGGAAGGGGGAGAAGTGACCTCAGGCAAGGACAAAAGGCTTCAGGGTGAGGGCTTACAGGGTGAGAGCTGTACTGAGGAAGGGGATATCCCAGAGTGTGTGTGGGGGCACATCTTGATCTGTGCAAGTGGCCTCAAGATGGTGAGGGCTGAGGAGGCAGTCTCCAGACAAATGTCCATTTGGTTGGCAGTGAGTGAGATGTTTCAATGTGTGAGCTTAGAGTGATGAGATGGTTGCCTTACCCTGAAAGCATGGATGAGATCATTCATCCTCTTTCTGCACTGCATGGTCAACTTCTTTAGGGTGGTGTTGGCACTGACCACCACTGCCAGCGCTTCCCAAGCCGGGGTGGTGAGATTGCTGGACCTCCTGCGGCCAGAGCAGCGGTGGAGGACATCACGGTGGGCCTCCAAAAGGTATTCCAGTAATGGGTCACCGAACTCCTTGTGGCTTTCAGGGCCACGTCTTCACTGGAGCAGTCCTGGGCTGCAAGCACTGAGAACTGTGTGCGTGGCTGCACTTTAGATATGCACCTGGAGCGAGGAAACAATGAGGTAATGGCGCTGCGGGTGATTCAGAGGCTGTCCGCCAATGAGATGGCATGTTTCCTGTGGCTGCATAATTAATGAGGTGGGAAGCGGATGATAAGGCGCAAAAACCCGCCCTTGCGGCTGGCGGGAAAAATGTCTTTTTACACGGTTGCCACCGCACTTGGTGCAATTCAGGGAAATTTCCGCCTGCTGACTTTATTAGAGGTAAAATTGGGAGAGATGTAAACTCAGTTGCAATTCATTATCACCCATTCACATGCCGGGACAAAGTTAAAATCGACCCCACCTAATGGTTGTTTTTACAAACTCATGTCTTTCAGGCAGCTGTTCCTTTCCTCATCAAATTGTTATTGTACATAAAAAAAATGAAATAAGGTCATTTGGCTTTTCTACAGGCCTTAGATATTCTGCACTGTCACAGTCACTTTACTCGACTTTTTTAATCTCCTAAAAGAGGCAAATAACCATTGGCCACATTCCAAGACAGATACAGTTCAGTGAAATTACTCTCCGAAGGTAATGGAAGAAGACAGCAGAACATTAATCCAACCATGCAACCTAGAAAGAGAAAGTTCACGCTTTATCATTTGCTCAGGGAGTTCCAAGGTGCATCAGGTGAATTAGTTTTGAAGTGCAGTTACTGCTGTTATGTAGACAGAAACAGTTTCCGATTTGCACACGGAATTTGCCCTCAAACAGCAGATGTGGTCAATCTGTTTTTGGGGGCATTAGTTAAGGAAGAAATGTTGACAGGGATTCCACATGGACAAATCGTGGCCCAACCTCAACACTACAGTTTCCCAAAATATAGGATGAAAATTGTAGCCCACCTGCCATTTTGACAAAAACATTACAATCTACCAAAATCCCTGGCTCCTTCCAATTCTGGCCTCTTGCATGCCCTATTTTAATTACTCTGCTATTGGTGATCATGCTCTCAGTTCCCTTGGACTTAACCTCAGTAATTCTTCCCATAAATCTCTCAGCCTCTCTGCCCCTCCTTTAAGACATCCCTACCTCTTTGGCCAAACATTTGGTCGTCTCTCCTAACATCTCTTCATGTAGTTCATTGTCAAATTTTGTTTGATAATATACTTCTGAGAGGCATGTTTGACCACATTAAAGAGACCATATAAATATAAGCTGTTGCTGTTGAGTCAGCATTTGTTTTATTCATTCATGGGCTGTGGGTATCGCTAGCTAAGCCAGCATTTATTTCCCATCCCTAAATGCTCTTGAGAAAGTGGTGGTGAGCTGTCTTCTTGAATTGCTGCATTCCAAATGGTGTAGGTACACCCTGCTGTTAAAGAGGAAGTTCCAGGGTTTTGACCCAGTGACAGTGAAGGAATGGTGATATATTTCCAAGTCAGGATGGCGAGTGGCTTGGAAGGGAACTTCCAGGTGGCAGTGTTCCCATGTGTCTGCTGCCCTTGCCCTTCTAGGTGGTGGTGTTTGCTTTTTAGTGGTTTGATACTACTGAGTAGCACCATTTCAAAGGGCAGTTAAGAGTCAACCACATTTCTGTGGGTCTGACATCACATGTGAGCCAGACCAGGTAAGGATGGCAGATTTCCTTCCCTAAAGGACATTAGTGAACCAGATAGGGTTTTGTTTCTGACAATTGACAATGGTTTCATGGTCATTAATAGACTTTAACTTCCAGATTTTTATTGAATTCAAATTTCACCATCTGTCATGGTGAGATTCTCCAGAGCATTACCCTGGGTCTCCAGTGACGTACCACTATGCAACTGCCTCCCAGCTTGTCTGTCTTATTCCTCACACTCCTTGCATTAAAGCATATCCCATTTAGCCTTGCTAAACTCCTTTCTTATCTAGTCTACGGGCTGAATTTTCTGTTCGGCGTGAAAGAAAGTGAAAAATCATTTACACATGTCCCCTCATGTGACAGCATCACAGAGCTGCGACATGTTTATCAAATGTTTGAAAAATATTTATTAATTTATAAACCCTTCATGAAACCTCATCCCACCCGTGGATGAGGTTCCATGAAAAATGCGAAGGCCGCCTGGGCTCTTCGCCTGCCCCCCACCCGCCAACCTTAAGCTCGGACGGGCAGTCCTGTTAATTTGGTAAATTAGTTAATTAATGGCCTTAACAGGCCTTTGACAGTTCGGCAGAAGCGCAGCCGACTCCGGTCCCCGCCCGCCAAACGGAAGATCAGAATAATGCGTGGTAACATCGGGATGCATGCCTGACATCACTGCACGTCATTTTACACATTAGTGTGCGGTGTTACTGCACATCATTCTGATCTTCCATGTGGCTGGAGGCACAGATAGGCACATGGATGTATGGTATCATAGCTATGACCGAGACTTGGCTAAGAGAAGGGCAGGATTGGCAGCTCAACGTTCCCGGTTGTAGGGTATTCAGACAAGATAGGGAGGAAGATAGAAGAGGAGGGGGCATTGCAATATTGATCAAGGAATCAATTGTAGTAGTGAGGAGGGATGATATGTTGGAAGGATCATCAAATGAGGCCATACAGGTAGAAGTGAAAACACAAAAGGGGCAAACACGCTGTTGGGTGTGTACTACAGGCTCCTAAACAGTCAGGGAGAGATAGAGGATCAAATATGTAGTCAAATTTCATAGAAGTGTAAGAATAATAAAGCAGTAATAGTAGGGGACTTTAACTACCCAACTATTAACTGGGATAGCTTTAGTGTGCAAGCTAGTGAGGGAGCAAAATTCTTAAGTTGCATCCAGGAGAACATTTTTAGCCAGTACGCAGAAAGCCCAACAAGGGAGGAAGCAGTTCTGGACCTAATAGTTGGAAATGAGCCCAGGCAGTTTGAAGGCGTATCAGTAGGGGAGCATTTTGGAGATAGTGACCGTAACTCGGTTAGATTTAGGATAGCTATGGGAAAGGATAAGGTTTAGCTGGGGATAAAAGTTCTAAACTGAGGAAATGTGAATTTTACGAAGATGAGATATGATTTGGCACAAGTGAACTGGAGCAGCTACTTGCAGATAAAACTCTCAAAGCAGTGGAAGGCATTCAAGGAGGAAATAACGAGAGTACAGGGCAAATATGTTCCCATAAAGACAAAGGGGGAACCAAGTCCGAATAACCCTGGATGTCAAGGGACATAAAGACTAGGATTAAGAGAAAAAGAGAAGTTTATGGCAGATACCAAAAGCTCAGTACAGCAGAGTCCTTAGAAGATTATAAAAAGTGCAGTGGGGAACTTAAAAAGGAAGTTAAGAAAGCTAAGAGAGTGCATAAGAAAGCATTGGTTGGTAGGATAAAGGAAAACTCAAAGGGGTTTCTAAATATATAAAGAGCAAGAGGATAATTAGGGAAAGAGTAGGGCCAATCAGGGACCATAGAGGTAATCTGTGTGTGGACCCAAAAGATATGGGTACAGTCCTCAATGAATACTTTGCATCAGTCTTCAAAATGAAAAAGGACAACACAGGCATAGACATCAAGGTGGAGGACCGTGAAATATTAGAGGAAATTAACATAGATAGAGAGGAGGTACTGGTGGATTTAGCGGCCTTAAAAGTAGATAAATCCACAGGCCCGGATGAGATGTATCCCAGGCTGTTGAGGGAGGCAAGGGAAGAGATGTCAGGGACCCTAGTAGTAATTTTCAAATCCTCTCTGGCCACAGGTGAGGTGCCAGAGGACTGGAGAACTGCTAATGTTGTCCCATTATTAAAAATGGGAGGAAGGGATAGACCAGGAAATTACAGGCCAGTCAGTCTAACCTCAGTGGTAGGGAAGTTACTAGAAAGAATTCTGAGACACAGGATATATCTGCTCTTGGAGAGACACGGATTAAGCAGGGATAGTCAGCATGGGTTTGTTAAGGGAAGGTTGCATTTGACAAATTTGACTGAATTTTTTGAAGAGGTAACTAGGAGTGTTGATGAGGGCAATGCACTTGGTGTAGTCTACATGAACTTTAGCAAGGCTTTTGATAAGGTACCTCTGGTCAAGAAAGTAAGAACCCATGGGATCCAAGGCAAAGTGGCATGTGGATCCAAAATTGGCTGAGGGGCAAGACGCAGAGGGTAAGGGTAGGGTGATATTTCTGTGACTAGAAGTCTGTTTCCAGTGGGGTTCCACAGGGCTCAGTGCTGGAGCCCTTGCTGTTTGTGGTGCACATAAATGATTTGGGCTTAAATGTAGGGGGTATGTATGATCAAGAAGTTCATGGATGACACAAAAATTAGTAGGGTGGTAAATAGTGAGGAGAATAGTTGTAAACTGCAGGAGGCTCTCAATGGACTGGTCAGGTGGGCACAGCAGCGGCAAATGGAATTCAATCCAGAAAAGTGTGAGATAATGCTCTTGGGGAGGGCTAACAAGGCAAGGGATTACACTATGAAGGGTAGGACCCTGGAAAGTACTAAAGATCAGAGGGACCTTGGTGTGCCTATCCCTAAGGGTAGCAGGGCAGGTAGATAAGGTGGTTAAGAAGACATGGGATACTTGCCTTTATTAGCTGAGGCATAGAATATAAGAGCAAGGAAGTTATGCTGGAACTGTACAAATTGCTGGTTAGGCCATAACTGGAGTACTGCGAACAGTTCTGGTCACCACATTATAGCAAAGATGTGATTGCACTGGAGGGGGTACAGAAGAGATTTACCAGGATGCTGCCTGGAGGGTCTGAGCTATGAAGAAAGATTGGATAGGCTGGGGTTCTTTTCCTTGGAGAAGCAAAGGTTGAGAGGGGACCTGATAAAGGTGTATAAGATTATGAGGGGCATAGATAGGGTGGATAAGAAGGCACTTTTTCCATAAGTAGAGGGGTCAATAGCCAGGGGGCATAGATTTAAGGTAAGAGGTAGAAGGCTAAGAGGGGAAGAAGAGAAATCTTTTCACCCAAAGGGTGGTGGGAGTCTGGACCTCACTGCCTGAAAGGGTAGTTGAATCAGAAACTCTTGTAACATTTCAGAAGCATTTAAATATTCACTTGCATTGCCATAGCTTCCAGGGCTATGGGCCAAGCGCTGGAAAATGTTGTCAGATCTTTGTTAACTGGCATGGACACTATGGACTGAGTGGCCTCCTTCTGTGCTGTAAATGTCTATGAGTCTATTCTTTCCATCACATGGCTGACTAGGAATCTCACCTGCTCTTACTGTCTACCATTGGCGTGTGTTGAAAGGATTTGCTGGTTGATAATCATCTTGTTTGGTTGCATTATGAACACGCCTCCCTTGGCCATCAAGTCCTGGCCTGGGACTCAAACCCGGAGCTACTGGTTCAAAGGCAGGGTGCTATCCACAGGATGTCCCCGAGGAGGGATTTGTACGGGAACTGGATGTGCACCAAGACTATGGGCTTTGGTGGAAGAGGTAAGCACAGTGTAAGGGTGCAACAGAAGAGACTACAAAAAGCATGAAACTGAGTGGCCTTAAAAGAACATAGAGGAGAAATGTTGAGTGACCATAAAACCATAAGACCATAAGACATAGGAGCAGAAATTAGGCCATTCGGCACATCGAGTTTGCTCCGCCATTCAATCATGGCTGATAAGTTGCTGAACCCCATTCTCCCACCTTCTCCCCGTAACCTTTGATCCCATTACCAATCAAGAACATATTTATCTCGGTCTTAAATACACTCAATGACCTGGCCTCCACAGCCTTCTGTGGCAATGAATTCCATAGATTCACCACTCTCTGGCTAAAGAAGTTTCTCCTCATCTCTGTTCTAAAAGGTCTTTACTCTGAGGCTGTGCCCTTGGGTCGTAGTCTCTCCTACTAATGGAAACATCTTCCCCATGTCCAATCTATCCAGGCCTTTCAGTACTCTGTAAGTTTCAATCAGATCCCCCCTCATCCTTCTAAACTCCATCAAGTATAGACTCAGAGTCCTCAAACGTTCCTCATATGTTAAGCCTTTCATTCCTGGGATCGTTCTCGTGAACCTCCTCTGGACCCTCTCCAGGGCCAGCACATCCTTCCTGAGATACAGGGCCCAAAATTGCTCACAATATTCTAAATGTGGTCTGACCAGAGCCTTATAAAGCCTCAGCAGCACATCCCTGCTTTTATATTCTAGTCCTCTCGAAATAAATGCCAACATTGCATTTGCCTTCCTAATTACTGACTCAACCTGCAAGTTAACCTTAAGAGAATCCTGGACTAGAATTCCCAAGTCCCTTTGCACTCGAGATTTCTGAATTCTCTCCCCATTTAGAAAATAGTCTACGCCTCTATTCTTCCTACCAAAGTGCATGACCTCACACTTCCCCATGTTTATTCCATCTGCCACTTCTTTGTCCACTCTCCTAACCTGTCCAAATCCTTCAGCAGCCTCCCCGCCTCTTCAATACTACCTGTCCCTCCACCCATCTCTGTATCATCTGCAAACTTAGCCAGGATGCCCTCAGTTCCTTCATCTAGATTATTAATGTATAAAGTGAAAAGTAGTGGTCCCAACACTGACCCCTGCGGAACTCCACTAGTCACCGGCCACCATTCTGAGAAGGACCCCCTTATCCCCACTCTGCCTCCTGCCAGACAGCCAATCTTCTATCCATGCTAGTACCTTGCCTCTAACACCACGGGCTCTTATCTTACTGAGCAGCCTCCTGTGCGGCACCTTGTCAAAGGCTTCTGGAAGTCCAAGTAGATAACATCCTTTGGCTCTCCTTTGTCTAACCTACTAATTACCTCCTCAAAGAATTTTAACAGATTTGTCAGGCATGACCTCCCCTTGATGAAACCATGCTGAGGTCAGGCTAATCGGCCTGTAATTTCCTGTCTTTTGCCTCACTCCCTTCTTAAACAGGGGGGTTACATTAGCGATTTTCTAGTCCTCTGGGACCCTCCCTGACTCCAGTAATTCCTGAAAGGTCACCACTAATGCCTCCACTATCTCTTCAGCTATCTCCTTCAGAACTCTGGGGTGTAATCCATCTGGTCCAGGTGATTTATCCACCTTCAGACCTTTCAGTTTTCCTAGCACCTTCTCCTTGGTAATGGCCATCATACTCACCTCTGCCCCCCAACTCTCTTGAACTTTGGGGATGTTACTCATGTCTTCTACCATGAAGACTGACGCAAAGTACCTATTCAGTTCCTCCACCATTTCTTTGTTCCCCACTACTACTTCTCCAGCGTCATTTTCCAGCGGCCCAATGTCCACTTTTGCCTCTCTCTTACCCTTTATATATCTAAAAAAAACTCTTGCAATCTTCCTTTAAACTATGGCTAGTTTACTCTCATATTTAATCTTCTCCCTCCTTATTTCTTTTTTAGTTGTCCTCTGTTGGTCTTCGTAGGCTTCCCAATCCCCTGGTTTCCCACTGCTCTTCGCCGCATTGTATGCTTTCTCTTTAGCTTTTATGCTGTCCCTGACTTCCCTTGTCAGCCATAGTTGCCTTGTCCTCCCTTTAGTATGCTTCTTCTTCCTAGGGATGAATTTTTGCTGTGTCTCTCAAATTACTTCCAGAAATGCCTGCCATTACTGTTCCACTGTCTTTCCTGCTAGGCTCATCTCCCAGTCAATTCTGGCCAGCTCCTCCCTCATGCCTCTGTAGTTGCCTTTATTTAACTGTAATACCGTTACATTTGATTCCAGCTTTTTCCTCTCAAATTGCAGGGTAAATTCTATCATATTATGGTCACTTCCTCCTAAGAGTGGAAGAAAGAAATACATGAATGTATATTTATGAGCTAATGTTCTTGCTGCAGAGCCTACCTGTCTCTATGGAGATTGAAAACTGGTGTTCCCATGGAGATGGAACACTGGATTGAGATGTGAAACAGGCAGCTGACCCACTACTACCCATTTCACACCCAGAGAACAGTTAATGTATGTGTGCCAACTCCCTCTTTCTGCTCATTTAACAGGGGCATTAGCCCATTTTTGTTAACTGGGCTAAAAAGATGTGCAGCGGAATCTGATGCCATCATGGTGCATGCCTCAGTGCCAACCTATGTAATGGCATGCTTTGACTGGTGGAACGGTGCCCATGCCCAGAATGTGGCATCAACCTGCAAGTTCCTGAGCTACAGTTAACATTGCTGCCAAACTGCTCTCAACCCTGATCATACCATGAAATCATTTCCAAGATTTTAGGAGAATGCAAACGATCTTCCACAAAGCATGTGAGCATCTATCTATCTTGAGAGAAATAAAATTGATGCAGGTTCTTCCTTTTATCTCTATAACCTTGAATACCATTATTAATCAGATGATCATCTAGCTTTCCTTTTTAATAAAACAGGAGTTAAATGACACAACATTAATTGCTTTTGCTGATGCCCAATTCCTCATATCCATGCCCCTACAAGGAAAAAGTGTTCTAATTTGAAGTTTTGCTTGAGGCTCGTTAATTCTGTGCCTGTGTCTTTTAGTTTGGGGGTCACAATGTAAGATAAAATAATTTGCATTATTTATAACTTTCTGCTATTTTAGCTTTCTGAAATTATGGCAGAGTTTACAATGAATACAATTCCATAATTTTATGTTCAAAATATTGTGAGGGTTTTTACTTCTGGTATTCAAGAAAAATTAATAATTGGATGCTAAAAATAAAAGCAAACAGCCAAACTGAAGCTATATAGCCAACCTTGTTTTCTAACTTCAACCCCAATTTGTTTCTATTTCTTAGATTCAAGAAATTAACATTGTGTATTGCTGAAAAGAGAGACATGCTGTTGAAGCTTTTCATCTTGCACTGTTTCAGGGCAGGTGCAAGAATGCCAAATTTCAAAGAAAACAATAATTTATACTGCATGAGAAAAGATTGCTGATTGATTGGCCAGTCAGCTCTGATTGATCAAGGTGTTGCCATGGAGAATGCAGAGGGAGCTATTGTTCCCTTTGCTTTTGTTTAATTAAAAAGCCTCAATGTCTGGATATGTTCTTTCTGCTTGCAGAGGACAGGGCCCTGCATATGAATATATGTAGCTTCTAGCAAGCCTAAGTGAGCTACATTGTGAGTCTGACTGATAACCTTAAAGTGGGTGTCAATGTAATTGTCGGCACACTCAGGATTGTTTAGCAAGTGCTGCCCAATCACAAGATCACATTTAACATTAGGCATTATGTTCTCAGTTTTACATACATGTGCTGGTTGAGTACGGCCCGGACGCTGCCTATTGTGAACAGCTGAAGGGACATGCTGCCTGATACCATCCACCAGCATTCAGCACCATTCGCAACTCCTCAGACACTCAAGCAATTCATGTCCCAATTCAGCAAGACCTGGACAATATCCAAGCTTGGGCTGACAAGTGGCAAGCAACATTCAAACCACACAAGTGCCAGGCAATAACCATCTCCAACTAGAGAGAATCTAACCATCGCCCTTGACATTCAATGGCATTACCATTGCTAAATCCCCCGCTACAATATCCTGGGGGTTACCATTGACCAGAAGCTGGACTAGCCATTTAAATACTGTGCCAACAAGAACAGGTTAGCGGCTGAGTAACTCACTTCCTGACTCCCTAAAGCCTGTCTACCATCTACAAGACACAATTCAGGGGTGGGATGGAATACTTTCCACTTGCCTGGATGAGTGCAGCTCTAACAACACTCCAGAAGCTCAACACCATCCAAAAGACAGCAGCTTGCTTGATTGGCACCCCATCCAGAAACATTCACTGTCTCCACCACCATTGATGCACAGTGGCAGCAGTGTGTACCACACACAAGATGCACTGCAGGAACTCACCAAGGCTCCTTAGACAGCACCTTCCAAACTGACAACCACTTCCATCAAGAAGGACAAGGGCAGAAGATACATGGGAACACCACCACCTGGAAGTTCCCCTCCAAGCCACTCACCATCCTGACTTGGAAATATATGACTGTCCCTTCACTGTTGCTGGGTCAAGATCCTGGATCTCCCTTCCTAACAGCACTGTGGGTGTACCTACACCACATGGACTTCAGCGGATCAAGAAGGCAGTTCACCACCACCTTCTCAAGGGCAATTAGGGATGGGCAATAAATGCTGGCCTAGCCAGCGATGACCACATCCCATGAATGAATTTTTAAAAAGTCATTGGAACATGCGTCCTATGTACCTGTCATCATACTGGTGCTGAAACTGATATACTACATCACTCATTTGTGTGGTAGGCAACATTTCTTTTTGACTTCATGGCAGCATCCTGTTCGTGGAAAATACCAATCGTGTTGCTAATGGTAGCAGCACAAAATCTCTAGCTTCACCTGTTGCTCAAATTTTTGAGATACCTTACCCTTGCCGGATAGTTTGAGGTATACTGAGCACCTTTCAGGACCGAACGTGATGGCCTTAGGCCAATACCTGAGTATCCACAATACACTGCGAGTGATGATCTGATCAGGGTAGCTATTATCCCACAGGATAGCTTTAATGCCCCCTATTTTGGCATCAAGTTTGCATGGTGAGCAAATGGCTCAGACCTCTTTACTAGGTTGCTGATAAGGCCAATTTTATAGCATGTCAACTGCAGGAATCCCAATGCAAATGTTGACCAATGAGGGTGGGCCTCTGGTACACAGTGGTAGACAATCCATTAGCGGATTTCTCAACCAACACGTTAAGGAAAGGAAGCTTGTTAGACTGCTCCATTTCAAAGATGAATTTGAGCATGGGATGGAGTGCATTAAGGTGTTTGAGGAAATTCTTACGTGCAGCTGCATATTCAAATATAGCAAACGTGGCATCTAGGTATTGGAAATATGCAAGGGATAGGAAGTTAGGGGTCAATCCATCCAAAGCGCGTTTCTCATGAAAACTGATGAAAATGTTTGTGAGAACTGGGCCTAGAAGGGAACCCATGGCAACACCATCTATTTAGGCTAACATTAGATATGATTCCGTGATTGGCCAGCACTTGCTGAACAATCCCACATGTGCTAAAAATTACATTGACAACCAATTTATGATTAGCAGTTAGGCTTGCAAGGTAGCCCACTTACACTTGCTAGAAGCTACATATATTCATGTGAGGGCCCTGTCCTCTGCAAGCAGAAAAACATGTCCAGATATTGCACCTTTTTTAATTAAACAAAAGCATGGGGAACAATAGTTCCTTGGTGCATTCTCCATGGAAACGCTTCAACCAACAAACAGTGGCCAACAAATAAGCACCCTTTTCTCATGCAGTATAAATTGTTGCTTCATTTGAAGCCTGTCTGTCTGTCTGTCCTGATGAATGTAAGATGCAAATCTTCGACAGCACATCTGTTTTTTAAGCAGCGCTCAAGTTCTGTGCTACCAAGCAATGAATTACCATTGTATAGCCTGAAAATTCCTAATTGCCTCAAAGCTGGGGTAAATGATGCACTGCAGGCATTCTTTATCAATGTTTGGTAGTTGTACTTATTTAGTATGAGCTCGAGTTTACTTTGTACGCTGATGAGGCAGTGAACAATCGATAATGCTTTAAGGGACCACATCAGCCATTAAATCAGCTGCATTCACACCTACAACCTAAGTAAAATAGTTTCTGAGCTGCAAAATCCTGTACAATAGAGGATTCTCATTGCTGAATTTACTAATGCTGCACTTAAGCTCGTTCTGGACAAACTGATGGATGGGTGGCACTAAAGGCGCCCTCAGTCCCTCCCTCAAGAATATAAACTGCAGAGTGAGTAGAAATTAAGCTAATAGAGGAGCTCATGACTTTCAGTCTCCGCATGCCCAATTCTTACAGCCGCAAGAACGTTCACGTTTCCCTTCAAATATAGGTTAGCAGAGATCTATTGCCTATAGAAGGAGGTGGGTGCGAAGAAACAACTGGAGCTCCCAAGACTGAGATCGATAGATTTTTGTTAGATGAGGGTGTCAGGTGTTATGGGGCTAAGGCAGGTAAATGGATGTGACTTCAGCCATGATCCATAATTGAATGATGGAGTACGCCCAAGGGCCTGAGTGACCCACCCCTGTTTCTATGTTCCTAATTATACATGCATTTTATATTTAGTACTATCAAGGAAAGAATGCCCCTGATTTCCTCCCAACCCACAATATAAGTTTGCCACATAAACTCTAGGCAGGAATATATCATCTGGGAAAAGGAAGAACTAATGGAATTACCTATACTTGAAACATGAGAATTTCTAACATCAATAGCTGTCTGGAATTGGAAATATATGACTCTGTACCATATCTATAATCTCATTTTTTGAGATGTTATTGATAATCTTATTGCTCTGTAATATGACTTGTTGCTATGGCAAAATTAGGAATACAGTGAACAATCACTTAATTAACAGCACAATGCACTGGTTTCATAAATCTCTTTCAAATGTAATAACAAGTTCTCCTGGACAAACAGAATGCGGTGTCACTGATGCATTCTCTCTCATCAGAAGTGAAAGAGCAGCCAAAACGCATTCCGATTTATAAGGACAAACCAAATACAAAATCAATTTGAAATAAGCTGATTCAGATAAGTTCAAAACAGTTCTAAATTCTTTTCTCCAGTTTGCATTAATTTGGAGTCAAGTGTTCTGCTCAATAGGAAAAATGGCATACTCCCTGCTCATTTTTTTTCCACTTTGTGAGGACATAGTCCTTTAATCTTTGTTTTATAGGTGTAACTCACAGAAACAAGGGAATGCTCTCTGATACCTCACTGTGAGTATTGGAAGATGCTGAGAGAGTGATTTTTTTTCATATTTTATTAAGTGACAGGGCCAATCGCTTTGCTAGTTACCTTTTCCCAGGAGAACAAAAGAAGTCTCTATGTGATATGTCTTACTATGAAATAATACATAGGCCTGAATTTTCTACTGACTGGGTGGTACAGGTAATTTTGGCAATGGAAAACATGTTGACTTTGAATTTTAAAGTTTTACATGTCGGTAGCTTGCTAGTATCTCCGCTGACGGACAATTACAGTCCTATTTAAATTAAGCCATTAAGAGCAAAATTTCCCTGGCACTAGGCAGGAGCAGTATACCTGAAATGTCTATCCAGGCTGAATTACAAATATTTTCTGCCAGAAACCCCCAAAGGAATCTAGGGGGCGAAGAAATCTTTAAAAACAGCAGCACAGGTCAACAAAACAATTCAAAATGTTAATAAAGCACTGCGATTAATTTCTAGGGGCATGGAATTCAAAAGTGGTGAAGTTGTGTTAGAATTGTATTGGGCCCTGGTCAGGCCGCACTTTGATGGTGCTGTGCACACTTCTGGTCTCCATAAGATAAAAAGGATATAGAAGGGGCAAAACAAATTTGTAAGGGTGCTACCAGAATTGGAAGATTTCAGCTGTCAGGGTTTTGTTTTGTTTTTTTTTAGAAAAGAAAAGGCTTAGAGGAGACCTGATTGCAGATCTTTAAAATTATGTAAGTGTTGAACAGGGTAGATGTGGATAGAGTGTTCCACTTGTGGGAGAATGCCAAAACCAGGAGCCATTATTATAAGATGGTTGCTAATGAATCTAAAAGGGAAATAGGAGAAATTTATTTACTAAGAGAGTGGTTAGAACTTGCTACCAAAGGCAAATAGCTGAGATGCTTTCATGAGGAAATAACACAAGGACATGAGAGAAAAAGGAATAGAATGATATACTGAACAACTGAGACGAGGTAAATGTAACAGCAGAGATTCATGTGGGGAATAAACACCGGCACAGATCACTTGGGCTAAATGGCCTATTCCTGTGCTATTTCTTCTATGTAATTCCTGTCCTAGACATTAACATGCTTGGGGCAACTGGCATAAATCTGCCACTGGAATAGTCTACTACTGGCAAAAGGGGCTTGGCAAACAATCTCTTAGACTTGAAGCTGTATTCCTAGTCATTGGCAGCAAGGATTTATGGAGAGCAGGAGGTAAATGTTGCTTTGCTGCTTTGGAGTGGGGCTGATGGAAGCTGTTGGAAAGAGAATTTGCCAATTGAATATCAGGACCCCATCAGACTCTCTAGTATGTAGGGTCCTGGCACTATAGGCTCAACGTTTTGTTTCTTTTCAAGTCTTTCTGTTTAGGTGCCCAATGGGCTAGTGCAAAGGAAAATGAGTCAAGCGACCTGGACATCACTGCATTGGAGTTGTGCCTACTCTACACTCAGTTCTGCCCTCTTCCCTGAGAAATCCCGCAACAGTGTAAAGGAGACAGAAACCTTCAAAACATTGCCGGCCTCTAAGAGGAACAAAAATAGTAAGAAGAAGAAAGATTTAAGAATATATCGCAGAGTCATAGAGGTCTACAGCACAGAAAAAGGCCCATCGAGTCTGCGCCAGTCAAACAAGTAACTAACTATTCTAATCCCATTTTCCAGCAATAGAGTCATGGAGGTCTACATAGAGGTCACAGAATTACAGATAGAACTGTTTCCAAGTGAGAACCTAAATTCTTGCCAGAGAAAATGACATGGTCCTCCAGCAGAGAGGGAGTAGACAGGTGAGAGGCTTGCTCCACAATGTAGGGGTTCCTAGGAAATCCTTGAAGTCTAGTTGGGTTGTCATTCGTTTGGTTTGGACTGGGCAGCTTTGTTGTTGAACGGATAGTGGAGAGATTTCTGAAATGTGTCTGACTCCATGGGATATTCATCTCTATCCTACCCAAAATCGGAAAACTGGGGTAAACCAGGCCTGAGATCTTTCTCTAATTTCCCCAACATCATCCCACTGGGAAGGCACCTCACCTCGCCATTGGATTTTTCTGATTGTCACCACTCTCACTACCTACAAAAGACAGCAGTGTGCTCTGCACTAGTGGGGGTAAGCCCCCTAAGTCACTGCAAATGAACAGGCAAACAATTGGCCTCCTCTCCCTCCATATGGGCTTTAAACACCAATCTTTGACATGACTAAATTATACTGCACGTATAGAATTGAAATAGAATGCATATAAACTTTAGAGATTGTTGCAGATGCATGTTGTTTGACATACTTGACATACAGCAAAAGCATCAAAATAAAAATGTTAGTTAAAGATGCCTGGGACTACGCACAAACCAGTAAGTGACCTATGACACTGCATGTTCATTGACAAGTATGTAATCATGCAGCCAACAATAGAACTGAAGTTTAATGAAGACTATCACCTTGAAGTTTGCTTTGCTTTCAAACTGTTGCTAGGCAATATTGCACAGGTCATGTATGCAAGTGTCACCCTCTTTGAATACTTCTGTACAATTCTCTCCTAATCAGTGGGGGGCACAATATTAGATCTCTGGTATTGTACTCCACAGAATTTAAATTATAAGATGTCATTTTTGAAAAGCAAATGTTTTCTGATTCCTCTAAGCCATTGCTTCAGATTAACAGCATTGTTTGCATTGGTATTTTCATAATCATGCAGTCATCATGCCTGCAAGAGAAATCTACCACAAAATGATGGTGATTAATAGCTGCATTTTCACAAAACTTAAAATCCAGTTGTAAATGTTCGTGCCTGCTCCATGATATATAGTTATATCTGTGTACATAACTGTGTATACCAACCCTTCATTCATGTATGGTCTGCAGTGTTAATGCTACCGTTTATTGGCTAGTGGTATTACAGAGCTTGCTTTGATACTCTGATTTCTTCTTGTTATTAAGTGAGATTGTGGAATGGAATTTGAATGGGAAGTAGCCCAAATTGCATCAAGCTAATTGGTATGAGACTACTTTGAGAAAATGGCCTTGAACTATTTTAGTTTTACACTTGCCTTCAAATACTTCCTGAAAACCTTTCACTTCATGTGTATTCCAGTACTTCCTCCCAAACTGTGGAAACTCTGATCTGTGTCTGTTTCCTTCCCTTTAAGAAGCATTGGATGTTCTATGTACAAGGCATCATATGAAAGCAAGTTTTCCTTCAATTCATTCTTGAGATGTGGCTGTCACTGGTTGGGCCAGCATTTATTGCACATCCATAGTTATTTCTTAAACCATTGGAGTCCTGTGGCAAAGGTACTCCCACAATGCTGTTAGGTAGGGAGTTCCACAATCCTGACCCAACGTTGGTGTGTCCATCCCTCATGACAACAGCTCTACCGGCCTGCCTCTCCCTCCAATAGGAACCCCTGCACACTGGCAATTTATTCAGCCAAATCAATTGATTACCCTTTTGAATTCCATCAACAACAACTTAAACAACAATCTCACTTACAAAGTGGCATTTTATGTCCATTGCACAATGGAAGACTTATAGGTGTAACTTTAATCTCATATGGTGTAACTTTCAACTTTAGCAAGGCACAATATTACCACAACCTAGATGAAAACAAAAAAAATGCAGATGTTGGAAATCCAAAACAAAAACAGAATTACCTGGAAAAACTCAGCAGGTCTGGCAGCATCGACGGAGAAGAAAAGAGTTGACATTTCGAGTCCTCATGACCCTTCAACAGAACACATCCTGCCTGATCCTCAGTCATGGAAAACCAACCAGGGTGAGAACAGCCAGCTGATCTGATACCATTAGTTTTATGCTCCCACCAAATTCGAACGTTACTCCACATTTGAATCAGTGGTTATTTGAAAGGTGCTTCACATAAAAGTCCAGTATACACTCACTCACTGATTGTACCTGAGCTGGTTTCATTTAATCTGCTTCCTACGACGGAGCATCACTAAATAACAATATTTCAGTTAACTGGTAAGGCCATTGCCCAGTTGAGACCTCAGGCTTTGTGTGCAGCTGAGGATATTAATGCAGGGGCATAAGGAACTGCAATGTTCAGTATGAGTGGCCCTTGCCAGTTCCCATATCTAGCTGTAAACCAAATTATACAGACTTGTCCCAATAGGGTGGCCCCCAATAAACCTCATTATCTTACATATAATTACACAAAATTGCATAGAGCAGCTATTCAGCCATAATTGTGTATGCTCCACACAAAATCTCCTCCCTCCCTTTATTTCACCTTTCCTATTATTTTCTTTCTCGTGTGTTTGTCTAGTTTCCCCTTAAATGAATCTTCCGGGGACAGAGCTTTACATTCTAACCACTCTCTGAGTAGTTTCTTCTGAATTCCCTGTTGGATTTAGAGACAATCTTATATTTATAGTTTTGTCATGGCAGGTCCAAATCTTCGAATGGAAAGGACAGTCTCTCTGATTACCACTTTGCAAAAGTTTTAGTGGAGTTGTACTGGATTCCATAACTGGGATTACCATGTCACTGTGATACAACTGTAAGCATATACATAATGAAAAAATCAAAGAATAACAGGGCTGAGTTATGTAGTAATTGCTTATTAAATTGTACAGGCTCCTTAATGTCAGTGCATCTACAGAAGCAAAATGTTCCAAGGGTCTGACCACCACTAATAATTGAAGCCCAATAAAATCAGTCATCCAATCCTTACCATTTAATTGGGACAAAGGTAAATCATCAAGAAAATACTTCATTCTACACAGCTGCTACTGGGAGAAAATTGATTCAGTAAATTATGAACAGTTTAACATTCATTAATTTATGCATCAACATAATATCACCATATTCCCTCAGAATTGCTGAAATCCTTAACTACATCTACGCCCTACTTAGGGAAGGAGCTCAGAAGGCCTGTATATGTTTTGTACGATAGGTTTTAAGTTCACTGTTTAGTACCTTGCGATGTGTTATTTGATCTTTCAGAAAGGGTGAAAGTCACAGCTTTCCCTATTAGCTCCTACTTGCTGAATGATAACTGCAAATCTCCTTTGGCTCATTTTGTGCTCTGTGAATGATGCACGGTGCTATTGTGCCCCTGCTGGATGATCTGGGCAACCTTACAACACCAGGCAATTGGCAGAGAACAGCGGAACATTGGGAGGATGCCACTGACAATTTTCTGCCCTAATGGGGGGCCTCACCTGAGTAAATATCTTCAACACTCTGAAAACAGTCGAAGCTCCATGGTCTCGGAGCCTCATAATGCTATCCCCAGTAAATGTGACAACCGTGACTCTGAAAATTATAATGTTATAATAACAATCAGCATTTATACAACAGCTTTTACATAGTAAAACATCTCAATGCGCTTGCTTCAGTGAATGTCAGTTTGAGAAAGTGCAACACATTCATTGCTCATAAATTCAGCAAGGCCGACCTGAGGCCTCACTGCTTGCAAGTGAGGGTTGCAGACTTGTCACTTAGCCAAAGGGACTGAAGCTGCAATCCATGCAAGTTGGTGCCGGGAGTGCAGCCTTCATGAATTTATCCTATATTGTTCACACAAAGAGGTCTTAGAAATGTTTAGACAATGATTTTTAGGTGAAGTGATGGACAACTTTTAAAATTTCTCACAATGTCTGTTTACTACTTTATTACCTTTGTTTATGGACAGTGGCACTAAGTGGTAGAACACCCCTGCTCAGCTTCAGAGAGTCATCTCCCTTAGTCTGTGGCACCTGGATTGAGGTCAAGCAGATAGCTTGTTTTTAATAATGTAGTGGCAAATATCCTGGGACTTGAAAACCCTGCAATGGAAGGAACGTGTTGATGCTGTGAAAGAGAGGGAGCTGAAAAATGGGTGTGATACACAATTAACCCACGCTTGTTTGAAGTAATGCACCAACATAGCATCTGCTAAATTCTATGATTTCTGCTCACAGCCACCACTAACCAAGCCGTACTTTAGCTACACAGAGAGTGCCCCAAATCGTAGTTTGCTGCTTTCTCTAACTCTCGGAGAGGATAATGTACAAGTGCTCATTAAGAGAGTGGACATTGTGGAAGCTGTAACCAGTGGGGAGGTGGAGGTTGTGGGGGTGGCGGGTAGTGGGGTTAGGGGCTGGGGTGGTGGTGATTTGAAACCACTGAAGATGACAGTATCCTCAGACTTAATCCTTCTCACATCCCACTTTGTCTTTATCCCACACTCTCTTATGACTTACACGTTGCAGATAGTGTAAGCATGCACATCTTACTTTTCCCATCCCTTTACCACAACCTTAGGCTTGTGTCTTCTTCCTTTCAAGTACTCAAGAAGCACAACCTGTCCAGGTAAGGGAGGAAGAATAAGAAGATAGCAAAGATAAAGGCACACTGTCACTTGGTTTCACACTCACAGCCTTCAGCTCAGTTACTGATACCGAACGCACATTAGAGGAAAGATCAGGGATGGGATCTGATGACACACCGGGCACAACTGCACTGCAGCCAGGGTTGGGGGGGGGCGAGGATAGTGCAGGTGCCAGCTCACTGTAGTCTGAGGTCACACAGAAATACTACAGCGGGGGTTTCAGGTGAGAACTTAAAAAGGCCAAACTTCAAAAGAAGGTTGACAGGTGATGAACACAGCCAAAATGCATTGGCATGTGGTCAATGTCAAGGATCATTGAGGAGTCCAGCACCAACTTGGTAGAGGATTTGGGCAGAGCTTCTTGCCTGTATCGAAGTGCTGGTCAACTACATCAGTTTCTATTGCAACTTCCACCAAAAATCTGATGCTGCCATGCAAGTTCAGACTGCTGTCATCATGATTATGGTTACCACTGTTCAAAGAGGCTTGCAGGATGTCACACCTTTCCAGCTATCTGCCCTCCAACGCATTGCTAGGATTGCTGAGATGCTGCCACAAGTGAATGGCAGTGGCTCCATGGAGCATGAACTTGCTGTCCTCTGTCAAAATGACTGCATCTTTCCTCTCAGCCTTGTCATTTTACCAAAACCCTTGTTCCACCTGTCAGCCAGCCAGCCCATCATGTCGCAGCCCAGCCCAGATGGTGGGCCTTCTAGGCCCAGAGCTGCTCAAGGTCACCCTCCCAGGTCATCTGCTGTCTCCTTCACTGAAAGTCAGCAGCCTTCCCCCAGCTATGCTGCAGCCATTGAGGTAGCTCCATGTAGCAGCACCAGGACAGGCAAAGGCACATTTGAGACAAGCACCAAGGGAATGCACAAAGGTGATTAGTTTACATTTATATGCAATGGGGAATGATTTCATTTACAAATTTGCTTTAGAATGTTTATTTTGTAGTGTCTTTCCTTTTTGCATTGTGGCGAGAGGGCAGTGTGATGGTCAGTGATAAGGGGAAGATAAGGTGTGGAGCTATTGGTGAATTGAGAATTGGAGTTGCACTTACTGGTGTCAGCCTTGATTTAATTCTTCACAAATAGCTCGGGCAGAAATGGTTGTTGCCTTCATTCCTGATCCTCCTCTTCCATGTCCTCCTCCTCCCCGTGTGCTCCTGCTTCTCATAACTGGTGGCAAAGGCTACCCATTGTGATGGCAACATTTGGCAACATGCAGCATACTATCCCACCAATCTTGAACCCTGTTTGGCTGAGGATTTCAGGGAGGTTGAAGCAGTGAAATTTTTGCTTTGAGCAGGCCAATGGTCTGCTCTATCACATTTCCATTTCCAGCACGGCTTTCATTAAATACATGCCGGACACGTGTGCATTGATTGTGAACTGGACTCAAGATTCATGTGGTTAGTGGATAGCTCGTATCATCCAAAAACCACTCTTTGGTTTGCCTTTGTAACTGGCACCACAGACTGCCATAGAATGAATGTATCATTACTTTTGCCAGTACACTGGCATTGGCCTGCATGATACGCTGGACATTGAGGAAGTGGAATTTCTTTTGGTTCTGGGACATGACAAAGTTGGCATGAGACAGTCAGAGAGCAATGTATGTGCAGTCAATGCTATCCTGCATTATGGGGAAGCCTTTAACCTGAGCAAACCCACATGCTTGGTCTGACAAGAGAGAATTAAGGTAAGTTAGATCTCTTTGAATAGAGAGCATCAGTGACCCCCATTATGGAACAGTGGACCACAGACTATGAGATGTTACAGATTTCTCAGGAACCAGCTTGAAAGGAGCCAGATAAATAAAGGTTCATAGCCACAGCTGCTTTCACAGCCACTGGCATTGCCCTGCTCTGAGGTTGGATGTCTGACTGCAACAATTGGCAGGTTTCAGTGAGAACTTCCTTAGTGAAATACAGATGTCACTGACATAGTTCCTTTCTGAGGTTCAGGTAGGAGAGCTGTTCTCTGTCCACTCTGGCCAAATGTGGCCTCCTGCTGAGAGCCCTTCTCCACCCGCTTTATGATGAATCGTAGAAGTCAGCAAAAGGTCCTTCAGCATCTACCACACCATTCCCTGTAAACCTTTGGAACGTGAATCAGCCATGGGCAGCACCAAAAACATTTGAAATTATAGCAACAGCCTGAAGAAAACAACCAGCAACTGTAAGTAGGTGATGACCCCTTTAAATAATGCTTGCAGGGAGGTTAACAGAGGGTGTCAGCTGGAGCAGTGAGCTGCAAAACAACAGTGCTGGTGTTGCCTGCTGATGGACGCATGATCTGTCTGTGCTGCATACTTCTGGCAGATGTTCAACATGCGTGCGCTAATGCGTGCACTGCAAGTGTGCGTGGGCACCATGGATGCCATTTTGCAACTCTAAGAGCACCTGTAGTGTCCGCAAAATGGATTCTGAGTCCAATTTCTTCACCCAAGGAGTTAGAATAGGAGACAAAGCAGTGAGTCATTTCAGAAGGGTGCAGATTTAAAGGTACGAGAAGCATCAGAGAGGCTTTTATACAGCTTAAGGAGCACAAGAGAAGAAACTATAGTAGCACAGCAAAGTATCCATTAATATATTAAAAGTTGCATTTTCCATTCTAAATTCTTCCCTACATTAATAATTGAAAATGCCTTTGTATTTTTCAAGCATACATTTAAGGAGAAACTTTCCTCAGTGCATTAATGCATTTCATTAGACAAAGATGAGAGGAAGATGAGCAAGTTAAAAAGGATGGGTCGTTGATTTGACATCCATTTGAATTTGGACAAGGAAATTCCGTCTTTAAGACATTTCAAACAGTTGCAGTAGACATGAACAGAGGTTTCAGCACGCATTTTTCAGTGGGTGTCTCATTTTTCTTTCACTTTATCAGAGTCTGCTTGATGGCACATGCAACCAACTGCTGGTCACATCAAACACAGAACCACTTTAGTGGAAGAGCAGTGAAGCGTTATTTAAAAAATATATCTCTGTCTGAATTTTCATTGACCTTTTATGCCCTAGAACAAGTGTACTTTAGGGGGACTTGGTTAGAATTTTAACTATTGTGGAAAAAAGCTAAACCATGTGAACCTTTGCAATTTTTACCCAGTTATCTATAAGATAAATCAGCATTGGCATGTCAAAGTTATTTATGTTTTAATTACAAATCATTTGTACACAAGAAGCCTACGAGTCAATACAAGAACCACTCTTCAGTGGAGTTGGAGAATATGGGGCCTAATTGTTCTCACGTAATGACATCTAAGGTGACTGGCACGAGGAGGTGTTGAATCGCTTGAGGTCTGCATTCAACTGGTAATTTCCAGCAATCTTTACCAATAATGGTTTGATACAACATAATAATTATACCCTGACAAGTATCCAAGACTGAACTCATCACCTTGGTTCGGCCTGAGTGTGAATGCAAGTCGAAGCTGGAATTCAGATGCAAGATTCCATTAAATTGAACTATCGGGCCATTTAAACTTTTAACTGAGCTTTCTTACATTTTTGTTAGCATCAGTCATATTAGTATGAAATGTGCGCAAGGTTAGATTTCTCATAATATTAAACCCTAAAATCATTGTGTGACTGGTATACCAATTTACTTCTGTTCAGTTTCTCTCTTGGTAGGAGCCTGAAACCTATCTATAATTCAAACCATTGCCATGTCTCCAGCACCATTATTTGTCAGTCTAAGTGGCAGAAGTCCACAGAATGGCTTCGGTGTAGCAAACTCACGATTACCATTGATTTTATTGAGTGCATAGCTTTTGTAACTACCCTTCAGCTGTTTGCACAAGCTGTTGTGGTGCAAAAGCCCCAGACAATTGTGTTGGGTGTACATAAAGGCATAGATCACTCAACTTGCTGCAATTTCTGCACCACTGTAAGGCTCTGGATGTAACTCTTTCGAGTACAAATCCGTTTCCATCTGTTTCAGATGAAGTTACATTGTTTCATAGTTTGCCATTGTGAGATTTGAACTCTTGATAATCTTTTAAATGAAAACCAAATCAACAAAATTGGGATAAATCAGGCACAGTTGAACTCTTGATCTTGGGATTGCAAACCCAGTACCATAACCACTTGGCTATTTAGGCCAAGCAAGGCTCTGGATGTACCATGACCACAGCGCAGTTTTTCAGGAAATTCAGGCCCAATGTCTCTCCAGCTCTTTGGTAGTGCAAAACCATCTGGAATCCAGGTCCACTTGCTGTGAAGCAGATTAAATTATTTTAATAAAGTTGCAATGTGCGTTAATGTTGGAATGGTGCTGCAATCAAGTACACGCTTTAAGTTGGTAATTAAGAGCAGCTGTCCCCAATTGCAGAAGTATTAGGCCTTCATTACAAGAGTATAAAAAGGAGTTCACACTGGGTGTTGAGGAAATTGGAAGAGTTTGTGTCTTTAATCTTTATTATTAAGTCTGTCTTAAGGTACAGGCTGGCTTCAGACTCACTCTTCCCTCAACATACGAATATTGGATTTAACAATGTGGTCGTGGTTTACTGGCATGTTGAGCTCCCCCAGATGCTGGGAAATGTTTGTCACTAAGTGGACGTTATAGGTGTTGCAAGTGTTGAGCACATGTCTGACAATTAAGGCTGGAGACTTGTGGCTCTAGCTCCAACCTACACTTGGGTCTCATAAGGCTTCAAGCTGCAAGCAAAGCATCTTAATTGCAGCCCTTACACCCATTGTGATAGGATCTGTGCATTTATTAATTACAAAAGGTAGTTAAAGAGAGAAAAAAAGCAAAGAATTAGAATATTGCTGAAAAGGGAGACATGCTGCTGAAGCTTTTCATTTTGCACTCATCAGGACAAATGAATACCAAATTTCAAATGATCACAACAATTTATATGGCAAGAGAAAAGGGTGCCAAGTAAAGAATTGGGGTGCAGCTATACTTCAGGAACTTGTATTTCCAGGGCTTTCTCTGTTTATTTCAGATTCACAGAATTTACAGGGTTTTATTTTGATCTATGTTACCCGGTTATATTTGCACCGTATTTATGGTGTTAATTATGATCAGATGAACAGAGAGAGTACAAAATCCTTGTATGCTACAGTATATTGTATTACAATGTTCCAACTTTGGGATGCAGCAGCTCGTAAAATTTTACACTACCTTGCTTTAGTCGTGGTGAGGTATGATCTGACATAAGTTTCAAATAAAAAAGCAACAACTTTTTTTTAAAAAAAAGTATCAGTTTGTTTCGTGAGGTTCCTGTGCAGTGATTGCCAACTAAGCCATGAGCCTGAAAGAGGCAGTCACTGGCAAATGACATTTGCTTTTAATGACCCCTTGCCTTACTAGGGATTATTTTAAGACAGGGAATGTAGTTTACTGGAATGCAGAACAACCGAGGCTGTCTGATGTGACAACCATCCTTTGTAATAATGTATTTTTCAGGAGTTTGGATTCACTGACTTCTCAAAGAAGCAAAGAGTTGGGACCCAGGCCTTCACATTATGCTGCACTGATGCAATGGATGGGGGAGATTATTGTGTGGCGGTAATGTTACTGAACTAGTAACCCAGAGGCCCAGGCTAATGCACTGGGGACATGGGTTCAAATCCCACCACAACAGCTAATGGGATTTAAATTCAATTAATAATTTGAAATTGAAAGCTAATCTCAATAATGGTGACCGTGGATCGATTGTCATAAAAACTCATCTTGTTCATTGACGTCCTTTGGGGAACAAAATCTGCCATCCTTACCTGGTCTGGTTTACGTGTGACCCCAATGTGGTTGACTCTTAATTGCCACCTGAAATGGCCTCGCAAGTCACTCAATTCGATGGCAATGGGGGAATGGGCAACAAAAGATGGCCTTGCCAGTAAAGGCCACATCCCATGAAAGAATAAAGAGAAATAAAATAGTGTTGTCAGGATCTACCACTAACTTATAGTCAAGGCCACTGGTTTGCAGTTTTTAAATAGAATTGCAGGCCCCAAGTATCAGTGAAAATAGTGGAGTCCCTGTAATAAAAATGGAATTTCACTTATTCAATGTCTTTATTCAGAATATGGAGTTATGGATGGAGAAGGAGAGAGCCATCGGAAGTCTAGAATTCCAACGTTTAACATGGGAATTTGACTTCTTCAGTCCCAGTGATCTGATGGCCCTCATTAAGGTTGTTCAATAATTATCTATGAACGTTGCTACTTTCATTAAAGTGTTCATCATTTTTTTTTTCATTTATTTCCCTTAAGTTATTACATGATGAGATACATCACTGCATTCTAGGAAGAGTGCACAGAGAAGGTCAGGCAATTTCTCCGTAGAGAACGTGGGACAGGAATCTGTCAGTGGCCAACTTCAAGCACAAAGTCAACAATATGACAGCGACATGCCTGCCTGAGCCGGCAAACCCAGAGCCACTTGACACTGGGTGTCAGCTCTTGTCTAAATAATCTAGGCAAGCTGCCAGCACTTGTGCCTTCTAGGGCAGCTGATGCTCCACAAGAATGAATTTTGGCCTACATGCTGCTGCCAGCAGCCTCAGGTAAATACAAGGGGGTGGAGAGCATGAGGAAGACAATGGAATTGGCACTAATCTCGTCCATAAGATAAACGCAAAATGCAAAATGGAAATCTGAAACAAAAACAGAAAATGCTGGAAAAACTCAGCAGCCCTAATAGCATCTGTGGAGAGAGAGAAAAAAAACAGTTAACGCTTTGAGTCCATATGACTCTTCTTCAGAGCCCATTGTCCATCTTGTACATCAAGAGCGCTAGGGAGCCTTGGGTAGGGGAGGGAGGGGTGGCGAGGGGATTACTGAGGGGTGCAGCACCCTTGCCAACAAAGCCTGACCGGAGTACGCCAGGTGCCTGCTCCACTCAGAGCAACCCACTTTCTCACAGGCATCCTAAAGCAGGTGTTGGACCCTCTTAGCCTATTCAAGGGTCCTAACACCAGCTTTAAGTGGCCACCCTGGATGCCTGATGAATGGCCCAACTTAATGTTGAGTCAGATATATTCCAGGCAATGCACTGCCTGAGGGTGTCATGGAGACAGGGTCAAATTGAGACTTTCAAAAGGGAATTTGATCATTATCTGAAAAGGAAAAAATTGCAGGGCTATGGGGAAAAGACAGGAGAGGGCACTTGGTGAATTGATCCTTCAGAGGGCTTGCAGAGGCACAATGGGCTGAATGGATTTGCTTCTGTGATGTAACTATTGTACGATTCTATGGTTCAGGCATCCTTTTGTTGCAGGCAGGTGCATTAGTGAGGCAAACAGACAGTGAAATAAATAAACTGGGGGCACGGTAAAAAATGGAGAATGATTACCAAGTCCAGACACTGGAATGATTTTTGAAAAGCAAGTGCAAATGAAAATCCATGGTGCGATTTATCGAACAGTGCAAAGAGATTGTCTTCAGTTTGGTTCAGAACATGGTCAGTCTTATACTGACATTTTCTCACATTCACAATGTGAGGTATGTGATGTTAAATTCTGTAACCACACTGACATGTGCACTAAAATTTCCTCTCTTGCAGAAAATGGTAGGAGGTTCACACTAAGCAATCTGATATGAATTTCCTGCTTCACAACCCAGGCCAGTCTCAAGGCCACACTATACTGGCCTCAATATATAAGGTGCTATATTTTAACACTGAATGGTTGTCAAATTAATCTGCCCCATTTACATCTGACCATTTTGTGTGCATCAGCTGTGAATTCACAACTGTAGTACAAGCTAACCAGAGCAAGAAAGAAAAGCCAAGATATATTTGCTCAACATTACTTTATAGGATAAGCTAGCTGATTTAGCAAAAGCATTTCTCTTTCCTCTCTGTTCCATGTCTTTCTTTGTTCTTGTAGAATGCATTTTTCTTCTCATGCCTACTCGTCATAGCTCAACTTCACTCTAACCATTTCTATGCAAAGTAGTCATTTGACATATAATTAGATTAAAATGAATTTATTCCACGTTCTTTCAACGACAAATGTCTTTCATCTTGCCTTCATCTTTTAAACCCAGGGAATCCATCAGATTATTAGCATCTTGGCAATTTTTTAGGACTAATTTCCTTTTCCTTTTCCATCATTCCCCAATGATGCAGTAAATGATTGGCAAGTTGGAACTTTTTCATATGTGTTTTCTTCCATCAATGGCCAAACTCAAAACAATAAGCATTTCCTTAGGCCCTCAAGCCCTCCGTGTCAAAATGCATCAGTCATGCCCAGGACAGGCATGTCGTATTATGAACTTTCAACCAATACTTTTAAAAATTAGACACAAACAAGCTGTTAAGATGGCTGGTGAAAACAATGTGACTTTTGCCATCTGGACTACAGACAGTATCAAGTCTCCGACGAATACCTATTTAAATATGGATATAGGTGAGGGTACCTCACAGCCATTTGTGGAATTCACACATCTCATTATTTAAGGATGGGCTAACACCTAAAGACTATTGAGTTTCCAGACTGCACGTCTCCATGCTTATTACTGGACAAAAGGGGAGATGGAAACTCAATGGCCACTATTAACTTCCCATTGTACCACTGTGGACTTCCCCATCCAAACTAGACTGGGTGGGCCTCAGAAGTGTTAACTCAGCAGTCATGTGATCAAAGCTTGTTCCAGCAACCACGCTCTTGTTACTCCAGGCCCCAGCAGATCCATCAGAATCATCAGTTATCAAGTCTGAGAACCAAACTCCAAAGTTAGCTGCAAGTCATCAAGCAGCCAAAGTACTTATTCTGTTCCAAATTCAAAGTTCACCTGAGAACCAACCTCCTAGATGTTCAACTGCAAGAAACCTTGCAATCTGTCGTGAACCCTTCGCTTTACAAGACACTCACTTCAGCTTTAAATTGTGGAATCCTTTCAAGAAACCAGAAACCTGGAATTAACTGTAATCTGGAGAAGTGCACTAACTTCGTTTATATTCAGTCTTTGCATGACTGTGTAAGTGTGTGTGTGTGCGCGTGCATGCGCACATGTGTGATACCGAGTAAGTGTTGCTGTGTTAGTTCGGGGTAAGTGTTTGCGAATAAATAACCTTCTTTATTTTTAAACTCATAAAAGTTTGCTGCTGAATTATTTAATTGGAATCTGCACTCCAAGGGTAAGAGAAGCTATACCTTCTTCCATACAAAAAATACTGATTACAGGCAGTGATTGAGCAAATGCATTCTGTCTGAGACGCATGAGGTTATAAAATATATTAAAATAACTAGTAAAAGCTACAGAGGCAAGTAAGTGAGCATGCATGTGTTTGTGTGTTTGTGTGTGTGTGTGTGTGTGTGTGTGTGTTTCCACATGCACTCTATCATCAAATATTAAGGTAAAGATCCTTCCCCGATTTCATAGTGTTTTCTCAATCCCAGTCAGATTCACCTGTGAGAATAAAACACTTCTCCTGAATGAAGAACAATAAACACATGGGTGCAAGGATTTACTCTCATGTGCTTTATGGAAACAAGTTAAACAGTAGCATTAAACAAACACCATTATTAGAGATTGGAGTCTGATGGATGCAAGAGCAATGAAAGCTATAGGGGTGAAACTGATCCAAACCAACACACAAAACAGGTTCATAGCAACAGGCAGCGGATTTTCACAGCCTTGGAAAATCTTGTCAAGATTTCAGTTTCAAACCAAGTGTAAACAACAGTCAAACAGGGAAGTTTGTTTCCAAAAAAGTCTGAACTATTGTTCTGTGAGCTTCAGTGAACTGGCAATTGGTAACAGTGAAAAATCAGCTGCTGATTCGCTATGGGCCCATTTATTAAAAAATCGTACAGGGGATGTGGGCACCACTGGCTAAGCCAGCATTTATTGCCCAGCCCTAATTGCCCTTGAGAAGGTGGTGGTGAGCTGCTTTCTTGAACCGCTGCAGTCCCTGTAGTGTAGGTGCAACCACAGTGCTGTTAGGGAGAGAGTTACAGGATTTTGACCCAGTGACAGTGAACGAACGACGGGCGATATGTTTCCAAGTCAGGGTGGTGAGTGACTTGGAGGGGAACTTCCAGGTGGTGATGTTCCCAACTATCAGCTGCCCTCGTCCTTTGAGATGACAGCGGTCATGGGTTTGGGAGGTGCTGCCTAAGGAGACTTTCACACAGGTAGGCCTGAATTTTACCAGGCACGCACAATCAGTGGGCCTGGGACCGGTTGGGAAACAGGCCCCCGACCGCAATTTCACGCTGGCTGACCAATTAAGGCCCTCTCAGCATGAAACGCTTCTTCCCAATGGTTGGGAAGGGCCAGGCAGGAGCAGGGGCTTGTCGGGCGCTGGGTCCAATGGCAAACCAGTGGGCAGTTTAAAAACGGTAGAGGCAGCTCCTTGACAGCTGCCAGGGAAGAACCATATTCTGCGGGCTGGGGACTGAAGCTATGGCCTCAACAGCAACTGGAGACGTGAGGTGGGAGGGCAGGTCAGGTGGGCACTCGGATGTAGATGTAGGTCTCCACTGTCTCACCAGGATGCCTGGCATGCACAGTGACAGTGTGAATAACTTAAACTAATGACATATTGTTGTTCCCCCTTAGATTCACCAACAGGCTTTCATTTGCAGGACCCTAAAGAGCCACCCCTGACACCAGAGGACCACTGGGCTTCAGCTGCACCTCCATCACACCCCCTCTCTGAACCAGGCACCAGCACCTCGGTGGGCATTAGATCTTCAGCTGGAATGTTGCTGCACATTCGCTTGAAGTGCAGGTGGAGGCAGAGAGTGCCCAGGGTGCATGCAGTCGGAGGACTGCAGGGGACCAGAATGATGCTGAGTTGAAGGCAGATGATGAGCTTCTGGAGTCGTCCATTAGGCGGCAGATGCTGGATGTCCAGTGGGATGTGCGGGAGGATCTGGCAGAGATCCACGAGGGTATTGGTGCCGTGGTCTCTGTTGTGGAGGAGTCCAAGTGGTGTTTAAGCACTGCATTGACCCTCATGGCTGAATGTACTGCCTCCTCCACTGAGAGAGTGGCAACTCTCATGGCGAGGCCGCTTCAGGGACAGAATGAGGCTGTCCTGGGGTTACGCCTGGACCTGCAAGCCCTCACACAGACAATGACCTCAGGTGGTCTGTGCCAGTGTGGGTGATGGATGAGGCACCCAGAATCCCAACTAGGTGCCCGTCCAGCAATAGCGAGCAGGGATGTCCAGAGCGACCTCACGTTGGCGCACAAGTTGCTCATCGTCTCTGCAGGCTCCTCTCAGGGTGCTTTGGATAATGGCAGCAGCTCCTCTGCCTCTCTACCAGTGACATCTGATGAGGCTGCGATGACTGGGGAGATGCACCGATCGCTTCCTCCCAGGCGGGGCCAGCGCAGAATTCACTGGCCAGAGGATGACCGTTAAGGCCATCAAGGCCAACAAGACAGCAGGGTCAACAGGCTGTCTCCAATGATGGTGCCAGCGAGGGGTGGGGTGGTGGGGGGGGGGTGCACCAAGACGTAGCTCTCATAAAGGCACAATGGGTACAAGAGAGAGTGTTGACAGGTGATCTTCTGTTCTGTAATGTTTTGTTTATGTTTACTGGTGTGGAAATGAACACTAGATGGTAATGTTAATTTGTTTTTCGTGAACATTATATAAATTTTGCTTTTATCGTAACGGCCTGAGTATACTTCACCTTTTTGTTTTGGTGCAGTGTACGCCAGTATGTAATACTGGATGTCAGTGGCTCTAAACTTTATTGCACAGGCACTGAGTGAACTTTAGATTCAAATGAAAGGGTCATTTCAGACATCCAGGATGGAGGCGGCAGCCCTGGCATGAGGTGGATGCAGATCTTTGGCAGCCTAGCTGAAGGAGCATTGGATCAAGGCATTCCTGGAATCCCTGCCTCCCTGAAGGATACCGAGGTCTGACTCCACACCCTCAGCATTCTCCGCACCGTGTTTCTCTTCTGACTCACTACTGGATTCATCCTCTGTGGCTTGTGGAGTTGCCAACTGATCCCCTTCCTCCAGTGGGCCCCACTTGCCAGTGCCAGATTGTGGAGAGTGCAGTGTGGAACCACTATCAGTGACATCCTCTCGGGGGAGGTATTATAATGCTCCCCCTGAACAGTCCAGGCATCGGAAGCACATCTTCAGAAGACCTATGGTCCTCTCTATCACTGCCCTTGTGGAGGCATGACACTATTATAACACTGTTCTGCCTCTATTGTTGGGTGGTGGAGAGGTGTCATCAGCTATCTTTTCAATGGATAGCCTTCTCATCTAGCAGCCATCCATCCAGTAGAGCTGGAGTGCTGAATAGCCTTGGCATCTGGGAGTGTCTGAGAATATAAGTGTCATGGGAGCTGCCAGGATATCTTGCAAAGATTTGCAGAATCTATATCGTGTGATCACACACTATCTGCACATTCATGGAGTGGAATCCCTTCCTGTTGACAAAGGCACTTGGCTGACCCATTGGTGCCTTGATGGCCACATGTGTGCAGCCAATGGCACCCTGGATGCAGGGGAACCCAGCAATCACTGCAAAGCCTCTGGCTTGCTCAGCCTGGCTGACCTTATCTGTAAGGAAATGAATAAATGTCATTACCAACCTGAACAGAGCTTCTGTCACCAGCTTGACACAACTGTAGACGGCTGATTGGGACACTCCACAAAGATCCTTCACTGACCCCTGAAAAGAGCCAGAGGCATAGAAGTTGAGGGCCACTGTGACCTTCAGAGCCACTGGCATGGGGTGTCCACCCTCACAGTCGGAGGTGATCTCAGACTCACTCATCTGACAAATGGAGGTCACAGTTTCCCTGGAGAGGTGGAGCCTCCTTCGGCATTGCACCTTGGACATATTGAGGTAGCTGCATCGCCGTCTGTAAACCCTAACAGCAGGATAGAGGTGTCTTCTGAGGTTCCTTCCACCTTGGACTTCCTGCTGGCCCTGTGCCCCTTTTGCCTGCACCTCTCCTCCCACAGGTCGCTCCCCTGGAAGTTGCATTGGGACACCCAGCCTCCACCCCCTTCTGCCCTTCTCTTCCTCCTCAGAAGAGGTGCCTCCAGCGGAGACCACAATCCCCAGGTTTACTGATTATCAAGGTTACTGGTCCCAATTACAGGTTTTCTGATACCTGGAAGGGTCCACACAGTCAAAATCCTCCAGGAGCCTTAGAGACAACAAGGAAATGAAGCCCGGAAATGCTAAGAATGGAGCTCAGAACTGAGTTGAAGCTGTCAAGTTCAAATAAGCAACCAGCAGCAAACTATCTCCTAAACTCCTCGTTACTCGCAATGGCAATGCTGCTGACCCTCTTTATCCCACCCTTGGAGGGGGTTTTGCAAAAAGTGGGCTGCCCACCTGCCCATTTCCCTGATCAATGAGCGCGAAACCACACGGGCAAAGTAAAATCGGGATCAATTGGGTTTTTAATGGGCTTTTAATTGACGGCGGGCTTGGCTCTGACACCTGCACACACCCGCTGACCTGAAGCTCGCGTGCATGCTGGACGATGTCTGGATGCTCACCTGACATCGTCGCGCGCGATTGGGTTGGGTGCGCGCCCGCCCGTGAGGTGTAAAATTATGCCCAAAAACCAACATCAACCCCAAAACCTGTTAACATGCCAACTATTTTCATCACTGTAGTGAGTCGATTTCTGGTAGAATATCCATATAATTTCAGGAGTAGACATTTATGCTCCTCGAGTTAAGGCTAGTATTTTTCACTTTGGCAACAGTGTAACGTGGGCAATATCAGATTAATTGCCCAATAAATGGAACCGAAAATCAAGAGAAACATATAGAGTCAGAGAGGTCTACAGCACAGAAAAAGGCCATTCGGCCCATCGAGTCTGCGCTGGTCAAACAAGCACCTAACTATTCTAATCCCATTTTCCAGCACTAGCCCCATAGCCTTGTATGCCATGACATCGCAAGTGCACATCCAAATACTTCTTAAATGTTATGAGGGTTTCTGCCTCTACCATTCTTTCAGGCAGTGAGTTCCAGATTCCCACCACACTCTGGGTGAAAAAATTCTTCCTCACATCCCCTCTAAACCTCCTGCCCTTTACCTTAAATCTATGCCCCCTGGGGAACTGCTCTGATAGCGTCCACTTTCCACTATCATCCAAATCCAAAACTACCACCCCCGCCTTTCTATCTTTCTATGAAGGAGAATGAAACACTTTCTACACCTAGTCAACATGGAGCTCACCAAGATTTGACATAGCATGTGTTCGATGCAGAGTAAAGACCCAGATACACTGCCTTCCTAATACATTCTAACTTGGCCGGTAGAAGAATTACCACCACTTGACCACTGGAATGTTGCTATCTCCACTTCAGCCAACCTTGAGCCTCTCTTGCCTTGATATTAACAGGGGTGGGTTTTCCAAGCCAGAGGGCTGAGTTCCAGTCAGGAATCTGGAAGACATTGTTTCCCCACATGTCATGGAATTTTAACTCCACAGCAGCATCATTTTTTTTTTGACAGTCTCTCCACCCGGAAGTCAACCTGATTGACAGTCTTTCCAGAAAAGACTGAATTAGGGATGGCAGGATGAGATAAGGGGGTCTTTGAAGGGGTGGGCGGGTTTGATTCCAGGGAAATAGTAAGCTCCAGGGGGAAGGGGAGAGAGGAGGAACTCCTCCTCCTCTTAGCCCATGTGAAATGGGGCACTTATCTTTTCCTCAGAGATGTTCTTGAGCTGCTGGGTTTCCCAAGGGCCTGAGAAACCTGACTGGCCAGAGTTAAACCCGAAGAGTTAGTGTGTTACAGTTCGCTCAGGGAGTCTGAGTTGCTTGCAGTCTTACAGTCTGGAGCTATGGATAGTGATGGTAGTGGCTCCAAATATCTTTCCATCACATGATTGATCAGGAATCTCTCCCACTCTTACTGCCTGCCAATGGTGTCTATTGGAAGGATACTGTTTGGCTGCATTATGAATGCACCTCCTTAGCCATCAACTCCTGGAATGGGATTCAAACCTGAAGCTTCTGGCTCAGAGGCAGGGACAACACCTTTGGCGCTACAAGAGCCCCCAGTTAAACCTGTGGGGGAAATTAAATATGAGGCTCCCCAGCTCCATTGTAATATTGAAATGGCTGACCCAACTCCTGGGACCCTCCAATCCTGTCTCTATTAAACCCAGGAGTGAGCAAATTGGAAGCAGGTTGGTGTTGAGTTTGAGATTTTTAAAACTTTTACACCTCATCTCCACTGTGCTGTAAATGTTATTTTTACATCTCACCTGTGCTGTAAATATTATATAATACTAAGCAAAGTGGGCATATCCATTCACGGAATCACAGCAATGTTACAGCGCAGGAGGAGACTATTCGGCCCATTGTGTCTGCACTAGCTGTCCGATTGAGCAATTCATCGAGTGCCATTCTCCCACCTCTACCTGTAACCCTGAACGTTCCTTCTTTTCAGTCAACGGTCTAATTCCCTTTTGAATGCTTTGAGTGAACCTGCCTCCCCTACAATCTCAGGCAGTGCATTCCAGATCTTAACCGCTAGCTGCGTGAAAAACTGTTTTCTCGGATTGTTTTTGCGTCTTTTGCTAATCATTTTAAATCTGTGTGCTTTCGTTCTTGATCCTTTCACAAGTGGGAACAGTTTATCCCTATCTATTCTGTTTAGATCCCTCACGATTTTAAACATCTCTGTCAAATCTCCTCTCAGCCTTCTTTTCTCCAAGAAAAACAATTCCAACTTCTCCAAGCTATCTTCATAACTGAAGCACCTCATCCTTGGAACCATTCTTATAAATCATTTCTGCACCCTCTCCAAAGCTTCCACATCCTTCCTAGCTCAGGCCGAACTAGTGTCTTATACAAGTTCAATATAACCTCCTTGCTCTTGTACTCTATGCTCCTTTTAATAAAGCCTAGAATAGTGTATGCATTATTAACCGCACTCTCAACCTGTCCTGCCGCTTCAATGACTTATGCACATGTACGCCCGGGTCCCTCTGCTCCTGCACCCCCTTTAGAGTTGTATCCTTTATTTTATATTGTCTCTCCATAAGCTTCCTACCAAAATGAATCACTTCACTTTTCTCTACATTGAACTTCATCTGCCACTTGTCTGCCCATTCCACAAACATGTCTATGTCCTTCTGAAGTTTTATACTTTTCTTCTCACAGTTCACTTCGCTTCCAAATTTCGCATCATACACAAATTTTGATTGTACACCCTATACACCAACGTCTATGTCACTAATACATCTCAGGCAGAACAGCATTGTCGTCATCAGCTCGCTTTGTTACCTCTTCAAAAAACTCCAGAAAGTTAGTTAAACATGATTTTCCCTTAAGGAATCCATACTGCCTTTTCTTGATGAACCCACATATTCATGTCTGTTCATTTTGTCCTGAATTACTGTTTACCACCGAAGTTAAATTGAGTTGCCTGCAGTTGCTGAGCTTATCTTTACATCCCTTTTTTGAACAAACATGTAACATTTAAAATTCTCCAGTCCTCTGGCACCATCCCTGAGTCTAAGGAAGATTAAAAGATTATGGCCAGTGCCTCTGCAATTTTCACTCTCACTTCCCTTAGTATGCTTGGATGCATCTCATGTGGTCCGGGTGCCTTACTAACTTTAAGTACTGGCAGCCTATCCAATACCTCCTCCTTATCAAGTTGGAACCCTTCTAGTGTTTGAATTACCTCCTATTTCACCTCAGCCCCAGTAGCATCTTCTTCCTTGGTAAAGACAGATGCAAAGTATTTCATACCTCAGCTATGCCCTCTGCCTCCATGTGTAAATCCATTTTTTGGTCCATAATCCACCCTACTCTTTTTACCATTTATATGCCGATAGCAGAATTTGGGATTCCTTTTTATGTTGGCTGCCAGTCTCTTTTCATACTCCCACTTTGCTCCTCTTATTTGTATTTTCACCTGTCCTCTGAATCTTCTACATTCAGACTGGTTCACAATTGTATTTTCAAGGCTTCTGTCATAAGCACACTTTTTCTTCTTTATCTCAATTTCTATCTTTTTTGTCAGCCACAGAGCTTTGGATTTGGTCGCCTCACCTTTCCCTTTTGAGGGAATAATACCTTGACTTTGCTCCAGCTATCTCTTCTTTGAAGTTAGCCTATTGTTCAGCTACCATTTTTCCTGCCAACCTTTGACTCCAATTTATCAGGCCCAGATCTGTACTTGCTCCATTGAAGTTGGCTTTAACCCAGTTAATTATTCTTACTCTGGCTTGTTCATTGTCCTTTTCCATAGCCAGCCTAAACCTTATGATACAATGTATAGTAATTAGATGTCTTGTACCCCAACTCTTGTGAATCACTCATCATGTGATGCTATTACAGGGGCTTTGACCAATAAACTTATTGCATGGGTAATCCTGTGGGCCGGGCTTCTGACAGACAGATCGTGTCTAGCATGCAAGCACCTCTGCACGCTCCCTAAATAAAGCTTAGCCTTTGCTTCACCAAACCTGCTGCTCCATCAAGTTATTAAATTTGGAGATGAGGATAAAACCGACCTCTGCTGCCCTGGTTGATGTGAGTAAAACAAAGTTGAATAATACTTTGCTAGTCATGCCGCTGTTTGGAAGAATCGATTCATACGATGCTAACATTGAAGACTGGAGTCAGTATGTCGAGTGACTTTGGTTCTACTTCATTGTGAACGAGATTACTGCTGAAGAAAAACATCAAGCTATCCCACTGAGTGCACCTGGAAGCAAAACATAAAATCCTATTCAAAACCTAACCTCCCGAACGCACCCAGTTCTCAATCGTCCAGTGGGTTAGTGGAACTCACACTTTCAGCCCAAACCGTCCGTGATCATACAGCGCTTCAAGTTTAATTCATGAGCTCGTGCCCCAGGAGAGTCCATTGTTACCTTTGTGGTGAATCTGAAATGGTTAACCAAATACGGTAAGTTTGGGGAAGCCTTGATGATATGCTGCAGGACAGACTTGTGTGCGGAGTCGAGGACAACGCCATGCAGCACCACTTGCAAGCCAAATCCGACATCAACACTTTCAAGCACGCCCTGCAACTCTCTCTCACTATGGAAATTGCTGCAAAAGATGTGCAGGCTTTGCACCGTGTGGATAATGGAGCCATACTCCATGCTGGACTGGAACCTGCCACTCAGAGTGGCGCAAAGAAAAGAACAGCTGATTTTAAATGCGATTCTATGCCCGCTATTTGCAGGCTTAGGAAGCCTAATGGTAACGCGTCAGCTGATAAGATACGCATTTGCTACAGATGTGGAGGAAATCATGGAGCAGATGTTTGTAGGTTCAAAGAGACAGAATGCAATTATTGCCACAGGAAAGGACACCTGGTTAGGCAACCAGCAAAACAACAAACAAATCTGACTGAGCTCACTGAGACAGCAAAGGATGAGGCTGCTACTACAGATGTATACTCTCTGTATCATGTGACTGCTGTTAAATCTGAGCCCATTACAGTGACAGAGCAAGTGAATGACAAGCATTCAAGATGGAGGTGGATGCCAGGGCTTCAACTACTGTTGTTGGGGAGCACAAGTTCAAGTACCTCAGTGAAGGGAGTCAGCAATTGACATTGGAGTGAACGTCTGTTAAGCTGGGAACTCACACTGGAGAATCCATTCAGGTCAAAGGCATTGCTGCTGTCCCAGTCTACTACAAACAACAGACAGTCCAGCTGCCCATGATAGTCATAAAGGGGGAGGGGGCCAGTCTTTTGGGTCGAGATTGGCTGCAGAAAATAAAACTTGACTGGTCGGAAATATTCTATTTGAAGTCCAATGGAATTCCAGAGCTCCTGAAGAAATATGATACTGTTTTTCAAGACGAATTGGGAAAACTGAGGGGCAGGCAAGCTAAAATAGACATTGATTCCCAGGCAAAGCCATGTTTCTTCAAGGCCAGAGCAGTGCCTTACTCGCTAAAAGAAAAAGCGGAAGCAGGTTGGAAAACCTGGGAATAATTCAGCCTGTCTAGGTTTCTGAGTGGGCCGTACCCATAGTTCCAGTTGTCAAGCCAGACGAGACTATACATATATGCAGGAACTACAAACTGCTAGCAAAGCAGCAAAGTCAGATAAATAACCCATTCCTAGAATCAATTATTTCTACGCAAAGTTAGCAGGAGGCAAGTTGTAGACAAAACTAAACATGAGTCATGCCTATCAACAATTGGAATTGGGTACAGGTCAAGAGAACACATGACAATTAATACCCATAAAGGCCTCTACCAGTACATCCGATTACCTTTTGGAGTTTCATTAGCATGCACTATTTTTCAGCGAACCATGGAGAGTCTCCTGCAGGGACTTCCTCATGTGGTTGTTTACAAAGATGATGTTCTCATCACTGGACTGAACGAAACTGAACATTTAGCCAACCTTGAGGAAGTGCTGAGACTATTAATGGAAGCAGGTGTGAGCTTGAAGCGAGAAAAATGCACATTTTAAGAATCGGAGGTAATCTACCTGAGTCACAGAGTGGATAATATGGGGTTGCATCCTGTTGAAGACAAGGTTCAAGCCATTAAAGATGCACCATTGCCCTCTAATATGACAGAGCTTAAATCTTTCTTAGCTATGATTAATTACTATAGCCTTTTTTTAACCTATTCTATCCACTGTACTGGCACAACTACATTCATTGCTGAGGAAGAGCCACCACTGGTCATGGGGTTCACAGCAAGAAGAAGTCTTTGTAACAGCGAAAAAACTGCTTCATTCTTCAGGCTTGTTGTTACAATATGACCCATCTGAAGAGCTAGTGTTGATGTGTGATGCTTCTCCTTATAGTATAGGAGCTGTTCTATCACACCAAATGGAAGATGGATCAGAAAGACCCATCGGCTACATTTCAAAAACACTTTCCCAAGCTGAAAAGGACTACTTAAATTGGAAAAAGAAGTATTATCGGTTATATTTGGTGTCAAGAAGTTTCACCAATACCTACACAGGCGACGTTTTACAATTGTGTCTGACCATAAGCCACTGACAGGTTTGTGCAGCAAAGACAAAGCTATTCCGCCTATCATGTCAGCAAGAATCCAATGTTGGGCTTTGAGGCTTTCAGCTTACGAGTACATATTCATGTACTGCCCTGGCTCGCATATAGCCAATGCAGATGCACTTAGTCATCTTCCGTTACCGGGTAGTCTTGTCAATACACCCGTTTCACAAGAGTTAGTGTTATTGTTAAATATAATTGACTCATCACCTGTATGTGCCAAACAGATCAAGAATTGGATGAACAGAGACAATACAAATGTTTGCTGGTTTTTCTAACTTTTTTATTGTAAATATAAGAAATTTAAAGGGAGACAAAGTGTAGTAACTAGATGTATTGTCCCTCCCTCTTGTCAATCATTTGTCATGTGATATGATTTTGGGGGCTCCAACCAATAAGCTTAATGCGCAGGTAATCCTGTGGGCAAGGCTTCAGACCGAGAGATCGCGTCTAGAGCACAAGCACCTCTACATGTCTCCTAAATAAAATTTAGCCTTTTCTTCACCAAACTTGCTGCTCCATCAAGTGATTACACAATGGTCATTTCTCATCACTCAGAATATCTCAACCAATCGAGCACAATAGAATACTGATAATTATAGAATCAAATAAATACCTTCCATATGGACATCCATAGAACTCTCCCTGTAATAATCATAATTTTCTAAGTAATGTTGTTTCTTGGTGTTCTCTGCTAATGGTAGGCAAATGCATTGGAATGGCATACACACAAGAGGTCCCTCGAGACTTATGCGATGTTTATCTTTTGAATCAGTATGATCATGGTTTCTTTTAGGCTTCTCAATCTCTGTTGAACTGTTGCTGCGTAAAGGCAGTGCACTATGTCACCCAATCCGTATCTAACGTCTTTTACTCGTATGGCGCTTGCTCTTTTCATCCTGTCAAACACATCATTCTTGTAAAGCTCCCAGAGGATGCTCCTTATTGCTGCCATTTCTGATACATTGACAATGAGTAGTCTCTAAACAGCCCCACTGCTGGTGTGATAACATCATCGGTATAAGGATGATTGAGTTTTGTCTGAACAGACATTCCTGGTTTGAAAATCCACTAGAAATGAACATCAAAGCAAACCAGAATTCCTGCAGCTTGTTTGAAATGGTAAATATTGCTATCTGAGATCCAAGTGGGAGAAAACTGTTACTAAATAAAACTGTTGACAGATAAATAAAACATGCGCAAGTCTGTCTAATTGGAATTCCTAGGAGTTCTGCAGGTAATTTTCAAGGTGTAGGCAATCAGACAAAGTGGGTAGTCCACCCATTCGAGAACACACCCAATGTTGATCTCATTTGGGATGGGGATCAAGCGCTTCTATCAGGCAGATTGATACCCAGGATGCGAAGCCGAAAACTATCCATTATTTTTTAATATTTTTTTCTTTAGGATTTCAAATACCTATGACATGCAGCTGAGATTTTGAATGACAATTAACTTAGTTATTCACAGCCACACCATGTCCCACAGCACTCATCTTTGTACACCAAAGGCCCCTGACTGTTCAGCCCCTTTCATTTATTGCAGCTTTTTATAGAAAATTGCCATTTGTATAACAAGCTGTCTGTAATTTGAAATTTCATTGAAGTATTTCAGCTGTTTTTCCCTGAAGATTTAACACAACAAGAGGAATACGTGCAAGGAAAATTGACTGAGGTAGCCGACTGAGACTCTATAGCGCAAACAGCGCTTTATACGTCCAGTCATTTTCCGTATATAAATTGCAATTAAATGGCACTATCTTGTCCAATTAAAAAGAATGTTTTAATTTCAATGTTGAAGCAATTATGTTCAATGTAACCCAGTAAGGTCTTTCTTGGTAATTAATCTTCATGTTTTACCATTTTCAGCTTATTATCAAAATGCTGAAGATTTTCATGACTTTTTTTTGTTTGCTCCGTTTTAAAATTAATTCTACTCTTGCTTGTCTCTATGATGGGTACAAATGTAATTTAGGGTTATTTGTCCTCTCTTTCTGGCCCCCTGTTCTTTCCATGTCTATATAGCTGCAATTGGGTGTTTGCCATATAGAAAATTACTAATGTGGACGCCATATATGACCACTGTTGCACAGTAGGTTCACCACTTACTGTAATGCGATGCTAGGTTGCCCACTGAACCACATTAGATTGCTGAAATAATTGGCAATGCAAAAGATACTTATTTTGGAGCAGTATTATGGGCATTTTTATAGGCTTCTGACATGGAAATTCTTCTCCTATGTATTCTGTACCATATAAGCTGATATGTTGTGAAGGAATCCTAGCTTTAAATTTGGCACATGCTTTCAGGAAGGCATCCATTGCTTCTTTCTGCTAAGCATTTCAAATAGTATTGCTAACTTGCTTCTTTCAATGTCCCACATCATTTACCACGGAGCTCTGGCTCATGAACAAGAGAGATAAGCATTCCTTTCTATGACTAATGTTTTACTAGGTAAAGGCAACTAAAGGTTATGGACCTAAATGGAGGTAAGGTACAGAATAACTATGTTCTTATTGAATGGCAGAGCAGGCTCAATGTGTGGAATAGCCTACTCCTTATCCTAATATTCCATTGCCCCTAATGTCTTTTGACAATAAGAATGCTGAATGGGCTTTTGTATTCCATGCTGCAGCAGTAAACAGTTATAAATCTTTGAGATAATTCTTCTCCCATGTGCACAGAACCACACGTTGAATGTTGAGTGCTTGATTACTGAATGATCTTAATGCATTTTCAAAACAAAAGTAATTCCCGCTAAAGAAACATAGGCCAGCATCTTCCGGTCGGCGAGCAGGGGGGTGGTGCCCACTCGCCGACGCGTAAAATGATGCGGGATGATGTCGGGCGTGTGTCCCGATGTCACCCCGCGTCATTTACATTTTCAGGTCGTGGACGCACATTCGAGTTGGACACGCATCCGCCAACCAGTCAACGGCCTATTAAGTCCATTAAAAAACCAATTGAACTCATTAATGGACCTGTCCATCCAAACTTAAGTTTGGTGGGCAGACCGGGAGACCCCGGCGAGCTTGTGAAAAAACATGAAACCTCATCCACAGGTGGGATGAGAGTTCATGAGTGATTTAAAAAGTGCAGAATATTTTACAATAAAAGTCCCAACTCATGTGACAGTGTCAGATAAGGGGGCATGGCAGGGAACTTTCTTTCTAATCCTTATTCAAAGTTTTAAATTGGAGCCGATCTCCCTGAGGCAGCACTTTGCCTCGGGGAGATCTGTGCACTCTTACGTGCGCATGCGCGATACAGCACACACCCCCACCACCCCCCCGGCTCAGTGAATCCCTCCACACAACCCGCACAGGGGATAGAGCTTCCTGACGGACGTCACGCTGGGTGGGCCTTAATTGGCCAGCCCATGTAAAATGGCAGCACGATCCTGACTGAGGGCGCCGATCGGAAGCCCACCCATCCGCGCACGCTCCCGCACTTCTCCCCTAACGGTGGGGGGGGGGGGGGGGGGGGGGGGGGGGGGCGGTGGTGGGAAATGTTGCCCATATTTATGAAAAGGAGTGTTCATAAGATGAGAGATTCAACCATGGAGAAAGTAATTACCCTGCTTCTATGTGTGATAACATGTAAGTGCAATAAAGAAGAACATGTTTCTGAATGTATCAACCAGAACATTACTTCCACCTCAAGTGATAACTATCTCAGGTGATTTATGACTGTCAAGACTTTTTCTTGGGAGGCATATAAAGATTCACTCAACGGAAGGCCAGATCAGACAAGAGGCTCTGTTTGCCTGACTAACAGCCCAGCCAATCTTTCTCTGTCACTAAAATGAATAGCTGGAAAGCAGTGAGGCCTCCTAAGTGGACACATTGATCTCGATATCTGTCTGTCCAATCTGCCCTCCTGTCGAGGGAGGTTCTGTGCCAGGAGCACCAACTTGCAAAGATTGCTGTCATAGGCCTGCCGTAAATAACGATGAGGTTTTTATACATACTATCGGTTTCTTCACCTCCCTTCACCTGCATTAACCTACAGTAGCAGAACAAAATGCTTGGTACTGTTGAGACTCTCACTATAATTCGCAACAAGCTGCAAATAGCCACATTCCTAACTCTGTCTGTATTGTTGGATATATAGTGATGTGTGCTTTGAAGTAAATTTACAGTAAAATTAATTTAACATACTTTTAAATAAAACATATGATGATAATAAAAAACAAAAACAGAATTACCTGGAAAAACTCAGCAGGTCTGGCAGCATCGGCGGAGAAGAAAAGGTCGAAGGGTCATGAGGACTCGAAACGTCAACTCTTTTCTTCTCCGCCAATGCTGCCAGACCTGCTGAGTTTTTCCAGGTAATTCTGTTTTTGTTTTGGATTTCCAGCATCCGCAGTTTTTTTGTTTTTATATATGATGATAATATTCACTTGTTTAAACATACCTTTCCTTTAAAATAGATTCTCACCATGCTGGGAAAAAAATGGCCATTTTACTGGTTTTCTGACTTGTAAGTTCCTCTCTAAAGTAATCTGTACCATCAGCTGAAATATTGTGAAGAAATTCCAGCTTTAATCTTTTGGGGTGCCAATACTCCTTTCTGTAATTCACTCCAGATAAGATTGATGACTTGCTTCCTCCAATGCACCATGTCATTTAGTATGGGGTTTTGGATCACAAACAATACAGATAAGCATTTCTTTATTTAGAGTCAAAGTCTGCGGCCAATAAAACTTTAAGACTATGCGCCATGTACAGATATGAAAATGGCACAGTACATGAGAGAAAATGTTTCAGATTTGGTCTAATGATAATTAAAGGGGGATTAAAGTGCAAGTTCATATCAGATAGACTTAAGTTCTCCTGAGAAATGAGTAATCAGCAAGACTGGATTACATTTGAATCTTCTCAAAATATGAATACAATTGGATTATCTTTCTGGCACCACAGGCTGTTTTTCAGTCACATTTCATTCTGGGATGAGTGACATATGTTTAGAAAAATATTTCCTTAACAACATGCCAGGATCTTATCATAAACATTCAGTACATCATCCGCACAAACTCATCTCAAGATACACTGGTACAATAAATTTGAAGTCATGTTAGACTATTAAATGAATAGTTCAAAGCTGACTTGGTATTGGTAACAATTAAGATATTTCCACCATAAGTGACATTACAGGATTTAAGCATCACTCTAACTTGATGTGCAGCTAAGAATTGTATTACCTGTTATTACTCCTTGAGTGGTAAGTGTGGTCCATTCCTCATACACATTTACACCTGTCTGGTGTCCTTCCCTAGTCCTTCTGCACTGAGAATGACCCAAACTCCCTAGGAAATACTTCAAAAAATCAAAATTGAGTGTCAGCTGTGACTTAGTTGTTAGCACCCTTACCGCTCAGTCAGAAAATTATGGGTTCAAGTCCTGAGGACTTGAGCACAAAAATCAAGGCCAACACAAAGTGCAGTACTGAACAAGAGCTGTGCTGTTGGAGGTGATGTCTTTCAGATGGATTATTAAACTAAGGCCTCACCGGTTCTCTCAAGGTAGAAGACCTCACGCATAATTTCTAAGAAGAGCAGGGGAGTTATCCCTGGTGTCCTGGCCAATAGGATACGATTGGTTGGACAGTCTGGGCTTGTTTCCATTGGAATCTAGAAGTGCGAGGAGTAGCTTGATCGGAGTATATAATATCCTGAATGGTCTTGACAAGGTGGACTTGGAGAGGATGTTTCCTCTCGTGTGATTGCCCTTATAGGACAGAGGTGAGGAGAATTTTTTCCTCTCAGAGGGTTGTGCAACTTTGGAACTCTTTGTCTCAGAAAGCACTGGAAGCAGAGTCATTGAATATTTTGAAGACAGAGATAGATTCTTGTTAGGCAAAGGAATCAAAGGATATTGGGGGTAGGTGGGAATGTAGAACTCAAAGCAGAAACAGATCAGCCACTGAATGGCAGAGCAGGCTCAAGGGGTTGAATGACCTACTTCTGCTCCTATTTCATATGTTCGTATATTCAATATTTATTGTTACGAGGATGTGCATTAAAAAAATAGATATTTACCTTATAATTCTTCTTTTTCTGGCTGAATGTTAAAAACCAGTAAACTGTAATCCTATTAAGAAATGGAGGGTTGCCAGCCAGCCTTAATATCCAACTTGCATTCCACCCAAGTGGGATAAAAAGGGAAGGCACCAAAACTAAATCCCCCAATGCCCATTCCCCGTCCCCTCCCCAACCCGGCCCCCGGCCGTAGAGTGTGAAAGACCCCATCTCCTGTTGGCTTTCACACTGTTCTGAAACTCTTCAAAGATCTCTGAGATGAGACATCAAAATGCAATCATTTCCTGTTCTAAAAATAAAGTGACTACAGCAGTAATGGAATTAAACCAAACCCCCTGGAATATACAGTCCACGGGACTTTAAGAACTTTACCAACCCAGAGAGAGCAGAGATCAGAATTCTGAATTTAAAGCCTGCAAAGAAGCTCCCTTTCTCTCCCTCTCTCTCTCTAAAGTATTGTGCCAGAATTTGAAAAACTGAGGAGTCCTGAGAAGAGCAATCTACTGCAAACCGAGAGTTTTTGGGAATAAAACGTGAAAACGTGCTCTATACAACTATAGCCAGAACGGCAACTGAACAAAACAGCCGGAAAGTGGAATCACTACATTAAGACCAGCCAAAGGACAGTTAACCATATATTCCTTTGCATATTCATCTTTTTAATGAGATGTAAAAATTTATTTAAGACTACCCTCTTATTCTACCATCTATACTAGTGTGCGTGTGTGTGCATGATTGTGCATGTGTGCACATTTGTGTATGTGGGCCCAGGGGACACATGTGACGTATGAATGGTGGTTGCGACTTACCTATTCTTTTTAATTCAGGAAGTAGTGCGAATAAACATATCTTATTCTTTGTTGAAACTCAGAAAATCTGTCAGACTGATTCTTTATAACCTGAAAGTGTACACAGTGGGACTCCTGCAATATTGGTAAAGCACATCCTTTCTAAATTCACAAAAAAAAACCCTGTTACGGTCAGATCTAGAGTGGTAGGATAGGGAAATCACTTTTATCCCTCCTCACATGGTCGTAACATTATCCATCAATCAACATCATAAAAACAGATCATCTAGTCATTATTATATTGCAAATTGAGAGCTTGTTCTGCACCAAACTGGCTACCATATTCCTACATTACAACAGTGACTACACTTCAAATAAAAATTGCATTGTTGGCCGTACAATACTTGAAGATGTCCGATGGTCGTGGAAGACGCTATATATATGCAAGTCTTTCTTACTTTAACTGTGGAAACATCCATCTCGTCATAGACACAGAAAGTTATGTGCTCAGTCACAGGTCTTGAGCCTTCTTTATCTGCTTTTAACTTTAGCCCAGCATTTTCTATGTCCTTGATTAATATTACAACCCAATATTTTGAAATCCAACTGTAAGTATAGATAACCTAATTTTAACATACCTTTCCCTAATTTTAACAGAAAATAAATAAATTTTAATATTAAATTGCAATCTAACAAAGCTTAATACTGAAAAATAGTAAAGCAGAATTATATTTGGTTATATGTCAACAACTTACAAAAGTTTGTGCATTCCCACAATTATGTTGGAATGCTTGTAGGCTGGATACAGCTCTAAGTTTCACTCTGTTCTTTTCCTATTCCTTCTACCAGTAACATGGCTACTTGTGATACTGCATCTGCCTGAGGTCAACAGGCAGTATAAAGCAATGTAGTTTTTGCAAACCAGTTGCTTGAGAGTTAAGCTTAAGGTCATTTAACCTCTGCAAAGCCCAATTCTTTAAAATAACCTCATAAGCCCATAATCAGATACTGAGAAATAATTTAATTCCTTCTAAATGACCGAAATGGGTCAGCAGTTAGGATCACATAGGGTGTGTGGCACAAAAACAGGCCATTTAGTTTAACCAGACCATGCTGGCATTTATGCCTCACTCAAGCCTCCTCCCATCTTTTTTAATCTAAATCTATCACTGTAATCCTCTATTCCCTTCTCCCTCATATGTGTGTTTAGCTTTCCCTTAAATGCATCTATGTGATTTGTTTCAACCACTCCCTGTGGTGGTGAGTTCCACATTCTCACCATTCTTTGGGCAAAGAAGTTTCTTCTGAATTCCCTTTGGATTCCTTGGTGACTAACCTATTGATGGCCTCTAATTATAGTCTTCCACATAACAGAAAACATTCTCTCTGTATCCACTCTATCAAAACTTTTCATAATTTTAAGGACCTCTGTTCGGTCACCACTTAGCTTTTATTTTTTCAAGAAAAAAAAAAGAGACCCAGCTTGTCCATCTTTTCCTGATATGTGTACCCATGCATTTCTGGTATGATCCTTGTAAAATTGAGGTGGTTGACTAACTTTCCTATTGTTTTAATCGATCAGGCGGGAGCCTCATTAATCTGTGCCAGTGGCTCCCAGTTTTGTTTTTGCTAAGTGTCCTTCAGAGGTGCATATCCCATACATCCCCTCACCCTCTTCCTGAGGACCAGTAGTTTTGCGTAATGAAAATTGGGGGCTTAAATTTTTTTCTAATCTTTTACTAATCATTTTCTAATCATTTACTAATTCACTGCTGTTACAGAATTGGTTCATCAGCATGAAAAATCCTCTGGTATCTTGCCAAATGGATTTGGTGTGTGAGTGACACTGGGCTAACCAAACATGTAATCACGTCAGATTGTATCTTCACTGGATTTTCACGCATGCAGATTCATCCAGGTCACTGGAGAGTCATCCAAATGACAGTGATAGGCATTTTTTTCTCTACCCTGCTCTTCCTCATATTTGTCTAATGCAGGACAGACCAGGAAATTAAGTTGCAAGTTTCCTTTTTTATTGTTCCAGGGGATATGGGTGAACCTGGCTAGGCCAGCATTTGTTGCCCATCCTTGAGAGTGGTGAGCCACCTTCTTGAACCGCTGCAGTCCATGTAGTCTAAGTACACCCACAGTCCTGTTAGGAAGGAAGTTCTAGGATTTTGACTCAGCTACAGTGAAAGGATGGTGATATCGTTCGAAGTCAGGATGGTGTGCGGCTTGGAGGGGAACTTTCAGGTGGTGGTGTTCCCATGCATCTTCTGCCCTTGTCTTTCTAGGTGGTAGAGAAGCTGTGGATTTTGAAGGTGCAGTTGAAGGGGCCATGGTGACTTGCTGCAGAGCATCTTGTATATGGTACACATTGCTGCCACTGTGCATCGGTGTTGGAGGGATTTGATGTTGAAAGTGATGGTCGGGGTGGCACACAAGCAGGCTGCTTTGTCCTAGAAGGTATTGAGTGTTATTGAGCATTTTTGAAGCCACACTCATTCAGGCAAACGGAGGGTATTCTATCACACTCCTGACTTGTGTCCTGTAAATGGGAGACAGACTTTGGGGTGTCAGGAGGTGAGTTATTCACCACAAAGTTCACAACCTCTGCCCTGCCCTTGGGTAGCCACAGTATTTACATGACTGGGCCAGTTTCTAGTAATCCCAGGATGTTGATAGTGGGGGATTCAGCGGTGGTAATGCCTTGAATGTCAAGGGGAGATGGCTAGATTGTCTCCAACAATCTGCTGTTGGAGATGGGCATTGATCTGATCGCATAGTGTTGTCTATCATGCACTGCTTACGCTGTTCAGCATGTAAGTGGTTCTGTGTTGCAGCCTCACCAGGTTGACACCTCATTTTTAGATAAGCCTGGCTCTGTTCCTATCATGCTTTCCTGAACTCTTCATTGAACCAGGGTTGATCCAGAGTTGGGCTGTAATGGTAGAGTGCCTCAGTAATTCAACATTACACCACTTATCTAGTAAATCCCTGGGTAGCTCAAAGTTGACATACTTGCATTTTTCTTTTGAATTAGTTGAAGTGAATCTAAAGTTGAAGCAATTCTGTTGCATCCAATGACCTTTTCAGAGCATTGTCAGTTTGCATGTCATTGTCACTTATTATATTTCAAATGTTCATCAAAGTCTGAAGGAAAAATGTGTAAAGCTTCATTTCCAGGAAGTAAACAAGTTATCCATGTAAACATGTTGACTAAACTTCACATGATCTTACTTGACTTGGTCATACACGGGTCAGACATATGATGCCTGTATGGTGACATGATGCAGATATAAAAAATGAAAGGGTTAATATGAAAATTTAGTCTGTTAGAATTTAATAATACACCAAGTGGGAGAGCAACTGGATGGGTACCATACTACAAAAGTGTGTTAGGCTTTTCATTTAACCTTGCTAAATTCGGATGCTGCTGGAACCTAGGAGTTAATTAATGTGTGGAAATAGAATGGGTGTTACTTTAATGAACAACCCTATGGTACAATAGTCTGATAAGAAATATGAACAGCTGAACTGAATCGCCATTATGGATAGCTTATTAAAAGGCATTAAGGACAGTCTTAAACATAAATAACTGATAGTAGAACAGAAACAAATAGTGGAAATTTCTGTAAGTTAGCTTTGAAGGGTGGATGTGGGATGTTTCTTGGTAGGATGAAACTAATCAGGGAAAGCAGCTTGAGATGAAGAAAGGAAAGGACAATATAAGGCGCAGTTAATCAATGACAGAAGGTGCATGCAACGGCTCAAGAAGTTAGTGATAGCCGGATAACATTTGAGGTGGGATTTTACCCCATGGTTTACACAAAGGACTGGACACTTATCAGAGATTCCCTACTAAAGTAAATCTTTATACAGTGCTAAAGCCCTGTCAATAATCCATCCAGGTCCACCCCTGAAAACTGTATGAAGTAAGAGACTTTAGGAGAACTCAGTCCAGTAGGCAGTGGAAAGAACCCCCTTGGGGTAGATCCATGCCTAACACTCTCAAGTTGTTTGAGAAGTCATGAAGATATGAACCACTAGGAAGAAAAGAAAAAGATGAAAGGCAAAAAAAGAATTGCCAGCTGTCCTGCCAACCTGGGCATAGTCAAATATTTTTATTGTATATCTATTGTGTTATATCCCTTCCTAAACTCTGATTAAGCTCAAAATACCCACCAGATTAGATGCAGTCAATCCTGACTGAAGGATTAAAATTATAACAGGCCTTTGAAACACTTCCAAGAATACGATTGCAATAAAGATTACACTTGATTCACAATCTGCCATTATGCTGGCTGCTCTGAATTGGCTTGTTCGTTCATAAGCAGGATCTACTCGCTTACAGGAGAGAAACTCCAAATGACTCCACTTAAAAAACACGGAGCAAAATTTTACCCACATTGTAAAACTGGGTGTAGGTGGGAGAAACTGGATGTTTCGGACCAAGTTATTTTCTTTAAAATTCATCAAATAAAAACAAAACTAAATCCAATATCATCCTGGCATCAGTGTGCCAAAAATTTGTATTACAAGTGCTTATTTTAAGCACATTTTTGGCAATGAGAGATGCAGTCTGTTGATTTGTAACTGTGCCAAATGCATGCTAACTGTGTATGCATCAGAAAAGGAGCAGGTTTGTGAGGGATGAAGGGCATTGCAGCAGTTTACTATTATTTATATAAAATCCTTACTCCACCTTTCTTTCATTGCTGGCTCCTTGGACCAGATATTAACTAAACCGAAGGATTTGTCACATTCTGACACTTGCACGGGACCCTCACCTCGGATTCATTGCACTCTTGCCTCTGAATTTATATCTTCTTTGGCACCTTGTGACCCTCACTGACTAAAGAACCTAAGTTACATTGAAAGTAATGGGTCGATTTCTACGCAGGGCAGCTGATCTCCTCTGTCATATCACTACCTAGGCAAAGGCATTGAAAATCACCCCTCGCAAGTCCTTTTTGAAGCAGAGCTCATTACTACTTTATTACAATGTTTCAACAATACAATTTACTAGGAAAAGGTTAATCATGCTTGTACAAGCATGTCCTGAGACTTTACATCAAGTGTGCCCAGCATTAATTAAAGGTTGGCCAGAGTCTGCTGCTGTCCTAGAGACCTTTGATGACTGACTGACTGACTGAAAGAAAGTGCCTACTGAGCAGATATTCTGCAAAGTAGTTTTGTGACTTACACTCCATTTTCTTTAATAATCTTCTTTCTGTATTTTTCTCCATGAGATTTGGCATTTGATTCATTCCACAAATGTTTAATGATTTTTAAGATTTACTCAATCCTGTTGGCAGATTATGGCTTTGTGCTAATTAATCTCTTGAATTCAGCATTGTAAGTCCCTCCCATAAATGGACCTGTTGTCCCCTGTAATCTAGAGTGCACCTCTTACTGTCCAATGTCTAGTTTTACAATTAAGTGGCACAGGCATTGGAACATAGGAGCCTTGATTCTTATACTGGGTGCTGAAATAACTGGCACTTGAACTTGCTTTTTGAAGAAGTCAAACTGAAATAGTGCTTTATAAAGATGAGGCTGAGCTTCAATTTATCGGCTGGTTAATTTATCTAAAATATACAAATAAACAGAATACAGATTTCACCATGAGTACAAGCAATTTCCCTATGGTTAGGATTATGATGAACAATAATTCACTTGCTCCAGTTAAGCTACTGAAACTAAGCCAGTGCAGATTTTTTAAACACTTCTCGATGCTGCTGTGCAAACACAGGTCACCCCCTGAGTCTCAAAGAAAGAGAGATCTCCGGGAACTGGCCCTACATAAGTCTCTGGGATGAAAGGTCCAATGTACTGAACTATTCTCTATAGTTACAAACATAAGGCAAAGATTTAGCCTTTGATGTGTGAGCAGGAGGGTTCTGAACATCTGCCTTAGCTAAAATCCAACTGTGCAAATGAAATGGAATGATGCCTAGATCCTCAGGTGTCACAAAGAAACATCTTCTCATAATGGCATAAAATGGGCATGATTGAACATAACACCTCTTCCTTTATAGGCTAAATAACACTAAAAATCATTGTTGTGTCATAAAGTTCTGGTTGCTGGCCTAATGTTGAGTAGAATGTGTCACATGCAGACGTATGAGTTACGTTCTTGTAAGCTGAATCTACCATTAGCGGAGTAGTATAAGTTTAAAAAAATCAACTAGGACAACCCAGGCATAACCCTATTCACTACATTTTATTTGTCTCCAAATCTTGGCTATAAATTCCTCCTGTAGAAATGCAACACTATGCCACTGTTTTTCATCATTTCTGACCATCATTCATCAATTGTCTCTCATTAACTTTAACATGGTAGAAATGATCACGTGTCTTGGACCAAGTCAAAGTAATGCATTAAGAACATTGACCACTTGATGAGGAATGAGCTATAATAACTTATGATGGAAGTAAACCAGCAGGACAATAGGAGCCGAATGCCAAGAGCAAAAGTATTTGAAAAGTGGATTGGAGCTGACGCCATTAAACTAGGAGGCAAATACCCTTCAAGGTCAATGTTTTGCGTAGTGAGAGGGCAGCATATTTATTGACTCCCTAGAAATTTATTGTCCTGCTGGTTTTGTGCTTCCTCCCTCTTTATATAGCCCATCAGCACACTTCTTTTCAGCAGTAGAAATTTATAAAGGTTATAAGAGTACTTAACTTATTGAACAGAAATCCGTCCCAAATATTTAATGCATAAGGATAGAAAATATGGTTTGAGACAAGGTCCATCTTTTCCTCTTAGCATTTGTTTTGATTCTTGCTCACCTGAATGCAATGATTACAGTTCCATTACCGCACCAAAGCTGTTAATACTGATTGAGCTATGACAACAAGTGCAAACTCGCTATTCAATTTTGAGAAGCATTATACCCAAAGCCAATCCTGTCTTCACTTGATGTTCACTTGCAGCAGTAATCAATGGCATGTTACTGGGATCAGGAAACTTGCCACTTTTCCACTCCATAGCCAACAGTTAAGGGCAGTTGTCGTGTCCCGATGAAATCAGTTCACTCACCCAGTCAGACTGACACTGCTGAAAGCTTGCATGCATATTTCAACTAATTGCTCCCTATGTTTGCTGAGATATTGAGGAGGTCCCTAGACAAACTCCCTCAACAGTTATGGAAGCATATTGAAGATGGCATACAATTATTATTTTAATATAATTTGGGTAAATTATACGTCAAAAACAAATGCTAATATCTGACATTGAAATACTTAAAGCCATAATAATGGGTTGAAAAGGTAACAGTATAAATGATGCTCGCTGTTATTAATATGTGAATTGACCAGAAAATTCTGGAATTAAGAGATATACCCTAGATTGCTGGTCAATTTACTCTGTTCAACTGTTTGCTTTGTGAAAATGGCATCACACTCTCAGACTCCTGGGGAAGAATTTTCCCCCCTTTGGGGGAGAAGTGCAGGACTGGGCATGGGCAGGCGCACCTCCGATTGGCACCCCCAATTGGGGGCGCACTGCCATTTTAAGTGGGCGGGCCAATTAAGGCCCGCCCAGCATGACGTACACCAGGAAGCGCTATGCGCTCCCTGTGTGGCGGGGGCAGGGGGTGGAGTTCCCTCAGCCAGAAGTGTGCTCTTTCACGCATGCGCGTGTAAGAGCGCACTGATCTCCCTGAGGCTAAGTGCAGCCTCAGGGAGATCAACTCAGACTTAAAACTTTGAAGTTAAATGTGGAAAAAATTTCCTTGACATGTGACCTCATGTGACACTGTCACATGAATTGGGACATGTCCATCACTTTAACTCGAACATTTATTAATTTTTTAAAACCCCTCATGAAACCTCATCCTGCTCATGGATGAGGTTTTCATGCTTTTTCTGAAGCCCGCCTGGGCTCCTGGGCTGCCTGCCAGCCTTAAGGTCAGACAGGCAGGTCCATTAATTATGTTAATGACTTTTTAAATGATCTCAATAGGCTGTTGACAGGTCGTCAGGCACACGGCTGATTCGGCTGATCCCCAGACGACCTTAAAATGGGGCAGTTCTGCCCGATGTCATCCCATGTCAATTTATCCATCAGAGAGCAGGCCCTGCTCCCCACTCGCTGACCTAAAGATCCCATTGCTGGTTGCATATAAGAATTTGCTGTTTATTCCATTTACCTATCAAACTCACCACAGAAAGTTAAGCTTAGTAATAGTATAAGCACCCTTTTGTCAATATGATAATTGTTAATGACTGTCAATCAATCTCTCTGGCCCAGAAACTGAACAATTTAAGTCTTGGAGCCTCATTCTTTCAGAGAGTAAATTGTTGGAGATTTAAAATGGCCAAACTTAAATTTTCTTTGACATTTTTTCTTACTCTGCCTTTCTGTCCCCTTTTTGTCTTTCTCTTAATCCAGTCTTTTCTTTCCCCCCTCTCTATATTCACTCTCCTTCTCTCAGCTCCTCTACCCACTTCTCAATCCTTAAATATATTAAGTAGATATATTATGGCCACTGTAATTCACTGACTCCCAAGTTTCTCTTATTGCTTTTACTCTGTGGTTATCAGTTCACACTTCCAGCAAGTTACACACAAACATTTTTAAGCAAGAAGATGGCGTATGCTCTGAGACCACCCACTCCAGCAAATTCTGGCCAAATATTTTAGGTAACCATCTCTTTGAGATAATACTGATGCTAGTGGTTTTGTGCCTTTATGTCATATGCTTCCATCATGCACGGAAGTCTGCCTGTGATCAATCTGCACATGTGTAATAAGTCTTATTAATACATTTTGAGTCTAATTTACAACACTCTCATTTCACTTCTATCTAGCCCAATGTGGATTTAAAGGCTGTTAAAGCATAAATACCAAAATACAGTATTAAGTTTTCTTATTAAAGATGGTGATTGTCCGCTATGTACTGGCAGTGAATGCAGCTATAAAGTCTGCTGATTGTGAAGTTTCTCAGTGAATTTAATTCGTGTAATCTCATCCCAGTTCCAAGTATGTTGTAGTCCACAAAATGACTCATGAGTCAGCTTGAATTAACCCTTGGAGAAACTGCTAGGATGATGGCAGTAAAGGTAGAGGAATTAACGTTGGTGCTTACAATACTCATTTGAGGCTGGAGTTAACATCTGATATGATCTTGCCATTGTCTGGAGTCCCCAGTACAAACTCTGTTCCATGGCTACCAACTGTGTATAATAGTATGGGGATAAAGATTCAGGGGAAGATGTAAAGGATTAACTTGAATGATAGGTGCTGAGCTTGTGTGTAAGGAACTTTGTCACAGTGATGATACTCATTGAGAGGAGATGAGTGCGAAGCCTTTCAGAGAGTAGCTCCAGCTACGTATTGGTCTTATTTAACCTTTGTGAATAGTTAGCATGTAAATAAATGTTGTTGAACAAAAGACCATTGCCTCCAGCAAGATCTCTTCCAGAGTAAGAAGCCAACAAAACCCGAGATAAACCCACAATAATAGACGGTGGCAGCAGTGACCACACCCACAGAGGAACAGGAGAAAAGACAGGAAAAGCCTCCGGAGAAATGCAGCAGTGCAGAGCAGTGGATGAAGGACACCAAGGCCAATCCAGCAATCACACAAAAGATAAATAAATAACGAGGGCAACCCAGTGACCAGTAAGACAAGCAGCGCGGGAACAGACAATTTTGAACCAGGGTGAGAAATAGCTACTGCTTCTCCTTTACCAGAAGCATTTCAAAATATAGAGGGCCCCAGACAGGCTGAGAAATTGCAAAATTGGCAAAGATGTTTTACCTTGTACCATAATGCCTCAGGTCTTGCAAGTAATGAGAACAAAGATCAAGTTATACACTGTTGGGAGCATAGTAGATGATGTGCTGGCCAAACAGGAAGTGAACAAAGAGGCAGCCTCCTACAAGGATTTCATTGGAGCCCTTGACTCATATTTCAGCCTTTGTATTGTCATAGAGAAGGTGAAATTTAATTGGCTAAGTCAAAAACAGGTGAGAAAGATTCACTGCTCGAATTGGAACAAGAAAAGACAACCTGATCAGAGATAGAATAGTCGTTGGCATTTTAGATGAGAATTTCTCTGACTCCTTACAATCTCAGGAAGATTTAAATTTAAGCAAAGCTTTACAACTGGCCAGACAAGACAAAGGGTAGAGGCAGAGTAAGAATTTTGTCAGAGGTGTGAAGGAAATTTCTGAAAAAACAGCCTGATGAAGTCATTCAATTGTTGGGTTGTAAATCTTAAAGTACAGCGAGGCAGCAACCAGGAAAACATCCTGCAAAGGCGCCAACTGCCATCTTCCAATGTCTCCCCTGTGGCAAGAAGGTTCACAGGTGGGAAGAATTCACGGCTCGAATTGCGCAATGCCATGGGTGTGGCAAGTTAAGATATTTTAAAATGCTCTACCATTCCAGGAAATCTGTATTTACCAGATAGGAGAAATCTGTTAAAGGTACCTCCATTCAAGAAATTGAAGACCTCAACAACCATTAATGTACCTTCCAAGGGGAAATCAAGGAAAATAAAAATCAGTGTTAGAGGGCTGACATCGATGTAAGTGGACATCTGACCAAATTCAAGTCAGACTCAGGAGCTGGTGTCTCAGCATTATCTACCAGAGTTTCATGGCTGAATGAAGTGACACAACAACCAGTCTCTATTCAATTATAAGGTCCGGGGGAATCAAGTTAAATGTTAAAGTGACTACACCCGCAGAGGAACAGTAGAAATATTCCATTAGAAATATTCCAAAGGACAATATCCAATATACTGCAGGGCACGGAACGTGTCATATGCCTCATGGACAACATCTTGATCCATGGGTCGATGAAACAGGAACATGACAAATGGCTCTGCAAGAGGCTGGTTTGACGCTCAATGACAAATGTGAGTTTTCTAGGCCCACGATAAAGTTCCTAGGGTGCATTATACAAACAACTGGAATTACTGCAGACGCACAGAAAACAAAAGAAATAAAGGAACTCTTGCCACCTAGAAATATAACAGAGCTGCAAAGGTTTATGGTCAATCAACTAGGTTGAAAGAACCACTTCTGCCCTCCTCATTCCCATCAAGGCCTTGGGAAAACCTTGGCATGGATTTGTTTGTCTGTAAAGGGAAAATATTACTTTTAATGGTAGGCGATTATTCCCGCTGGATGGAGTTGCAAAAGCTACATGGCTTCACCTCTGAAGCCGTTATTACCTGCTTGAAGAAAACATTCCCTACACATGGCATTCTAGACATTGTCATCTCTGATAATGGACCACAATTCATCAACCAGTGCTTGCAATTAAACGTATGAATTAGGAGCAGGAGTAGGCAACCCAGCCCCTTGAACCATTCCACCATTTAATAAGATCGTGACTGATCTGGTTGAAGGTCCATATTCCTCCCTACTCACTATAACCTTTCACCCTCTTGCTTATCAAGGATATATCTACTTCTGCCTTAAAAACATTCAAAAGCTCTGCTTCCACCGCCTTTTGAGGAAGAGAGTTCCAAAGACTCCAATCCTTTTGGATGCTTCCAATCCTTTGCAGTGTCATATTTGATTTGTGCACGCCACAAGCTCCCCAAAATACCCTCAGTCTAACAGAGAAGCTGAGTAAGGAGCATGCACTATAAAAGTCCAATGAAGAGGGATGATGACTTTGAGTTTGCTCTGCTTAGTTATCACTTCACATCATCACATTATGGGTTTTTTCCCCACGGAGCTTCTGATAGGCTGCAAGCTAAAGAGCCAACTTCCTTTCCTGCCCCACACATTGCTACCAAATGTCATGGTGGGAGACCATGATCGGCTCGGGAGAAAGGAGGAGCCTACCAAGCGAGTCACACTCATATGTTTAACCAAAGACATAAGGCTCAAACATTCTGATACATGTAAGGGGCGAGAGAGTATGGATCAAAGACCAGAACTGTGCTGTATGGCATTTGAGAAGCTACAGTAACTGAGATCATGTCTGGTCAGGACACAATCAAGCATCATTCGAAGGAAAAGATCTGCCCTAATTTCAATGAACAGAAGACCATTAACAGCAGGGGCGGAGTTCCCTGAACCTCAAGAGAATGTCACACCTACAAAACCACAAATGAGGAAAGCCAGAAGTGAAAAGCCCCATGACCTGACCTCAGAGCAACAGGATTCCCATCTACCTCAGAAGGAGCTCTGCACTCATTCAGAAAGACTGACGAAACCACCAAAGAGACTTTTCATTTAAGAGAAGAGATTTTGGAGGGAGGTGTAGAAAAATGTGTGTGTAATAGTATGGGCATTCAGACTTTGGGGGAGAAGTAGAGTAAAGGGTTAACTCTAATGATAGTGACTGAGTATTAAGGAACCGTGTCATAATGATGGCTCTCCCTGAGAGGGGATGAGTGTGAAGCATCTTAGAAAGTAGGTTCACCTGTGTCTTGGCCTTATTTAACTTTTGTAAATAGTTAGCTTGTTAATAAATGTTTGTGAACAAAAGGCTATTGCCTTCAGCAAGCTCACTTCTAGATTAATAAGCTAACGAATCCTGAGATAAACCCACAATAACAGGCTTCCTGCCAATTCTCGGAGGCTGCATCAGATTGCTCGTAACCTTGATGCTATTATTTGAGCCCGAGATGAGTTTCCAACTATATATTTGTGTTGTCATTAAGACTGTATTTCTTCTTCCATAACACCACCCTGCCTCAGCTCATTTGCTGATGAAACTCTCATTCACACCGTTGTTATCTCTAAACTTGACTATTTCAACAGAGTCCTGGCTGTTCTCCCACATTCTACCCTCCCTAATCTTCAAATCAGTGAAAATCCTGTCACCTGTGTCCTAATTCACACCAAGTCTGTTCACCCATCACCCCTGGGCTAGCTCGCTGGCCTACATTGATAACTAATCAATCAACCCACAAACCTCTGCGATATAAGGGGGTTTTCCGCTAATTTTTCGCCCCTTGAGCATCTCTCAGATTTTAATCGCTCCACCTTTGGCAGCCATGCCTCCAGGTGCCTCGGACAAGCTCTGGAATTCCCTCCCTCAACCTCTCTGCCTCGCTACCTCTCTCTCCTCCTTTAAAGACACGCCTTAAAATCTGCCTCCTTGTCCACATTTTTGGCCATCTGCCCTAATATTACCGATTGTGATTCGATGTCAGATTATGTTTTGTTATACATCCATGGAGCTCCGAGGGCCATTTTATGACATTAAAAGCGCTATAGAATACAAGTTGTTGTTGTTGATAAAGGGGCTTATCTGAACTATTCTATATTTGATACAGCTATTACAAAATGAAAAGTTGCTCATTCTCAGCACAACACACCCTCATTTTAATGAGCGCACCATTCATTCCACTCAGAAACGCACACACAAAAGGAAAAACTGATTTACCTCATTAATGTGTCACCCTAACAGCACAATGATTAGAAACAAGCTTCATTAAAAAGAGGATTTAAGACTCAGAGGTTTGGAAGAATACTCGTTTCTTAAACAACCTCATTTGGCTTTTGTATATTGGGTGTAATTAACCTCCTCTCCATGAACACATTATTCCTTTTGGCACTCATGAGTGGATTCAGTGTTGAGTGACATTATCCCATCAGTTTTGCTGCGGTAGAAATATATAAACACAAGGCGGCCAAGTGAATAGGGAAGCTTGTGCACAGAACTAACAAAAAAGCATACTTCCAACACATGACTTTGATGGCATTTACTTTTAAAGTAAGCTTTGTAAATAACAACACTTCACACTTCCAAGAATCATCTTTCAATCTGTTGTACAGAGTGAAAATTAACAAAGGCACAATATTTTGTTCCATTAAGTTACTATCAGTCAAGGAATGTTCTATATTGGATTTGGATAGGCAGTTATATATGTTTGCATTTTTCTGTAATTACAATAATTTCATGGTAGTTCTTGAATCGCTTGATTATGAAGCATTAGCTTCTGACTGCCTGGGCTGCACCATTTGGAGATCTCAGTGGGCTTGAGAAGCTCACTGCAGCTAACAGAATGAAAATCATCATTCTGAACAAAACCATGACTGACTGAACAAAAACACAACTTTGTTCAGAACTGGTGGCAGATTCTACAGCAACCGCACCCCCCCCACCACCCCCCCCAACCCCGAGCACATTAATGCTTTAAAAAGGAATTCATTCTTGGCGTATGTGCACAGCTGGCATTATTGCCCAATCTGTGGCGCCCTTTAAAAGGTGATGATGAACTGCTGGAGTCGATATAGTGAAGGCCCTCTTACGGTATTGTTAGGGCAAGGGTTCCGTGACTTTCGCTCAATAATGATGAAGCAACAAAGATATGTGTCCAATCAGGATAGTCCATGACTTGAAGAGGAACTTGGAGGTGATGCTTACACATTGCAGCCAAAGTACACAATTATCTAAAGTGTTTTTGATCTAAATAAAAACATGAAAAGCTTCTTTTACAAATATTTACCAACAGAAGAGTTACAGAAATGAACTTTTCCATTATAGACCAACATAAGTGTGTGTCTCAGAAATAGCAAAAAGAATTTGTTAGTTAATGGGCTATCACTGCTTCACAATAGCACTTCAAAGTAGAAAGGGGCTTTAAGTGCTAATTTTCTACCTTGATTTTATTATGAATCATTGTCTGACATTATGTTGTATTAACACACAGTAACAGGAAATTGAGAACAGGAACATGTATGCCACAGAATCTTGGTAAAGGTTTTAGTAAATGATGTCCACCAACTGCAATCTGTTTAAGTTATCTGTCTCAAAACAAGTTGTTCATGAGGCAACTGAATATAATCATAAAGTTAAGTCATTACTGAAAAAATTTTGGCATGCTTAATGAAATAACAAACAGATAACGACATCTGTTTTAGTGTGCCGAAATCTTCAAGTTAATCATTCTGATCTTCCCAGACGCGATATCATATATTTATGTTCGACTAGGTGCTAGCAATATGTTGCAGTTCAATGGAGTCTTTCATTTGAACAAATCATTGAAAATGTCCTCTGTGTAAAACCATCAAGAAGATTTCAAAAGGAAAAGGATTATAATATCTACTTCAACCAAGCAAAAAAATGCATAAAATGACAGAATTAAATTTTCGTTTAATTGGGCATTTTATTCTGTTGAATTTTCAGAATTCCAGCAACATTTTTAAAAATGTATTTGTTCACTGGATGTGGGCATCTCTGGCTAGGCCACCATATCCTATCCCCCAATTGTCCTTGAGAAGGTGGTGGTGAGCTGACTTCTTGAACTGCTGCGGTCCATGTGGTGTAGGCACACCCACAGTGCTGCTAACAAGGGAATTTGAGGATCTTTACTCAGCGACAGTGATGGAACGGCAATATAGTTCCAAGTCAGGATGGTATGTGGTTTTGAGGGTATCTTGCAGGTGGTGGTGTTCCCATGCATCTGCTTCCCTCATCCTTCTAGGTGGTAGTGGTCGTGGATTTGGAAGGTGCTGTCAGAAGCCTTGGTGAGTTACTGCAGTGTATTTTGTAGATGGTACACACTGCTGCCACTGTGCTTCGATGGTGGAGGGAGTGAACGTTTAAGTTGTTGGATGGGGTACCAATCAAGATAGCTGCTTTGTCCTGGATGGTGTCGAGCTTCTTGAGTGTTGATGGAGCTGAACTCATTAAGGTAAGTGGAGAGTATTCCATCGCACCCCTAACTTGAGCCTTATAGATGGAGACAAGTTTTGGGGAGTAAGGAGGTGAGTTCCTCTCTGCAGCATTCCCGGCCTCTGCCCTGCTCTTCTAGCCACAGTATTTATGTGGCTGGTCCAGTTCAGTTTCTGGTCAATGGTAACCGCCAGGATGTTGCAAGGTGGTATTCAGCAATGGTAATGCCATTGAATGTCCAGGGAAGATGGAGATGTCCTAGGGGGTTGGCAAGCTTAGTTGGCTGGGTGGCTGGTTTGTGATGCAGAGTAATGCCAACAGCATGGGTTCAATTCTCATACCGGCTGGGGTCACCCATGAAGGCCCCACTTTCTCAACCTCGCCGCTTACCTGGGGTGTGGAGACCCTCACCTCTAGTAACCTCATCACCAGCCATCTCTCTCTAATGAAGAGCAGCCTACGGTCCTGGGTTACAGCAACTTTCATTTCATTGCCTGGCATTTGTGTGGCATGAATGTTACTTGCCACTTTTCAGCTGAAGACTGAATATTGTCCAGGTCTGCATATAGACATGAACTGCTTCAGTATATGAGAAATCACGAGTGGTGCTAAACGTTGTGCAATCATCAGCAAACATCCCCACTTCTGACTTTATGATGGAAGGAAGGTCATTGACGAAGCAGCTGAAGACGATTGGGTCACGGACACTGCCCCGAGGAACTCCTGCAGTAATGTCCGAGACGATTGACTTCCAAACAACCACAATCATCTTCCTTTGTGTGATACATGGCTTCAACCAATGGAGAGTTTACCCCCTGATTCCTACTGACTCCAATTTTGCTAGGGCTCCTTGTTGTCACACTCAGCCGAATGCTGCCTTGATGTCAAGGACAGTCACTCTCAATTCAACTCTGGGTTCAACTCTTTCGTCCATGTTTGGATTAAGGATGTAATAAGGTCAGGAGCTGAGTAAAACCTGGCCTGGCAAAACCCAAACGGAGCATTAGTGAGCAGATTATTGCTGAGTAAATGCCACTTGATGGCATTGTCGACCACATCTACCATCACTTTGCTGATGATCAAGATGGGGGGGAAATTGGCTGGGTTGGGTTTGTCCTGCTTTTTGTGGGCAGGACATACCTGACCAACATTCCACATAGATACCGGTGTTTTAGCTTTTCAAACTACTTGGCTGGGACACAGCTAGTACTCTTGCATAAGTCTTGAGTAATATTGCCGTAATGTTGTCAGGGCCCATAGCCTTTGTAGTATCCAGTGCTTTCAGCCATTTCTTGATATCATGTTGAGTGAAGCAAAGTGGCTGAAGACTGGCATCTGTGACGCTGGGGACCTCCAGAGGAGGCCGAATTGGATCATACACTCGGCATTTCGGTTCCAAATGCCTCAGACTTGATTTTTGCACTGATGTGCTGGACTCCTCCATCATTGAGGATGGGGAAATTTGTAGAGCCTCCTCCTCCGGTGAGTTGTTTAACTGTCCACCACCATTCACGACTGGGTGTGTCAGGACTGCAGAGTTTAGATCTGACCCATTAGTTGTGGGATCACTTAGGTCTATTACATGCTGCTTCCACTATTTGTTATGCAAGAAGTCCTGTGTTGTAGATTCACCAAGTTGACACCACATTTTTAGGTATACCTGGTGCTGCTCCTGGCATGCCCACCTTCACCCTTCATTGAACCAGGGCTGGTCCCTTGACTCAATGGTAATGTAGAGTCAGGGATATGTCAGGCCATGAGGTTACAGAGTGTAGGTGAATATAATTCTGCTGCTGCCCACAGCGCCTTATGGATGCCCCATTTTGAGTTGCTAGGTATGTTCGAAATCTATCCCATTTAGCACAGAGGTCATGCCACACGTACATTGGAGGATATACGCAATATGAACATGGGACTTCGTCTCCACAAGGATTGGGCAGTAGTCATTCTTACCACAGACAGATGCATCTGCAACAGGTCAACTGGGGAAGATAAGGTCAAGTAAGTTTTTCGCTCTTCTTGGTTCCCTCACCATATGCCACAGACCCAGTCTTGCAGCTATATATCCTTTATGACTCAGCTATCTGGGTCAGTGGTGGTGCAGCTGAACCACTCTTGGTGATGGATTGAGTTTCCCATCCAGAGTAAATTCTGTGCCCTTGACACCCTCAGTGCTTCTTAGGGTGTTCAGAATGGAGCAGTACTGATTCCTCAGTTGAGGGGGTGGGGGGAGGAGTGGTGGTGGAAGGTGGTAATCAACAGGAAGTTCCCTTGCCCATGTTTGACCTGATGTCATGAGGCTGCATGGGGTCTGGAGTCAATTTTGAGGACTCTCAGGGAAACTCCTCTCCAACTGTATACCAGAGGGCAACCAGCTCTCAGTGGGCAGGACAGACCCAGACATGGTGACATCTGGGATTGTTTGTAAGGTATAATTCTGTGAGCATGACTATGTCAGGCTATTGTTTAACCATTCTGTGGGACAGCTCTCCCAATTTTGCACAAGTCCATAGGTGTTACTAAAAAGGACTTTGCAGGGTTGACAGGGCTGGGTTTGCAGTTGTCATTTCCATTGTTATAATTTTCCAATCTTCCTTGGACTCAGGTGTGGTTCTGGAGCACTGGAGAATTGAAAATGTAACACCCTTTTTCAAAAAAGGGTATAAAGAAAAGCCCAGCAACTACCGATGAGTCAGTTTAGCCTCGATGGTGAAGAATATTTTAGAAACGAGAATTTGGGACAAAATTAATAGTCACATGGACAAATGCAGGCTAATTAAGGAACGCCAGTATGGATTTATTAAGGGCAAATCACATTTAACTAACTTGCTTGAATTTTTTGATAAGGGAACAGGGAGGGTTGATGAGAGTAATGCTGTTGATATAATGTACATGGACTTCCGAAAGGCATTTGATAAAGTGCCACACAGCAGACTTGTAAGCAAAGGTAGAGTGCATGGAATATAAGTGACAATAGCAACATGGATACAATGTGTGACAGGAAACAGAGAGTTATGTTTAATGGTTGTTTTTCAAACTGGAGGAAAGTTTATATTGGAATTCCTCAGGGGTTGGTGATAGGACCCTTGATCTTCCTGATATATGTTAATGACCTAGACCTTAATGTACAGGACACAATTTCAAAATCTGGGGTTGATACGAACTTCAAAACATTGTGAACTGTAAGGATAGTGCAGAACTTCAAAGGACATAGACAAGTTGGTGCAATTAACAAACGAATGGCAGATGAAATTTAATGCAGGGAAGTATGAAGTGATTTATTTTGGTAGGAAGAACGCAGAGAGACAATATGAAAAAAGGTACAATTCTAAAGGGAAGTGCAGGAGCAGAGAGACCTGGGTGTAGATGTACATAAATCATTGAAGATGGCAGGACAAGCTGAGAGCGCAGTTAATCGAGCATACAGTATCCTAGGGTTTATTAATTGTGACAGAGAGTATAAAAGTAAGAAAGTTATGTTAAACTTAAGGGCAAAGTTTTCGGGTCGCCGAGTGGGCGCAATGGTCGAGCTCGGGAGTGGCTGGGAAACAGCACACTGCCCGCGATCGGCCTCCGGCTGCGAAATCACGTTAGCTGGCCGATTAATGGCCAGCCAGCGTGAAGATCACACTGAAAGGCTCAACGCTGCTGGGCTGGTGGGGAGGGGGTTGGGGGGGTAAGCACTGAAGTCTGTCCAGGTGCGGGGGAATGCGCACTGAAAGCTCCCTGAAGGCAGAAACATATAGAAACATAGAAACTAGGAGCAGGAGTAGGCCAGTCAGCCCTTCGAGCCTGCTCCGTCATTCATTATGATCATAGCTCTTCATCCAACTCAATAGTCTACTCCTGCTTTCTCCCCATACCCTTTGATCCCTTTCGCCCCAAGAGCTATATCTAACTCCTCCTTGAAAATATACAATGTTTTGGCCTCCACAGGCTCACCACTCTCTGGCTGAAGAAATTTCTCCTCATCTCAGCCCTGAATGGTCTACCCCGTAACCTCAGACTGTGACCTCTGGTTCTGGACACCTCCACCATTGAGAACATCCTTCCTGCATCTACCCTGTCTAGTCCTGTTGGAATTTTAAAGGTTTCTATGAGATCCTCCCTCATTCTTCTGAACTCCAGCGAATATAATCCCAACCAACTCAATCTCTCCTCATATGTCAGTTCCGCCATTCCAGGAATCAGTTGGGTAAACCTTCGCTGCAATCCCTCTATAGCAAGAACATCCTTCCTCAGATATGGAGTCTAATTCTGCACACAATATTCCAGGTGTGGTCTCACCAAGGCCCTGTATAATTTCAGAAAGACATCCCTGCTCCTGTATTCGATCCTCTCGCTATGAAGGCCAACATCCCATTTGCCTTCTTTACCACCAGCTGCGCCTGCATGCTTACCTTCAGCGACTGGTGTACGAGGACCCTAGGTCTCTTTGCACATTCCCCTCTCTCAATTTATAGCCATTCAGATAATAATCTGCCTTCCTGTTTTTGTTACCAAAGTGGATAACCTCACATTTATCCACATTATACTGCATCTGCCATGCATTTGCCCACTCACTCAGCTTGTCCAAATCACACTGAAGCATCTCTGCATCCTCCTCACAGCTCACCCTCCCACCCAGCTTTGTGTCATATGCAAATTTGGAGATATTATTTAGTTCCCTCATCTAAATCATTAATATATATTCTGAATAGCGGGGGTCCCAGCACTGATCCCTGGGGTACTCCACTAGTCACTCCCTGCCATTTGGAAAAAGACCTGTTTATTCCTTCAGGGAGCTGAAGAATTTTAAATGCAAAAATAAAGATTTTGAAATTCTGCAAAAAATGTCCCCACATAGTACTCACTCACCTGAACATATGGATTGTAAAAATTCTGTCAAAACATTTTTTTAAAATTACCATTGGAAACCTCATCCCGCCCATGGATGAGGTTTCCTCAAAAAGGCAAAAGCCGCCTGGTCAATTTGCCCACCTGCCAACCATAATGCTGGACAGGCAGCGAGAAATCGCTCTTAATTAAGAAACTAATGGCCTTAATAGGCCTCTTAATCATCGGCGGGCGTGCTGCTGACTCTCGCGCATGCCTGCCAACTGAAACATCGCATGGGTGCGTAATGATATTGGGATGCTTGCCCAACGTCATCACGTGCTATTTTATGCCCAATTGGGTTGGGTGTACGCCTGCCTGCCGGACAGAAAATTCTACCCGATATAAGACACTGGTCCAGCCTCGATTGGAGCATTGTATCCACTTCTGGCCACCACACCTTAGGAAGGATGTGAAGGCATTGAAGAGAAGGTTCATGAGAACAGTCCCAGGGGCAAAAAAATGATTGGAAAAGTAAGGACTGTTTTCTTTGGAGAAGAGAAGGTTGAGACAAGATTTGATAGAGGTATTTATAGTCATGAGGTGTCTGGACAAAGTAGATAGGGAGAAACTGTTCCCACTGGTTGCAGAATCAAGAATGAGAGGGCACAGATTTAAGGTGATTGGCCAAAGAAGCAATGATGACCTGAGGAAAAACTTTTTCGCACAGTGAATGGTTAGGATCTGGAATGCACTGCCTGAGAGAGTGGTCAAGTCAAGGTTCAGTCAAGGCAGGTTCAATCAATGCAGTCAAGAGGGAACTCAATTAGTATCTAAAAAGGAAAGAATGTGCAGGAGGGTCCCTACCTGAATTGCTCCTTCAGAAAGCCAGCGCAGACAGTAAGGGCTGAATGGTCTCCTGCATTGTAACCAATCTATGACTCAACTGGAGGTGGGACAGCTTCATCACAACACTTTAAATTTCCCAGCCCAGTGCTCAGTGAATTTGTTTTATTTATTCTTTCATGGAATGTGGGCCTCACTGGCAAGGCCAGCATTTGTTGCCCATCCCTAACTGCCACTGAACTGAGTGGCTTGCTGGGCCATTTCAGAGGGCAGTTAGAGTCAACCACATAGTTGTGGGCCTGGAGTCACATGTAGGCCAGACCAGGCAAGGGTGGCAGATTTCCTTCCCTGAAGGACATTAGTGAACCAGACAATCAATGATAGTTTTGCGGTCACCATGACTGAGAACAGCTTTTTTTCATTGACACTGGAGCTGTCACTGAACACCATGTGGTTAATTGTATAAAGTACAATGGAAAACTAAAAGGACCAAGCATGATACTTGTTTTAGATCCCACCTAATTTTATTTTCTATTGGAGTCAATGAGATTAAAATTATAAGGGGTGTAGAACCGTTCCCATCACATTCTTGTGCAAGTTAGTTGAGTTAAATTACCCCAAAAGACTTTGGGCAGTGCCTTGCCAGGAGCACTAATGTACAAAACAGCTGGGTGAGAACATATGTTTAACCAGGACTTTGTAGTCATGAATTAATTACTCCATGTTGCTTGCTTAATAGATTGAGTTTTCAAAGGTCAAGCGTCCTCAAGAGCTCACTCAAAGTAGGCTATTCGATGAGAAGTACATCATCACAAAATCTGACCCTGATATGTCTAACATTGCAATCCATTACCTTTGAACAATAGGCGATTGCATTCCACAAGATGATATTCCTGCTGTTTAAACATGGTTGGAATCACAGTGTTCAATAGAACATTAGATAAGCTATTGCTGTAGTTATCCTGATAGTCTTTAAACTTTTCATTAACCACATAATATTTTGCCCCTTTATTAGGGAGTCCTCATTAAAAAATGTTCACCAAATATTTTTGGTTCCACGTGTGTAAATGTAATAAAACATCACTGCGATGATTAATGACTCCACTTTTCTGATTCACTTACCTCCCCAAACCAAACAAAAGCAAAGAAAATAAGACATACACAGGTTGAGGGTCCATTAGCCATGCTCCAATTATCTCCCATTCTGATTGTCTGCCAGACTTTTTTTTTTGCAAGACAAAAGTCTACGAAGAAATGTCGCCTAATTGCACAACTCTCTGACACCAATTTCTCTCTGTCAGACATAAATCAATCTCACAGCCCATAAAAGATTAAATTCAATTTATATTACTTGCCTAGGGTATTGCTGTACCATATCCAGAAGATAAAATCTAGAGGCAGCAATTTCCATTATTCAGCAGGGGGGGTGGGGGTGTTCAGGGGGATCGCAAAGTAGGTGCTGGTTCCTCTATCAAATAGATGAAATAAATTTTAATGTATTTGCTTTTGATAGAATCTATTCCATACATCTGTAGTTTTCAACTGGAAAAAACACATTATCTCCTTGTGTTCTCCAGCCCTGCTGAGTACAAACCATGATTTTTAATGCTGCAGTGAAATTTGTTTTTATTCTGTTTTGCCAGGCTTAGTAAATCACTGGTGCTATTCCTGTACTGTATCATGAACATGCTACATTAACAAGTTCTGTGCTGTCCTAAAGGGATTCTTCCTTAAATCTCGTGTAATATCAGGTAAAAATACTGCAGAAAAATCTTTTCAACTTGTTTATTGATTCAACCACTTGAAGAAAGCAATTTGGAACTTAATATTGGACAAGACTGAAAGAAGGTAACCTTCTTCCCATAGTGTAAGCTACTGCAACCTCTGTGTTGAATGCGGTTTCCCAATGCACACTCTTTAAATAGCCTTTTTCTGGCATGTTGGATTCTTGAATGAATCGAGGCTTTAAATTGATTGTCCACGTGTCTTGAATTGAGGGCAGCATTTTGTGTACCAATGCTGGTGTGTTTTTTTTGGGGGTGTGCGGGGGAATGTTAAAAAAGTGCCTATCCCTCCACCTTCCCATCCGCACCCGAGCTCACCCCCATAATATGGAGGATGGGCGGGCGCCAAAATCGGCAGCCCACTCGCCATATTTAAATGGATAATCAAAGGTCAATTAGGTTTGTTACCAAGCCGATTGACCCTGATAATATATTGCCCATGTCAGAAAACCTTTAGCATGGGCAGTCAGGCAGCAGCCCCATGTTGAAAATAAATTCTTCAAAGGGCAGGAAGGGAGAGGGAATACTAACTTTGGGGGCTGCCCTTTGCAGATCAGGGTGGCAGTCTCCCTAAGATGGAAGCCCCTTTCTTCCTACTCACCTGCTGCCTTAAACTCTCACCCCCATCCTCCACCAACCTGTCCAAACCCTCCCTGCCCAAGACCCAGGACTTACCAGTTTCCAGGGATCCATGGGCCCTCTTCTGCTTCCTTGCTGCAGTCCTGGCAGTGCCCACTAATGCGTTTTTGGCACTGCCAGGACTGATGGAGCTGTCAGCCAATCTGATTGATCAGCAGTTCCAAAGGGTAGGGCTTCCTCCCCAGTGAAGGGTGGTGGTCCAACACTGACACTGTTTAACCATCCTGCAGCGTTTTATGGCTGTGGGGCAGGCTGGTGTGGAGCGGGTCAGCTCCACACCAACGTTGCTTCTGGTGGGAGGCTGAGCCGGATTTATTCAGCCTGTAGCTATTTTTAGAAGTATGTTTTGAAGTCACTCCAAACTATAGAGAAAGTCACATTATGGAATTTTGCTGGGACATTTTCAATTGCTCAGACTCTAAGGATGGAATTTGATAAGGGTGGGAGGGGACCCGATGTCCAGCACCAAAAATAGTCTGTCGTTCCAATCTCTAGGAACCCGAGGGAACTAAGTCGCAAATTGGCAGCGGGACCCCTACTGCCGAATTCCCGGTTCCACGGGGAGCATTTAATTGTTACTTTTCCACCAGTAGGGTGGAAATCACACTCCTGAGAGCTTTTGACCAATCAGAGGCTGGCAGATCTCCAGTAACAGGCAGGGCCACTAGGAGCAGTGGCTGCTGCGGTAATAGACTTGGGCCTTTATCAGGGATCATCATTAGATCCCTGGAGGAAGGTAAGTGGGGGTGGGGTGTAGGTCATTCGGAGGGGGTCAGAGGAAAGGGAAGGGGTGTGGCTATGGGCCCCGCCTTCCCCATGCCACATTGCCCAATCGGGCACTGAGGGTCTAATTTGCGTGAGGGACACCATCTAGAAGGCTGCAAGCAAACAGGGTTTACTTGTCGGCCTCCCTGCATGGTGAGTCTCCCCAGCCCACTGTTGGTTGAATACCAGAAGTGGCTGGCTATGACTCTCAAGTTGCCAGTAATTGGTCAAGTAAGGGACTCATATGACTTCCGGTTGGAAAGGCTTCCCACAAGCCTTCCACTCATACTTAATTGGGAGAAGATGGGGAGGCAGCGGGGTCACCACGTCACACCCTCTCGCCTGATCAAACAACACCCCCACCTCAGGACACACCTCCGGTGTTGCAGGGGGGGTGGCGAGGGTGGGGGGAAGAATTAAATTCTGCTTCGCGTTTCTAAAACTTGAATTTTATTTTAAAACTGTCATGTTGAATTCAGTGCCTCTGAACTTGGTGCTGCTGCCATAGAAGCACAATGGTGACCCTTATATCATAGGTCACATAGTACGGAGAAGAGGTAGGGCTGACTGAGAGAAGCCCTTTCTGCTGGGGACTAGATGTTGTAGTCTAAAAGTTAGAGCCAGACATTTCATGAGTGAACTTAGGAAACATTGAAAGGGTGGTGGAAGTTTGGAAGTCATTGTTCTTTCACAAAATAATTTCAGATCGAAGACTGACAGACATTTTTTTTTAACCAAAGGTATCAAAGGATTTGGGGAAAAGGCAGGTGTATGGAGTTAGGCTGTAGCAGTTCAATATGATCTCACTAGATGGAGAAAGAGGCTCAAGAGGCTACATGACCCATTCCTGTTCCTATATGTTCGTGTTGGTTCACCTTTATCTCTGGCTGGGGGAATCTGAACTCTTTGGGAATATTGGAAATTTAGAGTCCATGTACATATAACTGCATCATGTATTCCTACTAAAGTTATTCTAATTCAAAAGCTATGCTGCTTATCAAAGTATATTACAAATGCATTTCAAAAAGAATCTCTTATCTTTGTAGACTGACTCCATCCATTACCTTTAAGTTTTATACTCTCAGTGTCTTGCTGATCTTATCTCTTCTATGTGTATTCAACATTTTAGTGTTTGGCTGCATCCACCTTTTGAAAGAATTAGTGGAATATAATGTGTATCACATTGTCCAGTGATTTCTAATTGGAGGTAACTGTTAACCCTAGGCACACTCTCGTAGATATTGTCTGTTAAGAGGACAGGTTTTAGGTCATAGTAGAATTATTCACTTATGGAAACTACTTTTCCCAATGGACATTGGGCAGAAGTATTGGGAAAAAGCCTGAACTCCAACAACAACCTCTCATCCGAGATTCCATCTAAGTTGTCTTGTGGGCATTAAATATCTCATGGTGCGACTAAATGAAGCACAAGGAGTTCTCCCACTGTCCTGAGCAGCAATATTCCTTCAAGAAATACCAACAACCGTAGGTTATTCTCATGTCTTATTTGTGAAATCTAGCAGTGAGCAAGATGGCTGCTTAATTTATGCACAGAATAGTCACTGCTTCTGAAAGGTGCAGGCAAGTCACTTTGAGATGTTTCTGGGAGACATGTTAAGAGACCACATTAATGGAAGTCTTTATTTCAAGGCATTGAAGCATCAAATAGAATTGATGACACTGGATGCATTATCCTTCAGTACTTCTGGCATTTGATAAAGTTGTCAGTCGCTTCCTACATTTTGTAGGATATTAGCATTAGATATTTCTTCTGTCAGATCAAGCAAACTAATGGATTCATACAGATTACAGAATCTCTATTTTCTTCAGAGATGAGAATGATATATAAATGTCTATTACTTCTTTATTTTGTATGGTTGGCATTGCAAGATATCAAGCCAGCACATTTGGCTTTGGAAGTACACATAAAGGGGTAAAGGTTCTGACTTGGGTGTAATTGGCAATCCAAAAATAAATTGTGGGCAGAATTGCGCTATTTATGAGGGGTTTTTTTTGACTCAAGTTCCCGCTCAAACTCATTTGCACATTGTCAAAAGAAAGATCTGCCATGAAACATAGATTGTTTTAAAAAAACGACACCGTAAAAATATTCTGTTACATATTTAAAAGTGGTAACTTACTGCATTTTAATTCATACATCTGAAAATGGCTGCTTGTTTTTGTGATACATTCTTACAGTTGGCGGGCAGGCCGAAAGGCGCCGTTGCACTTTTTAGGAAACCTCATCCGCAGGCGGGATGAGGTTTCCAACCGAAAATAAAAATAAAATTAAAATTTTAAAATTTAATGAATAACATGTCCCTGCTCGCGTGACAGAGTCATCTCCTCAGGGAGATTTTCAAGCGTGCGCTCACGCGCATGCACGATGTTCACACTTGTGCTCCTCACCCATGCCCCCCCACCCCAAACACAGGCAGCACAGAGCGTTGCAGCGCACGTTTCACACTGGACAGACCTTAATTGGCCCACCAGCGTGAAGTCGCGTTGTGACCCCGATCGCAGGCAACAGGCGGCTTCCCGACCACCATTACCCACACCCGCCAAGCCCGCCCGATGAAGGAAAAATCCTCCCCATGGTGTGCAGCAGTGGCAAAACAGCCTGGCAGCAAGGTTAAGTACAGGTATGACCTGGTGAACAGCCTTAGATCATTGTGCATGGCATGAAACAACCCTCGATGCTTCGGTCAGACTGCTATGAAATCACGGCATTGGAGAGTGTCGAAATCGCAGCACGACGATTGCACAGAAAAGCTCTGAAGACCCAAGCCGGGATACTGCCCAAATAAAGAGCTCGTAAGCAAACAGACCCCTTGTGGTGAGTGGGACAGCGAGTCGAGAAGATCAGCACCGGGTTAGCTCAGTCAGGAAAGGTGAATGACCAGGGTGTGGGCCACATCGATAGCAAGCAAGGGAGAGTCAAACAAAGCCATCATAAAAATCTGGCCAGAGAAGTTTGCAATTATAAGGGGTGGCTTCAGGAGTTGCTAAATAATAAATTGAATAAGGCAAAAAGGAAGGTCAAAGGGATATTCTCAAAATGTCCACAAAATTCCCCAGTTTTAATTGGGATGCAGCTAACCTGCTATCTGAATTTAAAATGCTTAAACAGTGTACCAGAGCATGGCTGAGCAATTAAAAGACAAGCAAGTCATAGGGGTTCACCTAACCATTGAGAGCAAACATCTATACAGACTGAACACATCAGGATCAACATCAGAAGAGCTAAAGGATCCCCAAACAACATGGAAGACATTGGAAGGCTGGTTCAGAATGAGGTTAAACTTCCATATTCATTGCCTAGAGCTCATGCCATTTTGACAATACCCTACAGAATCCATAGAGCAAGTTGTCAGCAGATGCAAAGAAAAGGGCACGTACTGTGATCTTTCAAACCCTGAGCTGCCACTCAGAATTGTTGAGATGGTGATCACATCCAGTTCTGTGGAAACATTCCAGCAAAATCTGCTAAACAAGACCAAAACTTACAGCATTGAAGAGCTATTCAAGAATGGACCTAAGCACAAAGCGATCCTCGTAGGTCAATGAAGCTTACAGGTCCTAAGTGCAACCCCAATTGCTGCCGAATTCACGAGGACACCCAAACCTAGCAAAACATGTGGAAGGTGTGGCTTTCTGCATGCACCAAGGAAATGCCCAGCTCTTCAAATCTCCAAAGCATGTGGCATAAAGGGCCATTGGCAGCAGCAGTGCACTAGGGCAAAGGGTGAGACAGGTACTAAGAGCCATACACTGGTCCAAACAGACCGTACACAGTGGATACCTTTAAGCAGCAAGAATGACTGTCTGGTATCCCATCAGTAACACATAGGTGAGGTGAATGACAAACCAGAAAATGACGATGATGTGCATAACGAGACGGAGAGTGATGAACACAGGTTTCCCACCGTCAATTTCATGGAAAACATGGATACCATCTCACCATCCAAAGTGTTTGCCAGGATTCAAATTAACTAAACTAAGAAAGTTGGTAACTATTCGTCACTAGCCAAGATTGATGCAGAGGCAATTGTCAATATACTACCCCAGCGAATTTTAAAAGACATGTATCCACAGACATGGAAGGCCATGGCCATGGGTGTAACAGATGTTCTACATCATGGAGACTTAAGGCCCAGCAAGGTCTACTGGCATGCTGTGACCCCACAGATGTGACAATCCATGGAATCAGTCAGACCTGATACAGTAGATTAACCTCAGATAAACTACCCCTATCACCTCAATTCATGACCTAACATCAAAATATCCAGAATGTTTTGACAAATTTGGCAGTTTCAAGGGAGCTGTATCATTATGCTTGCAGGAGAATGCAAGTTCACAAACTGATCTGGTACATTTTGCACAAAGCAAATGCCAACAGCTACAAGAAGAAACGGTGAAAGATTGCACACTACAGGAACTGTGGAAACCATCATTGGAGGATGGTCTGATTCAATTCAGCAAGTCCAGAAACATGCGAAGCCATTTTGGCCTTACCAGGGAGTCATTGTTAAAGGCAGGCAGGTAATCATACCCGAATCTTTGCAACCTGATATTCTTCAACAGCCTCATCATTCACGCATGGGCATAGATCGGGTGAGAAGACTCGCAAGGGAGGCAGTCTATTGGCCAGTTATGAACAATGACATTGAAGCCGTCATCAGGAAGTGTGAGTCATGTCAAGAGTACATGCAAAGTGAGCTCAAAGAACCATTGATTCCATATGAATTTCCTACTCATCCTTGGTCCAAAATCACATCTGACCTCTTTCATGTCCGTGGCACTGACTTCATCATCATCATCCACTACTTTACCAAGTACTCCATTATTCGACAATTGCACAGTATGTCAAGCATAACTGTCACACATGCCCTAAGTGCTATTTTCAGTTTATTTGGTGTGCCTAGAGAGACCATTATAGATAATGGTTCACTATTTAGTGATAAACCATCTCAGGATATGTGTGAGAAGTGGAATATCGATCAGACTACTTCTTCTCCTAATTACCCTAGATATAATGGCTTGGCTGAACAAATGATTCACACAGTGAAATCCATAATTCCCAAATGTAGAAAGACAAAGCAAGATCTATACATTGCAATATTACATTGAGAGCAACACCTTTAAGTGCAACTATTCCATCACTGGCTCTGTTCATGTTTGGCAGACCAGTGTATTCCAATTTACCTATTGTTACCTATTCTACTCTCTCAGAAACTAGAGAGCAACTCTTAAAACTGCAAGGGCAGAATATTTTGCTTGGTGTGCGGGCATGAGCCCAACCTGCTTGAGCATGAAATAGCGCATGATGATGTCGGGCAAGCGCCCTGATGTCATCGCGCATTCATGCAATATTTCGACAGCATAGAGTCAGCAGGGTGCTCGCCAACAATTAAGAGGCCTATTAAGGCCATTAATGTAGTAATCAATGGTCACTTTTCATTGTCTGTTCAATGTTACTGTGGTGGGCAGCTGAATCGGCCAGGTGGCCTTTGCCATTTTGAGGAACGCTCATCCAAGGGCGAGATGAGGTTTCTGATATTAATTTTTAAAAATGATAAAAATGTTTGGACAGAAATTACATCAGCCATATGTTCAGGTGACTGATCACGATGTGTGGACATTTTTCTCAGCATTTGAAAATCTTTATTTATGGCTTTTGAATTCTTCAGCTCCCTAAGGCAGCTCTCTGCCTTCAGCGAGATTTCTGTGAGCGCTCCCCAGCGCCTGCGCTGACTTCAACGTTCGCCCTCCTCCCACCCCCATCCCGGTAGCGCTGAGCATTTCAGCGCACCTTTCACTCTGGCTGGCCGTTAATTGGCCAGCCAGCGTGAAATCGTGGCTGGGGGCCTTTTTCCAAGACACTCCTGCACTTGCACGCCTAACTCAAAATCCTGCCCCAAGAGAAGGTGACCAATGTGCACAATAAAAATGCAGGTGCAGAATTGTGAGATTAGAGTTGGGACAACAAATGTGCATCCAGGATCCCATAGAAGGTATGTGGCAACCAGGCGCGTTGACAAGGATTTACTCAGAACAAAGGTCCTGTGAAGTCATTACACACCAAAGGCACAATGGTAAGGCATAACCAAGTACAAATCAGGTCCATTCCAGCTTGTCCACCGCCATGCAGTCCAATTGCATAGAGGACAAGATCCCAACTAGGAATAACAGCTAAGAATGACAATCCCGCAGTTCACTGTGAGCAATGAAAGATTCTCCAGACAAGGTTACCACGACAAGATCTGGGGCCTGAATTTTACTCTTGGCGGGTGTGTGCGATCGAGGGGCCTGGGAGGAGCCGGGAAATGGATCGCTGATCGCGCTTGGCCCCCAAACGCAATTTCATGCTGGCTGGCCAATTAACGGCCAGCCAAAGTGAAAGGTGCGCTGAAACGCTCAGCATGGTGGGGTGGGGGGGGCGGGAAGAGGGCGGGTGATGACATCACTGCAGGCCTGGGTGAGCGCTGCGAGAGAGCTCCCTGAAGGCAGACAGCTGCGTTATGGAGCTGCAGACCAGCAAATGATGAAATAAAGGTGTAAACAGCGGCATAAAAATGTCCATGCATCACAATCAAGCACCTGTATGCATACCTCAAAAAAATGCTGTCCGCAGATATTTATTTTTATTTTATTGCCTGAAGGAGATTTAATCCCAACCTTGGATGAGGTTTGATGAAAAATGCAAAGGCCGTCTGGCCTGTGGCCTGTGGCCTCTCCAACCTTTGTAAGATCACAGACAATTGCGCCATTGATGGGCTTAATTGCTCTCTTAATTGTCAGTGGGCATGCTTCCTATTTTTACGCGCGCCCACTGAGTGAAATATATCAGGACGCTCACCGAACGTCATCTCACACGATTTCATGCTTGTTCAGATCAGGCACGTGCCCACCCACGAGGTGTAAAATTCTGCCCTGTATGTACCAGCGGATTAACTTTATGCTTTAAAGACTCAGATTCATCAGTTCTATAGATTCACGGAATGATAGCTAAACGTGAATTGTAAATAGTTATACTTCTCTGGAAGGGTGGAAAATATCTTTAAAAAGAAAGGGGGATGTTGTAATATGCCTTTAAGATATAGCAGAATGACATCACTAGAAGGGAAGCTTGTCATGTGATCCAGTTTAGTTTTCACTTTGCCCTGTGAGCAAAACACAGCACTCAGCCCTGCTGCTGATTTCTTGAAGCTTTCTGTCCATGTAAATATGTTCTCAAGTGCCTAGTTTAAATAAATGTACCCACAACGTGTTTGCAAATTCCATTATGAGTGATTGGTGCTTTTATATAAAAGCATTTCAAGAACCATTTACTAGTTATATGGTGTACAGTTGTTGGTTTCATAGTAAATTTAAAAATCAAAAACTTTTGAAACATGCCTATTGGTGTTCTTGAGCCTAACAAAAACTGTATAATTTTTAGAGCCTGTTTGAAGGATTCTAACTGGGCATAATGAGTGGAAACTCCCCATGGTAACAAATTCAATCTTGGGTCATGATCAGTTTAAAGGTGGGATCAGCTTCCAGTTTGACATTTTCAAAACCAGCGCAGGAGAGCTCAGAAACCCGATTTGCACTGAGTGTAATTTGCACTTAAAATTCCTTGATCTTTTGCTGTGATTTGTCCAATGTAAGGTAAGTTGTACCGAGAAAAAACAGAACCCAGCAGAAACTCGAGAAGATCTTCAATTCTGAAACAAACGTCTCACTATATTTCCATGACATGACAAGAGCTGCACCTCACTCTGATTTTCTCCATGAACTTAGGAAACCTTGTGATATATGGGGTAATATTAATGGTTACACTTCTCAAAGTACTTGAGGAAGAGTGAGCAGCGAGGGTGCCAAAACGTTAGGGGTTAACAAGGAGGTAGTAGCTTGTCTTTTGATTTCATATTCCTGATAACCTGGTGAAATGAGTGAAACTGTAAGATACTAAAAATGAAACTGTTGAGCTGTCGCCATGCTTAAACAAATACACTGTGAATAGGATAAGCCAGTAAAATGCATTTAAGAAACAAAAGTGTACCAACACCATAATTGTTACCAGGTGATTGCTATCTTTAGCTTCAAACTGTTTCAATGGTGTGTGATTTTAAGATTATATAATATATAACTTGACCAACACTTCCCAAATACCCTATCATTAATTTTGACTTTAGCCAATTGTGTAAAGTAGGCAATATCAGATTGGTTGCAAATTATGCACCACTTCTAATTAAAGTGAGTGGAAATGGAAATCGGGAGGGGTATGCAACAGGTGACTTATCCAATATCTCCTGTCTTACTCTATCGCCAATGGTTAAAAATTACCCCACCAACCTGTCACTCAAATCCCTGACACCTCTGAATAACTCACTGCATCAAGTTCCCAGATTTTTCTGGTCTTGCATGCCTGATTTCTTAGTCTTTTTATTTGTACGTATTTCAAGCAAATAAACATGTTTGTTTGCTTCATTCACACAAAAGCATGGAAGGAGAAATTAACCTAGTGGTACATCTCTGTTGAGAGTCATGAATTGAATTGTCGACTTGACTATACATTCAAAGTACCTTGCTCCAGCTTGGCAAATTTCACAGGTTGTAGACTGAGCTCAGAGATGGAATGCTATGTGACAATGACGTTCCATGTCATGGGGCCGAGGAGGGCAAAACTGACATGAGCAATCCAATCATCCCTATTGTTTGCTGATCATAAGCAGGGATGGTGGGATTGTCAAATATGCATGGAGGTGCCTGCAATCTTGGATCTCTGAATGTTTGATTAAAAACATGAGTTGGTAGTGTTTAGAAGGAGGGATGCGTTGGAAACAAAAGACATATAAAGCTGAAACATCATGACTCTTATTACTTGATTGATTTTCTAGGAGACCATTTATCATTTAAAAATACACTTTTGGTGAGGTATTCTTTTTTATTCCAACGTGACTGAAATGATTATCCAATTTCATTTATCAATTACATATTGTAAGTGAGGCAATAAATGTCTCAGCTATCTATTTTAAATATTTTCTCTCATGATACTCATTCAGTTACTTACAGTAACAGAGTTGCTACCAAAAATCAAAACACCCTTGAAGTTACAATGTACAGGGAAGATGAATTATATTTCATTTGCGCTAAACTCCTCATCCTCAGGCCTATTTGTGATCAAACTTGTCGTAAAAATTGCCAGCTAACTCATTGCAACTAAAATGGGCAAACACCCCTTTTGAAAGTATTAAACATTATCCTCAAAAACTGAGCCTGAATGAAATTTTGCTCTCTCTCACCCCATCAAAATAACCATCTCTACCTTCCAAGTTAAAATATAAAAGTTTCTGGCAGCTAATTACAGACTGAAAAGCTACTAATTTTTCACTGTTGAATGAATCTAGCCTTGTGAAAGAAAACTCCTGAAAATTTTGATTAAAAAAAAGGGGAAATACATCTTTAACAATCTTCAATATGCATGTAGACAATACAATTACAGTGATGGGCAAAATGCTAGTGTTCAATGAAGTGACAATTAAATTGAATCCTTGGGATAATATATAACCAAGATAGTGGATGCATATATTTAGCCAATTGAATTTTTCCCCTCATTCTTTCGATAATTAATCTAATTAATCAACCAACCAGAGCCTCAATATCTACAATTAAGAATGACGAGCAGTAATATCATGGAAGTGCCATCACTTTCAAGTCATATACAACCCTAGCTGGGATATATATTAGCATTTCTTTATTCTGGGCCAAAGTCCTGGAATTGAATACAAAAGCAAAATATTATAAATGCTGTAAATCTGAAATAAAAAGAGAGTGCTGGAAACGTTCAGCAGGTCTGGCAGCATCTGTGGCGAAAGAAGCAAATTTAATGCCTCACTTCGATGGCCTTTTGTCAGTTAACATTAACTCAGTTTCTCTCTCCATTGATGCTGCCTGACCTGCTGATTGCTTCCAGCATTTTCTGTTGTTATTCCAGGAATTCAATAAGTCAATATTATGAAGGCGGGTGGGGACAGGGGTTGGCGGGTATGAATTTCCACACAAGAGCTGCAGTTGATTAAGAAAAAGGCCTACCATCTCAGGTCTCTTATTTTTTAATCACAGTCACAGGAACAATACAATTCCCATTCTGTTGTCTGACGGCACGTTCAGATTGCATTCCCCAAATCATACAACTTAAAATTATAGAAATCCCTCTGTTTAGCCAAAATACTCCAGATAACATCTCCATTTTTCAACCAGTTTTCAATTCATTATCTGTTTAATTATTAGTCAAACTAATTTTATTTATTGGAACATTTAAGTTTACAATAAATGACAAACTCTATTCAAGTAATAATAGCTTGTTGATCACCAGGCTTCATTAACTGAAAGAATAAAGCCCATTTCATATGAGTTTCAACTTGATCAACTGTTTGGTCAAATACATAAATGATTAAATTTAATTCCCTGAAAATATTATGCCAATAGTAATCCAATACATGGCTCTTTATATCTCATCAGCAATTCTATTAAATTATTGAAGGTTAAAGAAGCAAACTATTCCAATCCTTAGTTTATAAAACAGGCGTGTTTTTCTGTGCCTAGCTATAGCATTAAAAAATATGATAATTTTTTTGGCCAGTGTAGATTTAATATTCAATCAACCCATTGACTATGACATAATATACTTCAAAGAATAATAATATTTCATTAAGCTTTGCTCCCACCTTAAAGAATATAGTATGCGAATACATACTTTAAATGAAGCAACGAATAATGTTTCAGTAAAAAGAAATCTATGGGCTGAATTTTATCAATGATGGTTAAGTCCATCTGATGGAGCTTGTGGTAAAGTGAGGTACCCTGTACCTTTAAGAGAATGGAAGTGTACTGATCATGTGACAGCACTGATAAATCACTGAACAGCGCAGGCAACTGGGAACTGTAAGCCTGGTTCTGGAGGTTTCTGAGCGAGCACAATTGATCTGGTGTTCTGCCCTATGTCTCAACAAACCATCACTGTTTATTCTTATATGAGTATATTGATTGCAAGCAGCAGTTGATGAGAACATAGGAAAGCGTGCAGTTAGGGTTCGGTTGGCCAATGAACGCATTTACTCAAGACTTAAAAGGGTTAAAAACGGGACCCTGCTTCAGATGGTGGTGGAACCCTGGGACGGCATTTTGCCAGTGGTGATCAATTAAGAGGCTGTGCAGCAGGTCTTTGGCTGCCCTCTGATTGGGCCACCCGCAAGAGCTGCCAGCCCAATCAAATGGTTAGCAATTCAGCAGCAACAACACTAGCGGTGGCCATTTTGGGGCTGCATCAGCGATGAGAAGGCACCTCAGTGGCGAGCACTCTTGAGATATGTCAGTGTGATCCATGCTTGTAAGGATTCCTTTACTTTTCAACTGGGAATAAGGTTACTGAGTTTTGTTTGGTCACTCAGTTATTTCAGTGTGAGTTATTCCAAAAAGTTTTATTTTCCTTAGCAGAGAGGTCACCAGAAGGGGCACAGATTTAAAGTAATTGGTAGAAGGATTAGGTTGGCTTTGAGAAGGAACTTTTCACTCATGGGAAGCTGGGTGTCAGGAACTCACTGCCTGAAAAGGTGGTAGAGGCAGAAAGCCTCTTCGCATGTAAAAAGTACTTGAACATGCGCTTGAAGTGTTATAAACTGTCAACCAAGAGCTTTTTTTTATCGTGTCCACAGACAGTCTATACATGGCCCAGCCAGAACTGGACACATTTTTGCGCCTTGTTGTTGAATTTGACAAGATCTGCAACAGTGCAGGGTTCCTCTAGTGATAGGCATTGCAGGAGATGTAGCATAGTCTGTGGCTCAGTTCCACATTCACATGTTGTCGGGCTGGTTGTACATCCCCATTTGCTTAGTGACACCTTTGAATGACCTACACCAGTCCTAAGACTGTTAAGGCACTTCCAGGTTGTCCAGTTGCAATGAACTCCTGGGGGAAGGCTTTCATCTGGTAGAATTTCCATCGCTGGGGGTTGTTCGAGACTGGCGAGCCGATCTTTCCACAAGGCGATGCGGGCTTCAGATGGGGTTGATTGTAATGGAACAACACTGTTCATGAAGCTCTTCCTTGACTTTAGGTGGCTGGAAAGTTGTATTAGGCTGAGATGGCTCTTTGTTGGCCAACACAGTCACAATGGGCTGAATGGTCTCCCTCTGTGCCATAAATTTCTATGATTTCAATTAAGAAAGTGAGTTCAGAACATGCTTGGAATTAAATGGTCGGGTAGTGTTAAGTGGAAGGAACAGTAAATATTTGATTCAGTGACTGATTCAAATAATTTGGTTGTTAAGTAAGCCTGTTTACGAAAGGCTTCTATGGAAACCTATGGTACCTCCATTTGAAGTGCTAAACTGTGGAGCAGATGTGGGGCAGGGGAGGGGGATTTCTCTACAGAGTGTCCACTTCTCATTGCTTTGAGATCCCAGGCCATTTCTTCTCGCTGTTCTCTTATCTTCCAGCTACAGAGGAAGCAGCAAAATATTAAAGCAAAAACAAAATGAAAGGCTTCTGATGGACAGATAAAACTGCAAGCTGCTGAGATTTATTTTTTTAAAAAGTTCACCAGGAGAGAAATAATCTTGTTCTCAGCAAGTTTGCAATTACTTAATCCTGCTTAATGTGATTAGAACACACAACAGTTAGTGGAATGTCATGGCTCTGAATATTTAACATCTTAACAATACTGCTGAAAAATAATCAGGTTGGGGAGGTTCTATCTGCCCAAGCAGCAACAACCAGCTACAAAAATGTTTCCAGTGACTGAGAGGTCCACAATAAAGTGACTGAGAGGTCCACAACAAAAGGACATAGATATAAAATTTGAGATAGAGAGCAATTTTTTTTTATATACAGAAGATTGTGGAATGTCTGTAATTCCTGACTAAAGCAGAGATCTTTGGATTCTCATTGTCGAGGTGGCGAGCCATGGGGGTTGGGGGCGGGTGGGGGGGGGGGGTGGGGGGTGGTGAAAGGGCAGAGCTTGGCATAGGAGAATGAGGGGCCATAATGGGTGGGTGGAAAGGCAGAGATTTGCACTGGAGGTATGAAGGGCCACAGGGGTGAGTGGAATGGCAGAGCGTGGCATGAATGGCCATAGGGGATGGGTGGGGGGCACAGCTTGGCATAAGGGGTGTAGAGTAAAGGGTTAACATCAGGAGCACCTGATACTGATGTAACAATGATGCAATGTCACATGGCTGAGATCCATTGAGAAGCAGAAGTACAACCTCTTGCAATGTACTGAGATGTATATACATAGATCTGTAAATAAACAAGAATGTTTTTGTACGAATAACAGTCTAAGTTAGCACTCTTAGGCTAAGAGGCAGGCCCTAAAGAAACACCAACTAGACCCAGAACTCAAGATGAAACAGGGGACATGAGGAGGACATTTAGAACTTACCTTTTAAAAGGTCCCCTCGTGCAGCCTCAAGTTCACGACTTCTCTGAGGGGCTGTGCACCATGACTCTTTCAAAACCTGGTCCGACTCCATGAACATTGTGGAGGAGTAGGAAATGCCCAGCTCTGCATTGGAGCCGGCCACGTTGGGGTATCAGATGCGGGCTTTTGACAGGAACCAGCCTGCACCCTTTAAAGACACCCCTGAAAAATTGGAGAGCCCAGAAATGGGGTCAGGAATCCCCAGAATCAGGGCCTGCCCACTATTTTTAAAGGGCTCCCGAGTCATCCTGACTCAGTAAAGATCCAGGTATGTCAATATTTAAGAATAGGTTATAAATGTAGTTGAAAGAAAGGGGGATAAGTAGGTATGAAATAGGATGGGATTAATACTTTGGCTCATTTAAAGATAAATATCAATATGGGCTAGTTACTCTGGCAACCTGTTTGAATGTTCTAATTGTTATAAGTCAGAAGCAAAATGCAGTTGAGAAATGGGGCTGGATTTTGCTGATGAGGAAGAATTGCTGCCACTGGGATGCTTTAGCAGGCACCAGATGGTGGAACCCGGGGCAGAATGTTGTTCTTGGTGACCAACTAACAGGATGGCGGCCTGCCTCCTAGAGATGCCAGCCCAAACATAATGATATGGCTGGCCACCTAGAAGAGCATTGAGGTGAGTTGGGGGAAGCAGCGACCAGAGAGTCAGGCCCCAACGATTGAGAGGGAGTGAAATTGTACAGTACCAGCAGTGCTGTTGATGTGAGGGCAGCCATTGCCACCAGGAAGCCCTTCCAAGTCCATGGAATGCCCATAAAGGGCCACCCACACCTCTGGAACCCTTTGGGAGGCAAATACCCACAAAGATGTGATGCGAGCCTTAGTCAATCACTTAAGTGGCTCATTTGACCTCCCAGTGGGTGTCCAAATTGACAGCTTTCCTGCTGGTGATAATATGGCAAAGCTTGGGAAGACTTTGGGTTCTCCACCTGATGCCCTATTCTGCCATTTTGCCAGCCCTCCCATCTCCTAGCTCTTTGTCAAGGGACCCAAAAAATCCAGCCATTAATAACATTCCAGTCATCAATAATCTTACAGTGTGTTTTAGGTTAAAAGACTTTCAAGGTCTAGAACCTATTGCAACAATATTGCATTGACTGTCAGTGAATTACAGATAGTGATCCAATCTTAATATTTAGTTGACAAGCAAATCACTCAAGTTTTAGGCTCATAGCTAGTGATACCATTGAAACCCTTATATTGGGGTGCACTTCTGGGTTCTCCAACAGTTGTTCAATATTATTTACGCCTTTGTAACTTTTTCATGAGGAACAATACATATTTCGTGATCATGAATGGTAATTTTAACCTTTGAAAATATTTCACCATTTTTTAACCTGTTCAGATTGCTGGGACCTCTTCAAAAGATTATTTAATTTTTGTTCGGTATATATTAGACACAATGATAAACTTGTGATTCAGGATACACAGAGATTTGTGGCAACAGTAGTGTATTGCTTGCTTTCTGGAGTGCTTAAGAAGGTGTTGTAGATCAAAGCTAGGTGGTAATACATCAAAAAAAATCTCAGTACCATTGATAATCATTTTGGAATGGAAACATGAGAAGAATTATTCTCTGGGGATGGAAATAGTTTCCTTTCATTTCAAAAACTTGAAATATCAATGAGTTGGTGAAATTGGAGGCCTTGGACAGGATTGAGAACTACTGTGGAAAATATCGCAATCCTTTAATTATTTACTGAGATTACAGCTGCAGGTGAAGTAGAACTGGACTTGGCTCTAGTTGAAGAACTTTGCGTACTTATCAATAAGTACAGTCTCCAGGTCTGCTGCTGCATGTTCCCTGGTAACTAACCAAACAGCTGATGGCTCTGTTACACCTTCCAGGCATTCCACAACCTAACACCTTCTGTATAAAAAAAATTGCCCTCCTAACTCAAATTTTATATCTATGCCTTTTTGTTGTCCCAGCAAAAGAGACAAAACAAGAGGGAACTAAAATAGTCCATAAAAACTCACTGAACGTCATTTTAGCCCTTGGATTGATCACCACCTGCCCTGGATCCTACTAGCAGTAGGCAGTTGGAGTCTCCATTGGGTGTTCGTAACTGCATATTAATAAGGGCTGATCACCAAGGTGAGTCGGATGACTACTGGTGCAGTTAAGCAGTTGGTGCACATACAATGCCTGTCAGATTACCTCAGCAAACCAAAATCTCTCCTCAGCCAACCCGATGGCTCCTATTACTATGGCAACAGAACAGGTTACTTTTATCCTCTCTCTGCCTCCAAATATATGGTGCCAGCCATGGTTTATTTAGTAGCACGATTGCTTCTGAGTTACAAGTTTTAGGTTCAAGTCCCTCTCCAGGACTTGAGCACAAAGGTCAAGGTTGAAAGTCCAGTGCAGACCTGAGGGAGCGCTGCACTGTTGGAGGTGCTTTCATTCAGATGACATGTTAAACTGAGCCCTCATCTGCCATCATGGATGCAAAAGATCCCATGGCACAGTCACAGAAGAGCAGAGGAGGTGTCCTGATCAATACTGATCCCTCAATCAGTATCACAAAAAAGGTTATCTGGTTGTTATCACAGTACAGTTTGTGTGGGTTTTCTGTGTCCAACTTGGCTGCTGCATTTCCTACAATACAACAGTGGCGACATTTCAAAAGTATTTTGAAGTAATTCAAAGTATTCAAGAGTAATTGGCTGGAAGGTGCTTTTAGACATCAAGCAGTCATTAAAAGCACCATATAAAAGCAAGTCTTTTTCTTAAATGTTGACTCCCCTCACCGAGTTATAAATTTACAATGGTTCTCGGTGCCTTGTTATTATTCACTAGGACACCCAGAAAAGGGGCTGAATTTTAATGTCTCCTGGGGGTGTTGGCAGACAGTGAGTGGCTTTAAAACTGGGTGCCATGCAATGGGCACCATTCCTGGCACTTACCCGTCTAGCCCCAATTTCACTTCAATTTTACCAGTGGTGGTAGAGAAGTTGGGAGCCTCACCTTCCCATGGGTCAACTGGACTTTACCCACAGCTGAGGGGAAGCCAGCGCAAACTGTCCAGCCCAACTATCAAGAGGGTGGCCTTCTTTATGGATCCCCTGTGACCAATGGAGGCCCTTCCACAAGGTCACCTCCACATTTCCCCTCCCCCACAATCTGTTCCACCATAGCCTCCCAGCCCCCTCTCATGGGCTTGCCAAACTGGCCCCGGTGAGACCCGAGACTCATCTGTTTTGCAGGTTCCCTCCAGGACTGCAGCAGGTGCAGCAGTGGCTACCAGTCCTGGCTGAGCTGCTGATGTGACCAGTGACCTGATGGCCATTTGATTGACTGGCAGCTCTTGGAGGCAGGGCTTCCTCCCATTGGGGATTGAAGGCCCATTTGAAGCCAATTAATGTTGAGATTGTCCTTGATGTTAACACTGGGGCTGGGGAGGGACCACCCCCACCACCCCCCCCCCCCCACACCCCCACCCCCTCCCCCCCCGCCCCCCCACCCCCTGCACCCCCTTCCCCCCCCCTCCACCCCACCCACACCAGCATAAAATTCAGCCCAAGGAATGCACCATCCTGCTGCCTGAATGTAGAGGGCATTGCAGCGTTCCAAGAGGGCAGCTCATCACCACCTTCTCAAGGGCAGTTAGGGATGGGCAATAAGTGCTGGCCCAGCCAGTGATGCCCGCTTCCCGTAAATGAATTTTTGGTGTTTGGTTATGGGCGGAACTGTCCGTGCCCGCTGGCCACAGGCGTGACAGGTGGCAGACAACATGGCATGATCGATTTCACGAGGGCGGGAGGGCAGGGTTGCGATCGTCCGCTCAGCCCACTGATGGTGGGTCACCTTTCCCGCCGACGGTCGCTGGGGAGCTCAGTGTAATGCATCAGCATCTCATTAAAAGGTCATCCCGGCAGGCTCTTGGATCCCCACCGGGTCATCGGCCCACGTGGGCAAGAAAGCACGTCAACCTGTTCCACAACAGCACGCAGGTGACATGGGCTTGGCGGCCTTCACTTTGGGGGAACTGGAGGTGACTGAACAGCCTCATTCTGCAGAGCTCACCGGGGTCGCCTGCTGCTTTGCAGGCTTCAAGGGCACCGGGGTGAAGTGTTGCCCTGCCACGGCAGCGGTTGTTGTCGGGGGAGGTGTCCAGGGGCAACTGCTGCCCGGCCTCGGAGCAGGGGGATGGGGGCAACTTCTGCCCAGCCATGGAGGGGAGTGAGAGGTTGGGGGGATGGAGGGGTGGGGGTGGTGGTGGAAGAAGCTACTGCCCTGGCGTTGGATCCCACGCAAAAGAAATTGAGGTGAGGGGCAGGGTAGGCGAGGGAAGTGGCTACGTAGTAGGGACACCAGTATAAACTGACCATTCCTCTGCAACTGAGATGAGGCCCTCGCACTGGCCAGACGAGGCAAGCATGCTCGAGAGGCCCTCATAGCTGCTAGATTTGTGGAGGATGATGACAACATACAGTGAGGTGATCCCATGGATCCTCACATCGCATTTGCAAACGTTTGACTCTAGTCTGGCTTATGGCTGTGCGATACCCTCTGTGAGAATGCTCCTGTCATGGAGATGCAGTGGAAGTCCTAATAGTTGCTCAATTTCAGGAGGACGATGAAGACATGCAGTGAGGACACTCCATAAATCTTCACATAGCCTCTGAGAATATCTGACTCCTGTCTGGCCGAGGGCAGCTCGCTTGCGCTCAGTGATCAGGGTCATATCGCAGAGATGCAGTCATGAAACTTTAGAAGTTCTGATGCTTTCGTCTACCTTCAACACCTGAGCTGTTCAGGAGATGGAGCACAGCATCAGTGGGCACAGGTGTGGAGCTGGAGCTGCTGAGGTCACAGGAAGAGGGGAATTGGATTGGCCGGACATTCTCAGAGTCACCTGGATGGCTGGGCCTGGAGTGTGCATCTGCTGATCCTCCTCCCTATGGGTGCCCAGGGGCCCTAGGCTGACTCCTTGAGGAGCAGGGGTAGCTGCAGTGAGATGTCCGGAACCCCTCTCACATACATAGTGTTGGAGGCCAACTATGGCATCAGTGATGGAGCTGAGCCTGCGCAGCAGTGCAGGATTGACGTCCTGAACCAAGGTCTCCATGGCAGCTGCCACCCTACCAATGTTGACCTTAGTGCGTTGGCTTGCCGGCGCTATCACTTCAGTCTGAAAGCAGACAGAATCCTCCATCGTGCGTTGCAAACTGAGGAGTGCAGCAAACTTCCCTTCCTGATGTCCCTGAGCTTGCCTTTGCAGCTCCAACAACTGTGACATGACCGAGTCCAGAGGCTCGTTATTTGACTCGGCAACGTTCTGGCCTCCAGCATCCTCTGATTGTCGGGAACTGGGAAGGCCTGCTGTAGATCAGACAGTGCAATGTGCTCACCAGATTGTGATCTCAGGGCTACTCTAAAGCTAGGTCCCACTGAGATATGTGTCTCTGCGCTAGTGGAGGGTGTGGGTGAGCGCTGTGATGGGACTTCAGGGATGGTGTCTCCAAATTCCTCTCCAAAGGTTTCTTCAGGGCTTGATTGGAGGCCCTGGGTCCTGGATTCTGTCAGCTGTTTGACAGATGTGCCTGCGAAAGCAAGGGGAGATAATTAGTGCATGGCAGGGGGCTGTGAAACAGGACACATCACTCACAGCATGGTTGTCTGATGGATGTTGCACTGCTGAATCCTCACTTGGTAGAGCAGCTCTGACCTCACTGTCAGCACCGGACTGGTCAAGATCGTGGCCGGCCAGCTGGATGGCTCTGTTTTCAAAGTCTGTGAGGACCTTGATTTCAGGCACTTCTGCACCAGTCTGCAACATCTCTCTCTCTCTTGTTGTGTGCCAGCTTGTCCTGCATGGATTGATATGGAGAAAGAATAAGCAAGATGCCTGCCAGGCCAGGTGATAATATGCCTGGCTTGTATGGGTGGTGAATGGTCCCATGGATGGAAAGAGGACAATGACGGTGCTGTGAGAGAGTGAATGGTGATGTCCCTTGAACTGGCAGTGAATGAGGACCCTGTGAATGTGTGATGGGTTTGTGAGTGTCAGAGTTGAGAATGATGAGAAGTGTGACTTACACTGGCGGAATGGAGAAGATCATTCATCATCTTGCGGCACTGGGTGGCTGTCCTTTTCTGAAGGGCATTGGCACTGACCACTGCTGCCACCACCTCCCAAGCTGGATTGGTAGCATTGCTGCCCATCCTGCGACCAGAGCGGGGATACAGGACATCCCGGTGGGCTTCCACGGCATTCGGCAATCACTCGAGGGACCCGTCATTGAAGTGGGAGGGCTGTGGTCTTTTTTCCATTGCTGGCCATGTCTTCCAGGCAGCAGTGGTGAGCTGGGAACAATGAGTGCTATAATTGCGGCTGGACTTTAAACAAGGTGCCCAGAGTGATGCAGCGGGTGGGATAATGTCCAGTGGGTGAATGAGAGCCCGCCTGCCATGTAACGTCGTTTTACCCACCCTTTACCACACAGTGCAAATCTGGGAAAATTCCACCCTATGTGTCTGTTGACTGTTCACTGTGTATGATTAGTAAAGATTGGGTGTGGTGACTGAGAAAGAGAAACTAAACTGTTGGGCAAGCAGCTGAGAGCATTAGAGCAGATATTTTAAAGCATTGAATAAATCTCCTGTTCAGACATATACCCTGGAGTGTGTCATCTCTGCATATCTCCGCAGCATAAAACACAACAGGCATTGCAGCCAAACCTGATTCTATCTTCCCCAGTGTGTATGCACATTTCCTGTAGAGGATTGTTGTCTAACAATTATGGAGTTGGAGTCCTGGCCACTACTGTGACAAAAATCAATTTGCTTGGTAGAGATTGTGTATCAAGGCTTATTCAATTTGGTTTACACAGTCTCTCTACCCTCTATGTAGCACAACACAGAGGGTTTCAATATAATTGGTAGCATACAGTATTATTTTAGACCTTCTAATGATCCCCAGTTATCAGTAGAAGCATATCTAATAAGTGTAAGGAAAATAATCACCAATGAAATTAACTGGAATTTAAATAAATGAATATAATTGTTTTATCTCAAAAATGACTTCTCTTTATTTTAATCCTCATCTTATTAATATTATATTCTATGAGTTGTTTCAGCCACTCTGCCCATTTGACAAGGTACCATAATACCAGTAAATTGTTGAATAACTAAAAAGTCATTTGTTTAAGATTCACCTCAGTCAAAGTGAATATCAAAGACTAATTTATTGTGGGGGTTGCAATTACTTCTAACGTACCTAAAATTAAATACAAGGTTTTAATTCAAAGGAGGATAGTACTCCGGCAATAAAGAGAACAGTAGCTCTATTACTATGACAATATTGATTGATAATGGTAGAGTTAAAGGCAATATTAGTGTCAGCATTAGTACTTACATGTATGGCACTTAGTCTGTATTGATTCCATGTAATTAGGTTTACAAAATCAGACCTTTATGGGAGTCATTTACTGAGCCTTTTCACTGTTTCAATATGAATAAGTCTGAATGATCCTGGACCTGGACAAATTTTCATGGAATTTCCCAAAAAGAAAGTGTTCACTTTGAAGGTGACTGATGCACAGGTTTTTATTTTCCATTGACTTGGAAAATATTGCAAAGACTTTAATTTCAAAGCAAACCAAAGCATCAGTCAGACTCGAAAATGAGTCTCCCAAAATAGTTCGAACCAATGTTCTGTGAACTTCGATGGAAAGAAAATCTGGTGCAGTGTAAAATCGACTGCTCATTCACTATGAGCCTATTTCATTCTGCTGTCGTAGAATCATTTCACCCTCTTTGAATTCCCACCTCTCTATATTTGTGATCTATGTAGAAGATTACTGGTTTAACTTTGGCATCAGGCAATGAATAGCAAAATAGTTTAACTAAAGTCATATGAACAAAGGTGTGCAAGCAGGGTACTGCAATTATCTCAGACATGGAGAAGTGACCATGAAACCTAATCCAACTTTATTTATTTGTACCCTTTCATCTCCTTCATAACAACGTGGCAAAATGTCAACAAGTTAGACCAGTGGCAGTTCATAATGATGCTGTCCCTCCATGCCCAATTATATGGACACTGCACCTGCTGGGGAGGCACTGACATCATTTCTGAAGTGATGTGAGCTGGGGTCACCGTCGTATTGTCATTAAGCATTGCTGTGGAGTGGTGATGGGGCAGTGACATAGCGCTTTGTGTACCTTCCACAAGAGCTTCTTACCAGCCTCTGCATGTGGTCAGCATCCCACTGATTGGCAAGAGCTGTCAGTTAGCAGGTGAATGGCAGCACAGTAGGCTGCCCGAGTTTCAGAAAATAAGTTTTTGAGAAAACAAGTTAAGAGTGACCTTTGTGCATCTGGTGCTTTCGTAGGTGGAAGCCCCAAGCAGTGCATCATTGAGTCAGATGGATCAGAATGGCCGAGCTTTGATTCTCAATCCATCCTGGGTTAGATAGGCTTGGGGCAAGGGAAACAATGGGGCACTACAGTCAGCCTTGGCACCCCAGGGTTAGACAGAAGAAAAATTGTCTATTCAATGAAAAGTGCCAGAAAGTGCATGTCAGGGAAAGGGTAGAACTGGACTCAGGCATGAAGTCTTCAAGTCATTATCTAACCTTTGTACCAGACGGAGCAAAGTAAAGTCTCTCCTGTTTGTTTGCTGCTTTTGCTACAAAGCTCCGACAATCAACTTTACAATGCACTTCGTCATGCCAAAATTCTTGCTTGTGATGCCTCAGCCTCATTATCTTTCTCAGTGCAAACTAAATAAATTTTGCTTCAAAATTAAATATAATCTCTCCTTTTTCTTTCTATCATCTTACGCTCAAACTTAGACTTCTTGAAATCCATTCTTTGCCACTTTTATTTAAATCTTTAGTACTTTGTTGCTTTCTTTCTCTTTTTTGTTTAAGCTGTCTTGAGTTTTCACTTCTTTCCCAATACTTTTCTTCTTTTTGCTAAAGCTTCATCGATTCATACTTTATCGATATGTCCTTCCACTTTATTCTAAATCACCTACTGCCAATTCTAATAACTTCTTTACCATCAGCTCAAGCCCACTCTATCCATTGCAATCTACCAGTCTCTTCTATCTTCCTATTTCTATCATCAAGACTTGTAACTCTCAAGCTAGCTCTTCAATACAGATGCACGCTGCTGATTGCATTATGACAAAGAATGGCTCCAATTCCAACGCCCAGGGTCACTTATTTCTATTGAATTTAAAACTCAATTTATTTTAACTATGTTAGAAATGGCAACCACCATATCAACTTCCACTTTCTACAAATGACCCACTTTGCTATGATGGACTCTTCATTTAAAAGTGTGATACTTACTCTGGAGCTCAAAGGAAACAGTGCTCAGACAAGTGTTGACAATCTATCAACAGGATTTTAAAAAAAAATAAAACAAACACGGTAGTAAATCTTTTGTCTCTCTTACCTAGTTGTGTTGAAATATACCTCGAGTTTAACGTGTGACTGACAATAACATCCATTTTTAGAGCAAGATCAATTATGGGGTTTTGTTTCCTTTCAGTAAGGCATCTTCAGACATCCCATTCTTCAAAGCTGTGGCCCTGTTCAAGAAGTTACAATATGCGACAGAAGAAAACTTACACATTTTTATATCTGCTTAAAATAAAATGGGCTTTGCATAGAACATGTAGGCTTTAAATGGATAGAAATTCCCTGATGGAGGAGAGGAGTCATGTAAAAAAAAAAATTCAAGTAAGAATATCAAATAATAAGTGCAGAAAAGGAACGTAACATATTTGACTCCAGTAACCAAATGTCCTATCGGCTTTGAAAGCCAGCTGGGGTAAAAAATGAATAGTAATTTTTTTCAATTGTCATTAAAATTGGTCTAAAGGCCATGAATAATAATTAAAAACAGTGTGTTGGTCATTTATATGGTAAAAGGGAAAGCACGGTAGAGCAGTCCTGCAATTAAAGAAAGGAAGGACATCAGCTGCAGGTTAATTATGTAAAGAATTAACTCTAATGCTGGCTACTGAGCATGTGCATAAGGAGCTGTGTCATCATGATGTTACTTCACTGAGAGAAGATTAGTGAGAAGCATCCCAGAGTAGTTGCAGCTATATCCTGATTCTCAAAAACCTTGTAAATAGTTAGTAACGCAAATAAAGGTATTTTGAATGAAAAACAATTACCTCCAGCAAGATCTCTTCCAGAGGAAGAAACCAAGGAATCCCAAGACAAGCCCAGAACAACAGATGGTGGTAGCAGTGACTACACCCATGAAGAAATAGTAGAAAACAGGGAGAAAAGCCTCAAGAGAAACCCAGAAACAGTGCAGAGCTTTGGGGGAAGGACTTTGAGACCAATTTCCAGCAACCACATTGGATATGACAAAATAACCAGGGACTGGCAAGACAAACAGCACAGGAAAAGACAAACTCTACCCAGGGTGTGAAATGACTACCAGTTTACCCCTACCACAATCATTTTAGAATATTGAGAGCCCCAGACAGACTGAGCAAAGGCAAAGTTGACAAAGGTGTTTTACCCAGTATCGCAACGCTTCAGATCTTGCGAGTAACGATAACAAAAACCAAGTTAGCACATTGTTATATGCTGTTGGGAGCATCACGGATGATGTACTGGCCAGCCAGGGGGTGAACAAAGAGGCAGCTTCCGAGGATGTCATCAGAGCCCTTGACTCATACTTCAGTCTCCATAAAATATTGGTGATATAGAGGGCAAAATTTAATTGGCGCATTCAAACACAGTGTGAAGGGATTGACTCATCCAACAATGAGTTGTGCCGCCTAGCTAACAGTACGAAACATTAAAGACAACTTGGTGAGAGATAGAATAATTGTTGGTGTTTTAGATGAAAACCTCTCTAACCTTTTACAATCTTGGGAAGATCTAACTTTAAGCAAAGCTGTACAATTGGCCATACGTTATTCATAATCAAGAATGCTCTTTGCTGAGCAGGAAAGCGTGCATAGCTCTGAACCTGTTCATAAAAGTTGGTGAAGTCAATGCACAAACACAAGATAATAAATTTAGGAGGGAATTTGCCACACTCTTCAAAAGCTTAGGTAAACTGAAGACCATGTACCACATTACATGCAAGACAAGATGCTCAACTCTTTTGTCTCTTTACACAAAGGAACATCCCCATCCACTCCTGAAAAGGGTCAGGAGTGAGACAGAGGAGATGCTTCAACAACGGGTCATCTTACCAGTCACTAAGCCAACCAGGTGGTGCTCTGGTATGGTACCAGTCCCAAAACCTAATGGTACCATTCGAATCTGTGTTGAGATGACACACATCAACAAGGCAGGGGAAAAAGACATCCATCCAATGGCATCGGTAGATGAGAACTTGGTCAAACTTGCAAAAAGTACAACCTTCACAAAACCTGATGACAAAAGCAAATTCTGGCAACTACCATCGAATCAGGAGTCAAAACTTCTAACCACTTTCGTCACACCCCTTGGGCAGTGCTGTTTTAACCATCTGTTATTTGGCATCACTTCCACCGCAGGGATTTTCCAACATATGATTTCCAACATACTGAGGGCATGGAAGGTGTCATATGTCACATGGACGATGTTTTGATCCATGGCTCAATGAAAGAAGAACACAACAAATGGGTCAGAAAAGTCTTACTAACGCTGCAAGAGGCTGACTTGATGCTCAATGAGAAACATGAGTTTTCTAGGCCTATGATAAATGTTCCTAGGTCACATTATACAAGCAACTGAAATTACTACAGACCCACAGAAAAGCAATAAACGAATTCCCACCGCCTAGAAATATAACAGCCACAAATATTTATGGCCATGGCCAAACTATTAGTTAAATTCTTTCCTCACTTAGCCCAGATAAATGAACCCCTCAGATATCGTTTGGACTTCAGCATCAGCAGCAATCATTTCAACAAATCAAAACGATGGTAACTTCCTCAGAGGTCCTAGCCTGCTATCGTCCTGAACTTCCCATGATTGTTGCAGCTGAAGTATCGGCAAAAGGCCTTGGAGCAGTGCTATTCCAGATTAAAGTTACCGGAAAAGAAGACCTGTTTATTTTGCATCCAGGCCATTAACTGAGACTGAATAGTGCTATGTTGTATAGAAAATGAAGCCCTCACGGTGACTTTGGTGTGTAAGAACTTCTCTGATTTTGTCCTGGGCCTGCAGTTTAAGATCAAGACCGACCATAAGCCGCTGATAACCTTGTTGAACACAAAAGAAATTGCAAAAATGCCACCCAGTATCCAACAATTCAGGTCAAGACTCATGTGATATGATGCTACTATGGAATATGTACAGGGTAAATATCAGGCACTCCATCAAGCATACCCGCCAATTACCCACTATAGAAAGATGAAACCTTCAACGAAGAAATTGAAGGGTTCACAGCTCTGACTAGTCGTTACTTGCCGGTAACAGTCCAGAAGTTGCAACAATTTTGTTAGGCACAGATGCAAGCTGAAGAGTGCATTCATATTTGCACATACTGCCTGAACAGATGGCCACAGTAAATTCCAAGTAACCTCGTCTTGACGCAATACTTTGAACGCCACCACATTAGCAACATAGATGACTCTTGGTATACTATGGAAGATTGGTGGTACCCACAAACTCTCCAACTGGAAGACCGCCAAAAGATTCACCAAGGACATATTGGTATTAACAAGTTTCAAGCCAGGGCAAGTGGCCTGGTATTTCACACCCTTATTGAAAACATGGTCTCCAACAGCATCAACTGTGCCATTCACAGACAGGAGTAGGAAGAGCCACACCTGCTCTCCTGCTTCCCATTCAGGCCTTGGGGACACCATGGTATGGACTTTCTTGAATATAAAGGGAAAATATTTCTCATCATTGTACACTATTATTCCCACTGGATAGAAGCGTAAAAGCTACATGGCCTAATCTCTGAAGCTGTTATTAACCCCTGAAGAGCATGTTCTCTACATAAGGCATTACAGACATTGTCATCTCTGATAATGGGTCACAATTTGCCAATGAGTGTTTCCAATCCCTTGCAGTGTCATATGGATTTGTACATGTCACAAGTTCAAAGTGCCCTCAGCCTAACGAAGAGGCTAAGCGAGGCATATGACTGTAAAAGGCCTACTACTGAAGGATACTGATGACTTTGAGCTCACTCTGCTCGGTTATTTCTCTACGCCGCTGCAGAATGGTTTTGCCCCATGAAAATCTCTGATGGGCCCAAGGCTAAGAACTCAATTTCCTTTCTTTCCCAATATATTGCTATCAAATATCACGGTAGAAAACCATGATCGGGCTAGAAGAAATGAAGAAACTTGAGGAGCAAGTCAAGACCATAATTTTAACCAAAGACGCATGGTCCTCCAGCTCTCAAATGGTGAGAGGGGGTACGGATCAGAGACAAGCAATGAGAAGGTGCTGTAATAGAGAAATTACAACAACTGAGATCATATCTGGCCAAAACACAGTCAGGCTCACCATTCGAAGGGACAGTGCTGCCCTGATTTCAAAGGACAGAAAACCATTAGCAGAATGGGCTAGGTATCATTATCCTCATGAGAATGTCATTTCTATAGAACTACAAATGTTGGAAACCAGGCACCACAACCCCCAGGAACTGACCTGGGGCAAACCAATTTCCAACTACCTCAGAAAGAGCTCTGCACTCGCTCAGGAACACTGGTGAAACCACCAAAGAGACTGTCCCTTTAAAAGCGGACACTTTGGGGGTGAGAGGCGTAGGAAGATGTGTATATAATAATATAGTAAAATGAGGATTAAAAACTTAGAGGAAGATGTAGAGTAAAGGGTCAACTCTAATGATAGCTACCGAGCCTGTGCATAAGGAGCTATGCCATAGTGATGACACTCACTGAGAAGATGAGTGACAAGCTATAGAGTAGATGCACCTCAGAAAGTGGCTATAGCTATGTCCTGATGTTCTGTAACCTTGTAAATAGCTAGTAACGTAAATAAAGTACTTTAAATGAAAGACCATTGCCTCCAGCAAGATCTCTTCCAAAGTAAGAAACAAAGGAATCCTGAGACAAACATATACAATAACAGAATTTCTGTTTTCATTGAATGGTATGTGTCTCGTAAGTTTCCACAATTCAAAGCACAACACACAAATACAGACATATTACTAGAGTGTAATACAATCCACTAACGATTAACTAATAATTCCTGTTAAATAAATCAGTGCTTCACTTTGGATTGCTTCCATTTTCATGTGGTCAGTGATACAGAGAGAAAACATGCATTTGAACCGGCTGTTTAATATCTCTTCAGGCCAATGGCCTGTTTCAAAAAGACTAAAAGATCCAGGCTGGCCACTGAAGATTTTCTTTCATAAGCTGCATGAATACTTGTTCCATGTCAAGTTAAGTTACTATAATTCTCTTTTAAAATGGGGTGTCACATGCAATTTAAGTTTAGAAACTCCAATATTTATTCTGTCCAAAGCATGTCATAAGTAACAGGAACAGGAGTGATATATTTATTGAAATAGGAGGCACATGTGTCTCCAAGCTTTACCGCGTAGCACTGAATACAATTTTTTTTACGATTTTTCTGTGTTATTTTAACAGGCAGCTGACTGAGAACAAATAATACATTCCTCACTTTGGCAGAACATAATAGGCAAAGCTATTCTCACACATTGAAGCAGCAAATTTTTTTTTTAAACTTACTGTCTTCAAGAGGGAAAGCAACTTTTTAAAAAGAGAGTTTAAAAGGTCCATCCAGGAAACAGGCGATTAAACTAATTGACCCATCGTGAGCGGACAGTGTTCAGTAATGAACTTCGGAAGTTATTTTTGCAACCCCATGGGCAGAATTTTCATCTTGGGCAGGGACCCGAGCCGATCGAGAGTAAAATAGTGCACGATGATGTCGGGCGAGGGTCCTGATGTCATCACTCGCTCACACGATATTCACGCACAGGAGTCAGCAGCGCACCCACCTACAATTAAGAGGCCTATTAAGGCCATTAAACTAGAAATTGATTTGTATTTTTCGCTGCCCATTCAACCTTATGTTTTAGGAAAACTCATTCACGGGCGGGATGAGGTTTCCAACAGTAAATTATTTTAAAAATTAAAATTTTTAAACATCATTTCTAACATGTCCCTGTTCATGTGACTGAGTCACACGGGGGGACGTTTCCCTTATTTTTCAAATCTTCGTTTTTCCTTGTAAAATTCTTCAGCCCCCCTGAGGCAGCTCTGTGCCTTTGGGGAGCTTTCATTGTGCGCTCTCCCGCGCAAGCGCAGACTTTAACACTTGCTTTATCTCCTTCTGCTCCCCTCCCCCTCCCCCCACCCTGGCAGCGCTGAGGTTCTTAGTGCCAGCCAGCATGAAATTGCGGTCAGGGCTCAATCGCAGGTGGTGGTCCGTTTTGCGGCTGCTCCCAGATCCGCTCGCCTGACGGAGGGAAAATCCTGCCCCATATTACAGAAACACCTACTACGAAGAACACCAGGAACCAGAGGGCATGGTGAATGCTCAGAAATATGTGGGCATTCTTTGGTTTTCAACTGAACTAATGCAGATTGTTATAAGCGGGTGAAGAAGAGTAAACTGCCTCCCCTTTATTCAGCCCCCTTGGTTGGTCGCAACAAAAGTTTTTTTTTAAATTCATTTTCCTTATAGATGCCTTTTCCAAGCCAAATGTAATCACTTTTTAATAAGGAGCTCATCAAACCAGGTTTTCTTGAGTCAAGGAAAGAGAAAGTTTATTAGATACTAAACCTGAGAATAATTAATAAAAGACACAATGACACACACATGCAGATCTCAGAAGTAGGAAAAGTTAGAGTCCAAATAAGGGTTAAAAGAATATACAGTTAAGTCCTTTGCTTGTCCCTGAGGCATTAATTATTGAATGTTACGGCCATTTGAAGTTAGCTGGTTTCTTTTAAAGTCTTGGAGTTGAATTGAAGTTCAGGTAACTGCACCTTGCTAGAGTGCATTTTAACTTCGGAGAGAGAGAGAGAGACAGAGAGAGAGAGAGAGAGAAATCACTCGCTACTCCCTTCAGCAATGTTTCCAGATGGCTTTGATATTTCTCTCTGTGTCTGGCCTGGCAAAACCAGTTCCTAAACTTCCTGCCTGAATATTCCAAGAAGGAATTAAATTAACACGCCTTGTAGTAATTGTTGCCAAACAAATAAACGCATTTTTGATCTTTCATCTCAAATTTTTGATGCATTTCAAGATGGTAGAAACCAACAGGAGATGGAGTTATTTTGTCCTCCACAGGAGGTTTTGAATGACTCTTGGGTAACTGGCTGGTTAGCAGTTCCCATTGTCTTGACAGAATGACAGTTGATTAAAATCTATTTGCATTTTGCATTTTTGCATTTTTAATGCCTTCTTTTCAAGAGTCCCTTTTTAATGTGGATCTTGACACCTCCAGGTATGGAATTCCATAAGCAATATGTCAGCAGTGCAATCCGTAAAGTACCTTTCCAAATGAAGGCCAACTTACAATTCCAGATATCAGGTTCTGTTGAAGGGTCATGAGGACTCAAAACATCAACTTTGCTCTTCTCCGCCGATGCTGCCAGACCTGCTGAGTTTTTCCAGGTAATTCTGTTTTTGTTCAGGTGACTCATGGCAGCTATTTTTGGTCAGTCTTTTCTTGTAGTTTTTGTTAAACAGCTCCTCTTTCAACAGTTCAAAATATTTTTGGTTAGCTGATAAAGGTATAGGTAGAGCTCACTCAGTCGCAATTTCCCATCATCATAACAAGACAGACACCTATTAGGGAGACGTTAGCACAGTGGTAATGTCACTGGGCTATTAATCAATAAGCAGCTGGTGGAATTTGAATTCAATTAATAAACCAGGAATTAAAAGCTCATCTTAGTAATGATAACCATGAAACTATCATAGTTGTTGTAAAAACACATATGGTTCGCTATTGCCATTTAGGACAAGAAAATCTGCCATCCTTACTTGATATGGCCTACATGTGATTCCAGAACCATAGCAATGTGGCTTGACTCCTAAGTGCCCTCTGAAATGGCCTCACAAGCAACTCAGTTCAAGGAAGATTAGGGATGGGCAACAAATGCTAGCTTTGCGACACCTACATCCCAAGAAAGAATTTTTAAAAATGCATAAACAAGTGAGGAAAGAAGGTAAAAAGTGGAAATATTTCTTCACTTGGAGGGGGTAAACATTTTGAATGGACATCAGACTAAGTCATCAAAGGAGAAGTATTCTAAATGTTAGAATATTAATTTAACAGCTGTTGGTTACCGTAATGGGGAACAGTGAAGCCATGTTCTGAGTGAATGGTCAAGGCTGAACAAAATGATCTTTCTCATCCATTTACCTACATTTTAATCTTGTGACAATAAGACCTTCCTATTCTGAGAAAATTATGTAGAATTATTAAGAGGAAATGGGAGGATTGTAAACAAAAAGTGATCCTGCTCTTACATTTCAAATAGAAGAAAGCTATTGAGGATAAGTAAGTTTGTAAAATATCAGCACAGCTAATGATTGTTTAAAAATAATTAAAATATAACATTTCCTAAAAAGAATACAATGCTATGGGTAATTCGGGTATGCTTGATAAAGGCGTTATATAATTGAAAACATTTAGTGGTCATCATCTATTTCACCCAGTATTAGTTTGTATGTGCCTAAGGAAACCAAAGATTAAATTATAATTAGTTCAGAGAAAATATATGAATGTCTCCTCTGCACCCTCTTTAGGGCTCTCACATCTTTCCTGAGCTGTAGAACTGGATGTAATACTCTAGTTAGGGCCTATATAGCTTAATATAGGTTCAGCTGCTTCTGTACTCAATGCCTCTATTTACAAAGTCCAAGATCCCAAATGCTTTGCTAACCATTTTCTCGATGTGCCCTGCCACCTTTAAAGATTGATGCATGTGCAACCTAAGATTCCTCTATTCCTGCACACCGTAGAACTGTACCATTAAGTATAAATTGCCTCTCCTTATATCTGTTGCCAAAATGCATCACCTCACACTTAAATTCCATCTGCCACTTGTCTTCCCATTCTGCTAGCCTATCTAGGTCCTATTGCAGACGATTCATTATCATCCTCACTGTTTGTCACTCCTCCAAGTTTGGTATCATCAGCAAATTTTGAAATTTTACTCTGTATTCCAAGATCCAAGTCATTGATATGTAACAAAACAGCAGTGTTCCTAGCACTGACCACTGAGGTGTACCACTGTCTACCAGCTTCCACTCTGAAAAATAACCATTTACCACAGCTCGCTGTTTTCTGTCCTGAAGTCATTTTTTTAATCCAACTCCCCTATTTCATGAGCCTCAATTTTGTTAACATTAGCTAAATGACTCTCTCAATGGCCTCAATTGGCCATTGACAGGTCGGCGGGCGCACATGTGATTTTGCTGAGCCCCCGCCTATCGGAAAATTTAAATGGGGCGGGGTGACGTTGGGAGTTCCGCCCGACATCACCGTGCGTCATTTTACGCGTTGGTGAGCGGGCCCCGCCCCTCGCTCATCGACGGGAAAATCCTGCCCATGGATTTTTAGCCATTAATATGATGCCATATAATGGATGCTTTATGAGAACTAAAGTCCATGGAGTTAAAGGGAACTTGGATGTTTGGATGGGTGGATGGATAATGGGTAGAAAGCATGGTAAGGAGTGAATTCTTTTTTTGAATTTGTTGAATGTGGGTAATAGTATGCCACTTCATGGACCTTTTTTGTATTTCATTAATTAAGTGGAGTTTTCCGTTAATACCAGTTCAAGAGTACGCAAACTGTGAGGAAGATTGCAAGAGGCTGCATAAGGACATAAATGTTGTTTAGCACAGAGAAAAGTCAAGCAGTGTAATTGGGAAAAAAGAACAGTGAAAATAAACATATCTTAAATGGCAAGGCTCTTGGTAGAGGTGAGGAACAGACAGCTGCAGATACAAAGAGGTTTAAAGCTAGATGGGGAAAGCGTAAAAATAACTTTCAAAATATCAAATGGAATTCTGGATTTTCAGCAGGGACATTGAATTTCAAAGAAAGTGAATAATACTGAATTTGAAAAGGGTAGAGTGAAGATTTAAGAGAACATCAATAACAAGAGATTAATTCTGAAGAAAAGGCTGAAAAAAAAGGGCTCTTCCCCCAAATGAATACAGAAGGTTAACAGGGATGTAACAGAGGCTTTCAAAAATCAAGAAAAATTTGGAGAAAGTTAATAGTGAAAGACTGTTTCCACTAGTAGAAAAGGGGCATAGACTTAGGAGTGGTACAATAAGAATGAAGGGAGAAGACAGAACTTTGTCACCCTGAATGTTGTTAGAACGTGAAATACTCAAATAGATGTGGCTTTTCAGGCAGACACCAAGCAGCATGGGATGAGTATCTGAAAAATTATTGCACACTCTTGCCTGGATCTTGCAGTAAAAATAACAGGCTAGCGACACTCATCTTTATTATAATGGAAACCGGGCACCAACTTCCTGTAACTGCACGTGCCAAGCAAAACATGGAAATCCTGAAATTGTTGCCCTGCCCTTCCAGAATCAGTAATACACCAGCATCTCACCAAGAGGCTCAGCATTCAAATGTATGGAGCAGTATGAAGTTGCAGTACTTACCACAATAGATACCACCAGCCTCACCAGAAAAAGGTAAGGCATGTCTGTTCCAGCGGAGGTGCATTTTAACAGCATGATTTTTTTTTTACTTTTTCTTCTGTCCGTTTTATCTCTCTTTGTAATCCCATCTTTTTCCCTCTTTTTATTCTACTTCCTGTACGTGATTTGGCATAGAATTAACTATTTTTAGCTGCACTTTCTAGTTCAGATTGCGGATTAGCTGGGGAGGTCCACAGTTCCCAGATCCTCTGTATCAAATTAATTCTACAATCACATCAAATTTCGTGCAAAAGTACATGGAAAATCTGGGAACCAATTTAAGTGTAATGAAAGCCTTTGGTCAATATTTGATTATATGAGTATATGGTAAAGGCTTTCTTTTGAATGATAACCAGAGTTTACAATTATTTGAGTTTAGGATATTTGCAAGTCTACCTATCAGCCTTAATTCATTCATTATCAGAATGGATGGTCTTCTCAGACTGAATTTAAATCACTGCCAACTCGATGAACATTAATAGTCCTGATCATCTGATCTCTGGATCGTTGGAGACTGGACGTACAACTCGAAATATGAGATCGGACCCCACGGATGTGCCAACATGCTGATCTGCGTGGGAATTTCCCGGAAAGTTTAAAGTTCCGACAGGCAATTCCCCAGTTCCCTGGGACCCTCCACAAATGCCTCTGACTCTGAGCTAAAGTCAGAGACTTCGGACAGTTCCATGGGGTTGAACCGAATAATTACCCAGGAAGTGTAAGACAGAAAAATCCTAGTCTAAGTACTACGTAACTACAGATCTGGCCCCCTAAACACTCACAATGACGCCCCCAACACCCCCCTCGACACCCCTCCCATGACCCCCAACTCCCCCACCCCGACACCGCCCCCCCCCCCCCTACCATTACCACCCTGACCCCCTGACAACTCTCCCTGAACCAGAACAAACCTTTGACCCGACTCAGCCACCCCCTGACCACCTGGATAACCCCCCCTGACCCGACCTGACTGGGCCCCGATCTGAATACCCCTCCCGACCCAACCCGCACTGAGACTGAGCTTGTAGCCCTGACTAGACCCCCACCCGACTAACCCCACCCTCCCCAGCCCACCTGGCCACCTCACTCAATCTGCATTTCTGGAGAAGCTGGGCTTGGAAGTCCCGGCAAGAAATGCAGAGAAGAGCCGAAGCATGAAAACATTCGAGTGGAGTGGCAATCCGACAGTGGTTGCTGCTTCGCAGAAGATCGGGCCAATATTTTGATTGGTTCTTAATTTATGTGAAATCGAAATGAGCTTCAGGAAAAGCCTTGAAGTTTAGACAAAGATGTGGAACTTAACTCAGGGCACTGCTGTGTCATGAAACAACTTTAGAATCAGGATAATGTACTCCACTTCACATTTTGGCACTGTTAAAATCAGATTAGCTAAGTTTGGTTGGCAAATTGGAAGTGCCCACATTGATTGGGACTTTTTTTTTTCATTCATTCATGGGATGTGGGCATCACTGGCTAGCAACCAGCATTTAGTGCCCATCCCTAATTGCCCTTAGGCAATTAAGATCCAACCACATTGCTGTGGGTCTGGAGTCACATCTAGGCCAGGCAAGACCAGGTAAGGATGGCAAATTTCCTTCCCAAACAACATTAGTGAACCAGATAGTTTTTTTTTTTTAACGACAATCGATAATGGTCTCACAGTCATCATTAGACATCTTAATTTCAGATTTTTTATTGAATTCTGCTGTGGTGGGATTCAAACCCGGGTCCCTTGAGGATGACGCTGGGCTGCTGGATTATACAACTATGCCATCGCCCCTCCCAGTACACTATTAGGAGTCCATTTTGCTGATGTTTGCAAGGATCAATAAAAAAAATGATGCACTTTGTAATGCAGCATCAGTACCAATTGTAGTCAGCAGCTCATGGACTGTTGAACATGTTTGCTGTCAGTGAGGTACAGGTTTCTAGTGCAACCTCACTCCCACTGGTATGCACTGTGACTACACTTGTAGTCATCTACCCCATGATGCCAAAGTCATACTGGCAATCTGACTGGCAAAACATTTTGATTTAGGAGAAGTCAAAAATTTCATCAGCATAAACTCACCTATTTAACATAAGTAAGAACGAATGAAACGATTAATTTGGTTATCTTTCAAAGAGCTTAACTGTGGAAAGGAAGATGGGATGAGAAGCGAAATGTTGTAAATTCTGTAAATAATTACTGTGTAAAATATCAAAAAAGGTGTCAAACAAGCAAGGTGCAGAAACTTATGGGTAGATCAAGATTCCTTTCTAATTTTATGCGTACATCTGGTGCAGCCCCCAAATGGAACATTTTTGTCATCTCTTCTGTGTGTTCACAGGCGACTTCGCTTTCTGTCACCCCCACTAATGAATGTGTTTCTCATAAAAGCACTTGCAAGAAAATGATGCTCAGCTGCCATTAGATTCAGCAGCTGGTAAATCTACAACAAAAAAAGGGCATTTAACCCACTTGGCACAAAGGCATTTACGGCAGAATCTTGCCCCTTGGGTCAGGACCCTGATGTCAGGGTCAATACGCGGGGGGTCACATCCCCACAGGGGGCTGGATTTTACATGCCCCCACCAGGCATGTTTTCGGCGGGGGAGGGGGGACATGCAAGTTAAGGTGGGTTCCATCCCTTCACCTCACCCCCATGATATTGGGGGGAGGTGGGGGTGGGGTGGTAGGCAGGTGCCGAAATTGGGAGCCTGCTCGCCAAATTTAAATAAATGATCACGGTCCAATTGAGCATGTTAAAAGCCAATTAACCCCAATAATACACTGTGCAAGTGGACAGTCAGGCAGGAGTGGGCCGTCTTTTTAAAAAACTATTTAAAAGAGCAGAATGGAAGGAAAGGGTGCTTTCTTTGGGGGTTGCTTATCGGGAGGCATGTCCCCTAACATAATGTCCCCCCTTCCTTCTTACCCAGCTGCTCCATAAAATGCACCACACCCATCCTCCCACCACCCCCCCCCCAAACTCCCTAAACTGCCCAAATATCCCCACTCAAAACCCCAGTCTTAAACTGCTCCGGGATCCATGGGCCTTCTTCTTGGACCTACTTGCAATCCTGGCAGTGCCCACTATGGTGCCCTTGGCACTGCCAGGACGGCTGGAGCTGCCCGCCAACCCGATTGGACGGCAGCTTCCAAAGGCGGGACTTCCTCGCCAGTGAGGGGCCTGGGTCCAGCAAGTCTACTCCTTGCCAACTTTGCACCCGCAGTTGGGGGTTGGGAGGGGGCTGAGCTGCCCCTGGTAATATGCGGCCCATGGTGTGAGAAATAGTTACCTGGCAGTGATTTTCCCCAAATTGGCCAATTAGTAATCAGAGGGCAGGCTTGCTGACCAATTAAAGGACAGCAGGCAAGCTCCCGAAGCTGGAAAGCCAATAGAAAGCCCTCCAGCTCAGAAAGAGATGAAGCCTGTAGTTCAGGTGAGAGAGAGATGGGGTGCTTCCGTTTTGAGTTGCCTCTCTCCAACTTTTTAAACCTTTAACTTCGAAAATGTAATCAGCAGTAGGGCCACAATTATGGAAGGGGTATTTCCCAGCTAGCCCCCACTTCCATGTTTGTCCCATTTGGGAATAAAAACTCTGCCCTCAGTTTTAATGGGTGAAAAATTATTCCCACATCTTAAACTTTCAAACCATGATTGCCTATTCAGAGGATTTGGAATTTGTTTAAGAAATAGTGAAGTTGCAAGAATGTTGAACTTTGCATATTCTCTAAGTGTTTTGAGGGACTTTGGAACTCATGAATTACTTTTGAAGTGCAAATGTGTTTTGTGTAGGCATTTGAATATGTCATTATGGACACAAAGCAATCCTGTGAGGTATGGTGTGGATTCCATTCCTGTAGAGTTGCTCACTGCTTTGTAACCATAACAAGGACAATTTAAATAGTCATTTGATTGAACAGAACTTGAGCATTGCAGAAAAAAAGAGATTTTTTTGTTGAAGCTTTTCAGCTTGCACTCATCAGGACAATCGCAAGAAAATACCAGTGTCAGGGGAAACAACATATTTATACTGTATGAGAAGAGAGAGCTGATGGATTGGCAAGTGGACTCTGATTGGGAGAGGCATTGCAATGGAGAATGCAGCAGTTGATGGTGACTAACAGTTAACTACCAAGCATTGGTTGAGATTTAAACCAGGCAGCTTGACTCTGATTGGTCAAGACATTGCCCCGAGGAATGAACCAGCAAATGGCAGTCACTTATTTTATTTAGCTGAAGCAGATTCAATGTGTGTACATGTTCTTTCTGTCTGCGAAGAACTGGGCCCTCTGTGTTAATATATGTAGCTTCCAGTACATGCAAATGTACCACACTGCAAGCCCGGCTGGCAATCCTAAACTGGTTCTCAGCGTAATTCTTAGCGCACTGAGGATCATTTAGCAAATGATGTCCAAATCGCAAAACCACATCTAATATTGGACACTGTGTTTTGAGTTTTGCAAGCGCAGGCTGGTTGGGTACAGTCCGCACCTTACCCATTGTGAACAGCAGAAAGGGACATGTTGTTTGATATGATCCACCAGTCTTTGGGATGTGTGGCCTACATATCTAACATCACACTGGCACTGAAATTCATACGCCACATTACTCATTTGTGTGATAGGCAGACATTTTTTGGCTTGACGGCAGCATCCTGTTAGTGGTGAATACCATTTGTGTTGCTACTGCATTGTAGCAGCGTGAAACAGCTGCTGAGTGCAATACTCAGGGACAATATATTTCCTACTTCAATGCAAAGAACATCTTGCTGGTCTTCCTCCTTCTCCTTCAGTTACCATGCCCTAAGAAGGTGTTGCCAACCATTGGACTGGTCCATGAAAATGCTTGGCAAAGTACTGCAGTGGTTTGCCATTGCCTAGAAAGTAACTTACAGAACCTTAAAAATGAAATCAGAAAATTGCAGGGATGCAACACAAATAGATTTTCTATACAATGTAACAAAGCAGCAAGTTGAACAAGGCATAGAATCCTAGAATTATAGAATGACATGCCCATTATACTCATGCTAGCTCACTGAAGGAGCAAAACAGTTTGTTCTATTCCTCCTGCTCTTTCCTCTTAACCATGGAATTTTTTTCATTTTCATGTATTCATTCAATTTGTTTTCACAAGTTATGATGAATTGAACAATAGCCTTTCAGACAATGCATTCCAGATCAGAGGAAGTCGCTGTATAATTTTTGGGTGATATACATGTTGCTTCTTGTTTATTGCCCACTGCGTAAATCTTGTCTCCTCTGGTTACTGACTCTTCTGTTTCCTCTCATTTACTTTATAATGGCCCTTCAAAAATGTGAACAACTTTATCAACTGTCCTCTTAGCTGTCTTTGTTCTTAGTAGAGCAACCCCAGCTTCTCCAGTCTCTCCAAGTAACTGAAGCATCTCATCCATGGCATTATTTCCATAAATCTCCTCTAGGCCCTTTCTAAGGCCTTGGCAGCCTTCCCAAAGTGTGATGTTCATAATATTCCAGTTGGGACCTAAAAAGTATTTTATAAAGGATGAGCATAATTTCCTAGCTTTTGTACTCTATGCCTAGATCGAGAAAGGCAAGATCTTTTTAACAGCCTTCTCAATTCTTCCTCCATCTTCAAAGATAAGCGTACACATATACCTCTAGGCCTCTCAGTTCCTGAACCCACTTTAAAATTATACTATTTTGATTATATAGCCTCTCCTCCTTCTTCCTATCAAAATGAATTGCTTCACACTTCTCTGCACTAAATTTAATCTGCCCTGGGTCTGCACTGTTCATCATTCTATCTCTGTCTTATTGAAGTCTGTTAATATTCACCTCACTGTATATTACATTTCCAAATTCTTTGCCATGTACAAACTTTGAAATTATGCCCCATGTACCCAATGCCTGGTCATTAATCAATATCAAAAGAGCAGTGGCCCCAATACCAAACCCTGGGAGAACTGTACACTTCCCTCTGGTCTAAAATACAACCATTTACCACTATGCTCTGTTTCTGTCCCTTGACCAGCTTTGTACTCATGTAGCCACTGCTCTTTAATACCATAGGATTCAGCTTTGTCAAGTCATATTTTTGCATCACAGTTAAAAAGCAGTGCAGAGATCCTGTGGAGCAGTGAGCCAGAAGCCCCAGTGTTCAAGTCCCTCGCCAGATCTTGATGGCCATGGAAGGTGTGTTTGTGGCATGGCCAAACAGGTTGATATTCAACCTTGAAACCCTTCTGGTGTGCCTATGGTGGGAGAGTTTCCTCGTCAGCCAGAACTGTGCACTAGCTGCAGTACAACAACGTCACCATGTTAAAAGGCACCATGCACAAGTTCTGTCATTGGTTCTGTGGCAAGTGTCCTCCTCGCTTCGAGGGACCACGAGAGAGAGAAACAAAATGAGGTTTAAACACTGATTTATAACACAAATCTTCAAATCTATTAAGGTAAAGAAATGAAATGCATTGACTGGAGTCTGCTGGCAGTACTAATACCTGATTTTGGAAGCATTAGTAGCGTAAGTAAGTTTGAATACCAAAATATGGCAGGTGTAAATTGATAGGATCTGTTCACAGTAACTGGCTAAATGAGTATTTAAAGCTTGGAAGTAACATGTGATTAATAGTTCTGGAAATGCTACGCAATAAAATTGCAATCGTTTTAATGTTATTCTGTTTCTCCATTTGTCTATTCATGACACAATTCATGTAACATTTAATCTATATTTTATGGGCTGGATTTTACGGCCACAAATCGGGCTGGTGGCACCCCACACTCCCCTCCCCCCCGCGCTGACGTAACGTGTGGGTCACGGCTTCACATCGGTGATTCAACTTAATCCCGACGGTCTCTGATAATACAGAAGGCGAGTGGGTGCTGAAATCGGAAGTCTGCCTGCCCTTTTGCCAAAAAAAAGCAGTTAACAGTTGAACTTGTTAAAAAGCCAATCAAATGTCATTTTTCATTGCTGACTCCATTTCACGCTAGTCGCATGGGAAATACTTTGGGAGTGTTTTATGCCGGGTATGAGGAGGCGGCACAAGGGTGGATGAAAAGGCCGGCAAATCAGTCCATGGTTGCCATGTGGCATCAAAGCCTGCTGCTGAAGGTGGCTGTTTGTAGACTTTATTTATTACTTTTCTATAGGCTAACATGATAATGAAGGAGAGACTGAGACGAAAGTAGGCCACACATTGCTAGCCAGAAACGATATCCATTTACGGCCTAAGACCTCTTCTGCTGGATATCCCACCCTGGACACCCGATTGAGTGCTTAGCCCCCGCCCCCCACTTTACAAAGCTACTTGCTGATAGGCCACTAAATCGGCTGCCCGACGCTTGCTTCAAGGTACTGAAGTGGTGAGAGCGAGCAGGACGCGCACTTCCCATTCCACATCCTTCACCCTGCCAGAAACCATAAAGTCCAGAGCGATGGGTTGAATTTTCCGACCCCTCCCATCGGCAGGATCTTCCGTTCCCACCAAGGCTGGTGGATTTTTGCATGGCTCGCCACGTTTTCTGGCCCCGGCTCCATCCCCGCCATGACCGGGCAATAAAACTCCTCCCTACGTATTTGTACTTACCCCAATTCAATGGGCAGTATCTTCGGGTCGGCGGGTTCGGGGGCGGGGCCCGCTCGCCGACGCATAAAACGATGCGCGGTGACATCGGGCATGAGTCCTGATGCCACCGCGCGTCATTCAGGTCTTCAGTCCGCCGGGTGCACAGCGCACCATTTAAATAGCAATTAAACTAATTAACTGAGCCACCCATCCAACCTTAAGGTTGGCGCAGAGCCCAGGCGGCCTTCGCATTTATCTTGGAACCTCATCCACGGGCGGGTTGAGGTTTCATGAAGGTTTTTAAAGTAAAATAAAAAATGTTAATAAAAATTCATCGACACGTCCCAGCTCATGTGACACCATGTCACATGAGGGGACATGTCTTCATATTTTTTTTCTTCTTTATTAAAATGATCAAAAATCAAAGTAACCTCCCTGAGGCAGCTCAACCACCCGCCCGTGCCTGCTCCCGTCTGACGCTCTCCCCAATTTGTCTCATCCATTCAACGTCTTGTTGTTTATATTTTCTACAGATATATAAGTCTAAAACAGGTCTGAGTAGGAGTGTAACAAATGGAACATTTCGTACATAATAACAGATTTTAAAGGTGTCACAACCAGGTGAGGATGGGTTGAAGGGCTCCATCTTTTCCCTCTTCTCATCTGAACGCAACAGGGATTTTGTTTAAAAGGGGTTATACTTGCCAATTCAGTGTGGCAAACTTAACTGTTAACATGCTGTGATTATAAAGTTGTCTTGAGTTTAACAAAGTAAGGGTTTAGTTTTATCACACTAAAAGCTGACCCAAGTGAAAGATAGGACTTCTGCAACATAAACACACACACACACACACACACAAACTCGAAAACTGCTCTAACAAATACAGGTTACAGAGTCAGGAAGAATAGATTTTTGCTAAATTAGAGTTTGTAAAAATAGAAAACGTTCACAGCGCTTAGCTTGCTATGGTTCCTGGTGGGGTCAGAGAGGTGGAAGGGCAAGTGCGTGGTCTGCTCGCTCTCGCTGTTTCAGTACATCGAATCAAGTGTTGGGCAGCCAATTAGTGGCTGGCCGGTGGGAACGTCAGCCAATTAGCATTGTGAAGGGGTGCTCTGCACACAATTGGGTGTCTGGGGTGGAACATCCAGCGGAAGAGGGGTTAAGCCATTAGGCAGATTGGATCCAACGATCTTGATGCTCCCAATTTAAAGATGTAAATGACTGTTTCTCTGGAGTCACAGCTATGGCGTTGAGCTTTACATTTAAAAATCTCTGTCTACAGCAGAAAGGAGTCACAGTCACATTAGCAGACAGTGCTCAGCTTTTAGTTGGAAAGAGAGAGAGGCAGCAGGTGGTTTCCCTTCATTCAACTAGTATTGTTGTTCTGTAAAGCATGTGCTTAAACCCAAAAAAGAAAGCTTAGCATATCATATCATGTGACTTCTCTCTCTAACTTCCAGTTTCAAACAATAATTTTATATTCCAACTACAGCTTTATTGAATCAAGTCTGGAGGTTATCTTTGAATCAAGGTCCTTTGTTCAAGTCATCAATCTTTGAATGGTTCATTTCCAATTGTTGAATGCTATAGCTAGCTGCTATAGATGTCTTTGATAAGGCAGGAAAAGGGGTATTTACAATTCTCAGGGGGGTTGTCGTAGTTTGTACTGAGTTTCATAAACTGGTTGTCTATAGGATTTATGGTGGTATAGATTAGCTTCAGCCATCTTTCCGTAGGTTGAAATCACTTTCTCTCAAAAAAAACTTGTCTTTATAAAAGACCAATTCCTGTTTCTAGCCGATGAATTAATTGTTAATGTTTGACATCAGCACATCTTACTAATGAAGGTCTGAGAGTTGAATCATAACATTTAAACAGCTGCAACATCAGTTTTTAATCTTAGATTTGCAAAGAACATATTTTCCACTTTTGCATTTTAATTCACTAATTTGTAATTTCCATGAAAACTGGATGGATGGAATTACAGAAAACAATACAAAAACACATCAGCAAGAATTCCAGAAGATCATGTAATCAGAAATGATAAAAATGTATGCACTCGGTCACCTTAAACCATTGGAGCTCTGTCTCAAAGGTGTGTTGATGTTAAATATTAAATTTCAATTTCATCTGCTGGATCCACCTATGGAATTTTTAAAAAGGGCTGTTTCACCTCTTAAGGCAAAGACACTGACTTAAGATGGCTGCCACAGATCACCTGAAATGTCTGCAACTGCAAGTTTCTCAAGTTTCCGAAAGGTTCCAATGTGAACATGTCCAGGCAATCCTCCTGTGCAATTTCACACGTGCTGTTGTCAAGGATTACTTTGAAGGTGGACTCAAACTTAAATGGCTGCCATCATTTGCATCTCTATAATGGCTACATTCCATTTCTGTCAGGCTGGAGACAGAGTCTACAGAGACAATGGCCACCTTGGAGCGTTATGTTCTTCGTAGCTCATCACATGAAGAATGGGTCATTCGGATTAATTAATCACCCAGGCCATAGCACGATAACCAAGGTCTGTCCAGGTATGAGATAATCAATTATCCTCTGTGGAATGCTCAAATCATTATAGAGGGTGAGGTTATGTGATCAAGATTACCATTTTGAAACATCTTGCTTGCTTTTGGGGTAGACTGGAAAAGGAACATCTGGAAACAAGGCTGCATACCTTTCTCCCTCTTTCAACTAAATTGCCTGCTTACATCATACTGAGGACAATGGACAGAGAAATTCTAATGAAGACTTCAGATTCCAAAGAAGCATTTCCAGGGGAATAAAAAGGATTGCCATTTAAAGAACAGCCTCAGCCACGAACAACAGCAAAGGACTGATAATCAATGATCTCTCTATTTATTTTATCATTGAATCTTGATTTGGCCAAAAGTTAAACTCCTCTGCTTTGTAATTTGTCATTTTGCATGTGTGTGGGTGTATGTGTCTGTGTGCTTGTGTGTGTGTTGCAACAGTCAGGATGTGTATTTACCTTTTTTAATATTTACCTGAGTGAGTTTTTAAACACAACAAACCTAAACCCATAATGCTTTAAACTCTGGAAACCTATCTGAGTTTTTTTTCAATCAGCGCATAAATAGTTAAGTACATACATTGAGTTGCACATCTATCCTTCCATATTTAAAACAAAACCTGTTATGATCAACTGAGGAGTGGGGGAAAAGGGGGAGTCCTTGCACCTGTCCTCACCTGACCATAACAAGCTACCAATGGATAGAGTTGTGGAATGTAATGCTCAAAACACTAATTTGAAAAAATCCTTGAATTCTATGGAATAAATACAGAATTTGATTTAGAAAAAACAGGAAATGGTGGAAAAGCTCAGCAGGTCTGGCAGCATCTGTGGGGAAAGAAACAGGGTTAACATTTTGAGTCCGCATGACTTCTCTAGAGCTAAAGAGAAGTAGAAATGTGGTAGATTTTATGCTGTTCAAGAGGGGGTGGAGCAAGTGGAGCAAAATGGAAGGTCAGGGATAGGCAAGAACTCAGGAGAGATTTGACAAAGATGTCATGGACACAAGACAAAGGAAATGTTAATAGCAGTGTTAAAGACTAAAGAAGGTGCTGATGGTGGCATAAAAGGTTAGATATCGGAATGTGTTAATGGCAGAACAAGGGTCAGTGTTTTCAGTGCTTCCATAAAGTGCTGAAACTGAGCTCTGAAAAAGGGCCAAATGGACTCAAAACATTAACTGTTTCTCTCTCCACAGATGCTGCTAGACTTGCTGAGTTTTTCCAGCATTTTCTGTTTTTGTTTCCGATTTCCAGCATTTGCAGTACTTTGCTTTTACCTTAGCATCTAACACCAAGGATGTCTTAGGCCTCTGTTTTAGAACTCTATGCACACCTTGATCTTGTTAAGGATCATTGTCCACATGACTTCAGGATGGCAACTTATACAAGGGAACTGACCCACATTGGAGCTGGTTTCAAAAATGACTAGTCTTTGATTCCTTTAGAGGCAGCCACTCTTGATGACTTTAGCAAAAAAAAATGCGAGGTTGAGAGAAGGTAAAGGTGCAGAATCCTCCATGCTTTGGCTGAGCAGCACCCAGCTGTTATGTTTTGCTCCTCCCTCTTTACTTACTCACATACAGATGTACACATAATCACACACAACCCTGTTGGAAGCTATCTCTTGGTGACAGCATTGCAAAAGTAATCATTATGATAAGCTTGGCAATGACAGAAAACAACAACATCTACTCACCAACCTTTCCAAGCACCAACTACTGCTGCACAAATCCTGGAGAATGCAGCTGGTGAACTTAAAGAGGTAAAACCAGGGAAGGCAAAGCATACAAAGAAAGGAAAAACATGTGTGGTGGCAAGGAACTGAGCTGGATCTGCTAAGATCAATGCAATGACTTTCGTACCTCTTCAATGGGGAACGAGTTTAAAATACTGGAAGGCTGATTGAACACTAGTGACCCATGATGGCTACAACAGTGCTAATGAGCTAATTTGGTGTATGTCTAGCAGGGAGAGGAGTAGGTTTAAAACCATACTTAACATGACAAATAGATAAAATGGTATGACCTCAAAATAATTCCATCAATTGATATTAATAAAAATGCTGAAAATTTTTAAATAAAAGCAATAGTTTAAAAAAAGATGCAGTAAACATTGAAACATAAATCCCAATTTTACAAGCTCCATGTCATGCACAGCATCCCTTACTCTCATTCAAAATGGACTTTGAAAGGAAAAATTTCAATCACAGCAGAAAAGTTGGGAAATCTTCCACCATACACCTGGGTCATTGGTGCATGAAATCTGAAAGTCTACTCTATTCAGTTAGTGGCTCAAATAATAGTGCTTTAATAATTGCAAAGTTCATTGTTTAGTTATTTTGTTTAATTAAAACTAAAACTGCCATGTATTGTTGTGACATAAGCTAATGTTCAATTCTGATGCATGAATTTCAAAAGGATGTTTTTCTTCGAATTTCAGATCTTTCACATAGTCCTCGCTGTCCTTAGATTCTCCTGGAACAAGATTACACAACTAGTGCTGTACCTTCACTTCTAGATTTTCATTGAAGTATTCATTAATGTGGTTCTCAAGGTGATGTTTATCATGAGATTATTTTTGTTCGTGATGCGAGTGATGTCAGCGGTAGAAGGTAGAATGCTTATTTCACATTGTATGTTTCTAGGTCAGCACAGACCAACTCTGCCGACTGCCGAATGTTCTTTGGCCCCTGCCTCACAACAGCACACTCTACTGAACCACTGTGCAAGTTCCTTTTCTCACGTGAGCCTTTCTCTGAGTAAGGTAACTAATGTGTGGGCAAATGATGTGCTCCAATAACATCTGGGATGACATCAGCCTAAAGCTCTGAACCCAGTCAACCACCAAAGAGAGAAGGACATCACTATCACCAGTCTGAGCTGGATTCAAACTCAGGTCTCGAACACTAGGTGTACAGAACCGTCCAAGTCTTCCTTATGTTTATGCCCTAGTGAAGTGTGACAAAGGTCTAGTAAATCATTTACCTCATTCTGTACAATTGAAAATGATTAATTAGTCAGCAGAGCATGAAACATTTGGCTTACACATTGACCGAAACTCATCGCAATTAGATAGGCTGATTGATAATGGATACTTAGTAAGTTCAGTAGCAAAATGACGGTCCATAAAAACCTAACTGTGCGCTTTTGGAAAACGATAAACTTCATACATTTCTTCGGAACAATCTCCCCCACCAAGCATTTGAAACAGTTACTATTAAATTATGCATGATGACACTAAATTGAATGTTTCTCAACAAAGCACAGATTCCTGCACTGGGCTTTTGCCTCAGCAGGGAGGTAAATACATAAACGTTTCCATAGCAAAGGCTTCCATTTCCTTCGCTAAATCCTTTTGTCAAACGTTGTCAAAAAATTCCCTGCTTCACACCAGGACAATTTAAATTAGCACCATCTGTGGACCACTGAGCTCAAGCATTGACTGTCCCTTTGAGCTTTATCAAAATATAATCATTTATTTTTGTAAATAATCAGAAATTATTTTAGAAAATGTTGATGGAAGAACAGGGACATTTAGTGCCATTTAAATGACACAATAGAGGTATCAGAACACTTTTGCCTGATGCTTTCTCCGACTCATCTGAAGGCATTGACTCCTCATTAGATCTGAATCCATGACCACAGGCAACCATTGCACATAATTTGCTATTTAGAAACAGGCCATTCAGCCTATTTGGTTCATCCTGGTGTTTATGCCTCCTCCCACTCTATTTGCTTCATTACACCTTATCAGTATATCTTCCTATTCTTTTCTCCCTCAAGCACTATCTAGCTTCCCCTTAAAATGTATCTATGCTATTCCCCTCAGGCACTCCATGTGCTTGTGAGTTCCACATTCTGATCACTCTCCGAGTAAAGCCAAATGAGTATTCCACACTTGTGAAACCAGACAATAAGCGTTTGCAAATTTTAAGCATGGGGCAGTGTAATAATTGAGCCAAGTCCAAAATGTGCACTGTATGGCAGGGGTCACTATCAGGTTAAGGGCATCCTCAACTGAATTATCACTTCTTATGAGAAATTAGGTCAATTACAGCTGAGATAGCTAACTCAGCACACCAGCGTGATCTAACCTGGAACCTTTCTGCTCCGTATGGTGAAACATCACATTCCCCATTGGCCCATTAGAGAACTCGCAATGCACATCTTCACCACTGGCAAATACGTCACCACAAACTGCCCCTGCTGTGTTGATTCTATCCCTGAGTTTCCGGACGCAAAAGGAAACTATTTAATTTATGAGGTAACACTGCAGCAAAAGTTATACAAGCCAAGTTAAAAAATAGAAATAGTACATATAGGCAAAATGTAAGATATTCTTCTTTTACCTCTCATTTGATGACATATAAAATTCACAACTCAGAAGGAAACCATTCAGACAACATGCACTGCTAAAACCCGACTGCACAGCAAAACACAATTCAACACAGATCACAAAGTATGTGAAGTAACGTGGGTGGCTCTGAAGGCTTCTATAGTACACTGTAACTCACCATTACTCACTTGATTAAGCAAGCAACCCAATATTAAGCCAGATTCAAACAGAACTTGTGTTCTCTAGGTCTTCCGAAATCTTTCACTTCCAAAGTCACTGGGGCAAAATTGGGCTCATGGTGGATTTCTGGTGGGAAGCCAGTTCAGGGTTGATCTGCCACACAGCAGAGACAGCAACAGATCACAGCGATTTTAACTGCCAGGTTTAATTTAAAAGCCGTCAAAGCCCTTCATGCCGCCATTGCCCTGAAGAAGGGTGTACAACTGTGGGATGCAGGAGAAGGTAACATGGCCCTGCTTGACTTACTGGCTCCTAGGTAAATGTTGAAGAGGGAGAGAGGGAGAGGGTGTAAAGAAGGTGGGTGCAGTCGGGTATTGGGGAGGTTGTAACTTTCCTTGCACAGCCCAGAGAAACTCCTGATCCTCCTAACCCCACAACGCAAAGTTTTAGACTTACTAGGAAGGCCTTTTCTGTTTTAGACCTGCCTTTGGCCTGGTAGGTAATCCACAGTTGTTCCGCACTCACAATCCAGTTAAAATTGCAGCAATAATAAGACCCTGATTGCTACAAACTCTATGAGACTCCAATGTTATGTTAGTCATTATCTCGTTCACTTGTGAAACCCAGCAGGTTAAGATTGTTAGGATCTGTGCAGGTAATTAATCTTGTTTTTTTTTCAATTATGTACTGCCCAGTTTCTACAAGAGAGGTAGAAGTTCTGATATGATAGCCAAGTGGTTATGGTACTTGGCTTGTAACCCCAAGATCAAGAGTTCAAATCTCACCATGGCAAATTATGAAACAATGTAATTTCATCTGAATAGGAACAGATGAAAATGTGTTTGTACTTGAAAGAGTTACAAGAGAGGTAGGGTTAAAATCGAGCCTTTAGGCAATCATAGTAGCCAATTTAAACACAGCAAGATCCCATACCAGAATTGGTTGAAAGAGACATTTTCAGAGAGAGCACCAGGAAAACTACCTGGGCTCTTGTCTGTCTGCCTGGGCTGGTGATGGTAGTTGATCTGAAACATAGCATTTCTGATCATGCATCATAGCCTCAGCACTGTGCTCAAATGTCTCTCTGTATATTGGAAATAGAACCCACAACCTTCTACCTTTAGATCTTCGAGGACCTGTTGCATCATTATCAGCTGAGCCAAGCTGACAGAGTACGTTGCTTCAGGCACATCTATGTTGATGCTTCCATTCCAGGGGAAACATCCCTGAGTGCTCAACAAATGGCACTTTTTCCTTTCCCCTTTGCCAATGTGCTGCAGGTTTCTGTTGAGCGACTTGGAGAAAAATGAATAAGTCAACAGTGTTTCACATGCCCCCAACCGCCAATTAAGGGAATTAAGAATAGGTGGATGTGCAACACAACCAAGGTTCTCCTTTCTAATCTAGAATGCTTTCCAAAGCAAGCCACTATTAATGGTACACAATTGGCTAAGGCTACTGGCTTTTGATTTTCACAGTAAAACAAGGCTGAGAGTCGGGGGTGAGAGTTTAGCTTGGACTCGTTTCAGCACAAAGTGCAGCCCAGGCCATTCTGGCTCTCAAGCTTCTTTAACCTATTTCAGGTCCAGCACCCACCTTGAAACCAGCAGGAATAGGTGAGGAAGGCAGCGAGGGGGAGTTGGGCAAGTGCGGCAGCCACACTGTACTTGTTACTTTGTTTGAGAGGTTCATTAGTTTCTCTAAATGTTCTCAGTAGTTCCCTTGACAACTTGACCAGTGTGTGGAACTGGCCTCTAGCAGATCAGCGGTAGCCCTGGACATGACTGCAGTCAGAAGGTAAGAGGAGAGTTTGGGCTGGTGCAGGGAGTTTAACCATTTCTTGTGAGTCTTGGAGAAGTACTCCTGCTGCTCCTGACCCACATGGAAAAATCGCTCAAAATGTTAAATAAGATGCACTGCACCAACTCACCAAGGCTCCTTCGACAGCACTTCCCAAACCCACAACATTTACCACCTAGAAGGACAAGTGCAGCAGGTGTGCAGGAACACCATCACCTGCAAGTTCCCCTCCAAGTCAGACATTATCATGACTTGGAAATATGTTGTTGTTCTTTCACTGCCACTGGATCAAAATACTTGAATTCCCTCCCTAACTGTGAGTCTACCTACACCAGATGGACTGCAACTATTGAAGAAGGTGAGTCACCATCACCTTCTCAGGGGCATTTAGTGATGAGCATCAATTGCCGGTGATGCTCACATTTGAGCCAATTAAAAAGAAAACTTAAAAACTTTTAGGGATAAAAATGTGTTTATGTAGCACTGCTATGCAGATATATATCAATTTGTCATATCAAGCAAGGTCGCAGATTGCTACCTTGGCAACCCACACAGCATTCTTCAATAATATCAATAAAGCAGGCTAGACAGGTTACAGGGCTACATCTCCTCATGGAAAACAATGGAAGTTTGCATTGCGTCACTACAGGAATGAACAAAGTCCTTCCCCTTACATCCTCACCTCCTAACTCCCGAAAGCAACCCATTTGATTTGCACCCCTTCTACCTCCTTAAACATCCACTCCCTCCAACAGCGACGCACAGTAGCAGCAATGTGTACTATCTACTAGGTGCACTGCAGCAATTCTCTAAGGCTCCCTCAACAGCACCTTCCAAACCTGCGACCTCTACCACGTAGAAGGATGTGTAGGAATACCACCATCTTCAGCTCTCCTCCAAGCCACACATGATCCTCACTTGGAAATATATCGCCATTCCTTCACTGTCACTGCAGGAAACTCTGTGGGTGTGCCTACACCACATAGACTGCAGCGGCTCAAAAAGGCTGCTCACCATCACCTTCTCAAGGACAAACAGGAATGGGCAACAAATGCTGGCTTAATCAACAACATACACATTCTGTGAAAGAATAAAAAAAAAATCCTTACCTTTCCTGCTCTTTTATTGAGTCTAATATTCCATGGTGCCCAAAGTCCCTGTCTTAGTGGGCATTAATTGTCAGCGAACGCATGGCAGAAAATTAAACCAGTGTCAGGGTATGAACAGCATCATCGGACCCTGATTTTTAAACTTCATTGAGGCCCTCATCTGCTTGGGGTGCAGCCCTCACAAGCTGACCAATATATGCCTGTTGCAATGGCACCTGGTGTCATGAAAACATAATAATTTTCAGAATATTATTCTGATTTTTTGTAAAGTAGGTTAATAGTGGTGTTTGGATTAGTTTCTCTGCCCAGAGTTAGTCGTTCGGCATGAGGGCGCGCACCCATCACGCTTGAGCGCAAAATGGCAAGCGATGGCGTCGGGTGAACATCCTGATGTCATTGTGCACTCGTGTGAAATTTCACTCCCCGGGCGCAAGCAACAGTTGGAACCAGTTAAGGCCATTAAAAAGGCAAGTCAGCTGTATTTTATGTTGCCCAGGCTATTTCGTGCTTGATGCATGGGCAAAACAGACGGGTGGGCAGCCGATAATTTCAAAAACTTTATCCAGGGTCAGGATAAAAATGGTCAGGCGCATTGCTAGTGTGGGTTGAGAGGAGTTTTGAAGATAGTTCGCTGTTGGTTGCTTATTGACACTTAGGAGCTTCAGCTGTGTTCAGGGCTTCATTCTTAGCATTTCCAGGCTTCATTTCAGGACTTGTTGGTGTCTCCAAAGGGTCCGAGAGGATTCAGGCCATGTGAACCCTTCCAGGTAACAGACAGCCTTGCCTTACCTTGGTAACGGGGATTGTGATCTCCCCTGGTGGCACCTTCTATTTGGAGGAAGAGAGGAGCAGAAGGAAGAGGGGGCCAGGTGTCCTAATGCAGCCTCCAGGGTGGGGACCTGTGAGAGGAGAGGCGCAGGCACAAGAGGCACAGGGCCAGCAGGAAGCCAAAGGCAGAAGGGGACGCAGAAGACTCCACTCTCCTGCTGCCAGGGTTTACAGGCACCGATGCAGCTACCTCAATATGTCCGAGGTGCAATGCTGAAGGAGGCTCTGCCACTCAAGAGAGAGTGTGACCTCCATTTGTCAGATGATTGGGCTTCAGATCAGCTCGACTGGGTGGATGGACACCCCATGCCAGTGGCTCTGAGGGTTACAGTCGCCCTCAACTTCTATGCCTCTGGCTCTTTCCAGGGGTCAGTGGGGGATCTGCACGGAGTCTCCCAATAAGCTGTCCATAGTTGTGACAAACTGGCAACAGAAGATCTGTTGAGGCGGGTATTGATCTTTATTCATTACCGTACAGATGAGGCCAGCCAGGCTGAATGAGCCAGAGGCTTTGCAGCGGTTGCTAGCAAAACTGGAGTCAATGGGAATTGGGGGGAAACTCTCTGCTGGTTGGAATCATACCTAGCACAAAGGAAGATGGTTGTAGTTGTCGGAGGCCAGTCATTTCAGCTCCAGGACATCACTGTAGGAGATCTTCAGGATAGTATCCTCGGCCCAACCATCTTCAGCTGCTTCATCAATGACCTGCCTTCCATCATAAGGCCAGAAATGGGGATATTCGCTATTGATTGCACAATCTTCAGCACCATTTGCAACTCCTCAGATACTGAAGCAATCCATGTCCAAATGCAGCAAGACCTGGACAATATCCAGGCTTGTGCTGACAAGAGGCAAGTAACATTTGTGTCACATATGTGCCAGGCAATGAACATCTCCAACAGGAGAGAATCTAACCATCGCCCCTTGACGTTCAATGGCATTACCATCACTGAATACCCCACTATCAACATCCCGGGGGTTACCATTTACCAGAAACTGAACTGGACTGGCCATATAAATACTGTGGCTATAAGAGCAGGTCAGAGCCTAGAAATCCTGCAACAAGTTACTCACGCCTTGACTCCCCAAAGCGTTTCCAGCATTTACAAGGCACAAGTCTGGAGTGTGATGGAATACCCTCCACTTGCCTGGATGAGTGCAGCTCCCAAAACACTCAAGAAGCTTGACACCATCCAGGACAAAGCAGCCCACTTGATTGGCACCACATCCAAAAACATTCACTCCCTCCACCACAGACGTACAGTAGCAGCAGTGTGTACCATCTACAAGATGTACTGCAGGAATTCACCAAGGCTCCTTAGACAGCACCTTCCAAACCCACGACCATTGCCATCTAGAAGGACAAGGGCAGCAGATACATGGGAACACCACCACCTGGAAGCTCCCCTCCAAGTCACTCACCATCCTGACTTGGAAATATATTGTCGTTCCTTCATTGTCGCTGGGTCAAAATCCTGGAATCCCTCCCTAACAGCACTGTGGGTGTACCTACACCACATGGGCTGCAGTGGTTCAAGAAGGCAGCTCACCACCACCTTTTCAAGGGCAACTATGGATGGGCAATAAATGCTGGCCTAGCCAGCAAAGCCCACATCCCATGAATGAATTGAAAAAAAGACATATAAACCAAACATAAATAAACAGGAAATCAACCATTAACTGTCCCCCTTGTGCTCATGGTGCCTTTAACTTACATTTCCAAGTGCCATATCTTGGTGCCTCCCGCTCCTCACAGGCACCGGCATTGGAGACAGCCCGCTGACTCTGCGGCCTTGTTAGCCTTGATGACCAAGGGGTTCTTGGTCTCTCTGTCTCTGTGGTGCCTCCACTTCTAGTGGAGCCTGTGCTGGCCCCGCCTGGCATGGAGCAGCAAGTTCCATGGCTGGCATCTCCCCAGTCATCACAGCCTCATCAGGTGCCATGGTCACTGGCAGAGGGGCGGAGGAGCTGCTGCCGTCATTCAGAGGACCCTGAGAGGAGCCCGCAGAGATGACAGGCAACTTGTGCACCAACGTGAAGTCACTATGAGCCTCCCTGCTCACCACTGATGGAGGGCACCTAACTGGGCTACTGGGTGCCTCATCCATCTCCCACACCAGCACTGACCACCTGAGCTCAGTGCCTGTGTGAGTGTTTGCAGGTCCGAGCGCAACCCCATGAACCCCTCATTCTGTCCCTGGAGCTGCCTCTCCATGAGTCGCCACTCTCTCAATGGAGGAGTCAGTGCGCTCGGCCATGAGGGTCAACGCAGTGTTCATGCTCCATATGGGCTCCTCAACAATGGAGACCATGGCTCGCAAGCCCTCATGGATCTCTGCCAGAGCTGCCCGCATACCGCTGGACATCCAGCATCAGCCAACTAATGGACAACTCCTGACATTCACCATCTGCCTTTGACTGAACATTGTCCTGGTCCCCAGCAGTCTTCCAACTGCTGGTGCACTGGGCACTCTCTGCCTTCGCCTGCACCTCAAACGAGTGTGAAGTGCCCCCACCAATGTGCACCGACACTCTAGCCACCGATCTAATGCCCATGGAGGTGCTGGTATCTGCACTGGTGCCTGGTTCAGAGAGCAGGTGTGACAAAGGTACAAATGAAGCCCGGTGATCCTCCGGCATCAGGGTTGGCCCTTTGGTGTCCAGAGAGCGAGTGTGTGCTGGCGAATCTAAGGGAGAACAAGGACTTGTCATTAGTTAAAGTCATCACTCTGTCAATGTGCATGCCAGGCACCCTGGTGAGACAATGGAGATCTGCATCATGGTGCCCTCATCTTTCAATAATCCATGGGGACTCCAGGTTTGAGCATCCCATCAATGAAGAGACTACAATAGAATGTTCGCACAATCCGAAACTCTCACCTCTGTGCACTGCACTCTACCTTCGTCTGGCACCCCGCCTCTCCACGCCAAGTTGCACATGGAGTGTGCTGACTCTCCAGCTCAAGGACATCCTGCTGGAACCTGGTGAACAACAGTAGGTTGGATGGGCCTCCACCTGTACGTGCCCTGATTAGTTATGGCTTGTCTTCTCCTGAAAGGACAGAGAAGCATTGATTAACACACTCCCTACCTGCAGCGCCATTACAGCCTGGCCAACCCCATCTTGCAGGGCACATATAAGTCATGGCCCCAGAGCCGCAAGTCACTCAGTCCAAGCAGCCAGGGCACAACCCCTTGGCCAGCTCCAGTGTCACTGACAGTTGGCACTCAGACTCTGAGTCCACAGTGGGGTCGACCACACATTAACACTTCTGCACATTGACTCATGCCAACACAGTACTCACCATTCCTAAGTGCAGCAGGCCATTGAACCTCTTCCGGCACTGCACCCATGTCACTATGACCCTGGCTATGGCATTTCCTTTGTTACTGCCTTGCAAGAATGTTTCTAACTGGAGGCGCCTCAACAAGACACAAGCTCAGTCATGCATGGGATATGGATGTTGCTGAAAAAGCCAGCATTTATTCCCATCCTTAATTGCCCTTGTGGTTTGTTGCTTTTCTTGAACTGCCACAGTCAACGTGTTGTGGTACACCCACAGTGCTGTTACAGAATGAGTTCAGCATTTTTAACATCTAAGCTATAGAGATTTCTCAGCTTCCACCTGTTCTCCTTCTGTCACCTGCAGTACATTGTCTCAACAATGTAATCCAGGCAATCCAGCTCCTGAACAAAAATAACTGCAGGAGTTGTCAAGGATACCACAGAGAACATTCAGAGAAACTAATGAACCTTTCAAATAATGTGCAAAAAGAACAATATGGTTGATAATTGACAATTTGAAATTTATTTAACAAAATGTGCATGATTTCCACACAATTAATTTTTACAGCACTATCTTGCATAAACAAAATGAACTGGCCAAATTTGCTTCTAGTACAACGTTGCTCTCAAAATGAACCATTAATGCATTGCCTGCATGTCTCTTCGTAGTTATTTACAAAGCTGTCTCCTGAATGGAAGATAAAAGGAACTTCTATTCACTTCCATCACGCATTGATCTGTGATATTAAGTCCTGATAAATAAGATTTGCTGTCCCAGCTTTTTCCTGAGTTCCTACAAGGTCAACTGTCCTGCCCAGACATTTTGAAAGTTCAACTATCCTTAGCATGAATAGTGGCATTTGGCACTTATCATAATTCTCTGCACTGTTATGATCCTCTTAAACCAAATTGTTCAGTGAAAGGAACACACTCAATTCAAAAAGGCTTATAATTGATTTTAAGATGTTTATTTGCCCTCCCGTTTCTTCTGTTCTCCCAGCCTTTATTGGAATATAATTTCACATGCACTAGTAATTCATCCATGTGTTTATCACTTCAGTTCAGCCAAGACAATGAATGATTACTTGGCCATGGAGGAAACCTATCCTTACTGACCTGTTCTCACATTTTCCCAGAGAATCATTAGGTGGTGATGAGGCATAATGATTTTGCCAGATCATCCAAGTTCACTGGGGCTTTTTTTTAAATAAAATATAACAGGGAGAAAAGCAGAAAATGGGTAAAGGACCAATTTTTATTCACTTCCAACATGCTTTGATCTGTGATATTAAATCCTAATAAATTAGAATTTGCTATCCCAGCTTTTTCCTGAGTTCCCAAAAGGTCTACTGTCCTGCACAAACAATTTGAAAGTTATGTCCCATGACCCAAACAAGCCGAAAGCAATTTTTCAGATGGCCATGGTGCCAGGCTCATGATCGCTTGGCCTGTATGTGGCCAATAAGCATCCATGTGCTGCCATTGGTAAGCTTCTTTAAATACATACCTTAATGTGGGGCCTGGGAGAACAGCAATGATTCTCCCATCTCCTTCACACCACTTTGGGCTCCATTATAGCATGTCAGCTGGAATAGTGGGTTATTTTAAAGACGAATGTAGGAAATCAAGCCTCTACGGGAAGGTTATCCCAGTGGCAAACATGGCAAGGCAGGCTTTCTAGAGTGAATACCCACTAGTTGGCTGCAGTAGCTTTTAATTGACAGCTATCTGTCTTTAACAGTTTACACCTCTCTCTCTCTTGCTCTCTTTATTCACTCTGCTTTGTCCCCTCCAGAATGGAGTCTCTCTCTGATTTATAACTGTTGTGTAGTCACATTAGAATACTTGACTATAAATTGTACTTGTCTCTTTTGTGATCTAACTAGGATTCATATTGCACTGCGTGTGCTTAATCTAGACACACTACAGAATAAGTTTATTTTCTCTCACCACACAAACCTAATAAATGAAGATTGAACCATGTTCTGAGAGTCAGTACTGGGGGAGGAAAGCTAGGACCCCATTATAATTGGCATTAGTGATAGACTTCCATACTGAATTGGCCACTCAAATAGTGCCTGAGTCCCTCTTGCCATTTGATTCCCTCACAGCACGATGCATAAAATGGAGCAATAGCATTGAAGTTACAATGGCTCATTTGTTTTGTAGACTGTGATTTGTAAAGTGACAGTCAGGAGAGAAGGTATAAAATGAGAGAATATACTGGTTATACTAAAAAACACCCATTTTAATCCCTCTATCATTGTGTGGCATCGGTGGAACAGTACCTGTTAGAAAATGTGGTAGGAAAGCATTCTGTTGAAATCATCCATCTATTATGCATTAAAATATTGTGCATCAATGAACACTTCCATGCTGTTTTTCACTTATGTTGCGATTTCCTTTACAATGGTCATAAGGAGAATCATTAACACCTCCAGTGGACAGCAATGTGTGATAGTAGAATAGTATCAGTAGGGTATTTACTATCCCATATATATTAATGAAGTAACCATGTTGAGAGCAACAACATCCAATTTAACTTTTGTCATCCTAAAGGCTCTCTCAATAGGTGTAACTTCACTTAAGTAGATATTCCTCTCTAGTTAGATGTCTTTGTCCCTTAAACAAATTAATTGTTCTATCCATTCCTTGAGGGAAGTGGTCTGCTTCTTCATTCTGCGCATGATTCCTGAAATACTAACTTTTTTTTTCTCTCCATGAATCCTGACTGACCTGCTGAGCGTTTTTGTCATTTTCTGTTTCAGATTTTCAACCATCTGTGAAATTTCCCTTCCTATCCTGTTATAAAGCTGAAGGCTCCCGATTTTGTTTTGTTTGCTTCCTTAAACTATTTGCAACAGTCCAAGGCCAGGAATGGGTAGCAGTTTTCCATCAAAACTGTTGGGAATTTTACTCCAGTACACAGCAATACACAGGGAAAATGGTGCCTTCACTTTCCCCTTCGTGCTGCAGGGGAATCTTATCTTCCTCATGACAATGCCATTGAAATTAGGATCTCAGTGATGGTGGGAATGAGGACGAATGAGCGACCGACAATTAAAAACTCAAGCATTTCAAGTACAAAGCACCAACAATGCTGTGCAACGCTGCACTTTGAACAAATTGTATTATGCATTTCAATTAACAATATAGAAGAATCCATCATTACCTTCTGCAGCTAGAATGACTGCATATGCATCACTCAGCCTGTGGGTGGACTTGTGTGTCCCTTGTAAAGTAATATAGGATACATGACTTGCATTAAACTAGATACAATGAGAGTTGAAAATAGAATTTTATAGTCACAAATATTGGGTATAATTGTAGACAAACATCTGATTTTCATAGATGAAAATCTCCCAGTACAGCCCGGGAATAAGGAAATTCCATTGCATAGATTCCTAAAGGTTTACTTGCAATTAATGGCTATTTGGTGATCTGCAGTGAAGTGCAATGTGTTTCATAACAAAACTGTATCATAACAAGCATTTAGCAATCAAAAGCTAACACTGCATGTTAACCTTGCACCCTTTTTTGTTACAAATGCGAAGCTTTGTAAAGTTGTTATGTTTTGCAACTGGACCTTAATGTATGGTAAAATGGAGGAATGGAGGGGGTCATTGGCCTGTTCTGAATTCCGCTGACAGCAAACCTGCATGGTAGTTAAAGATTAAACGGGAGCTCAGGTTGTTTCATTGGGAAGAAGGTACAAAGTGAGTATGCATCTGGACAAAAGCAGAAGCATCTGTACTGAGTGAGTAGACTTTTAATCTCCAGGAAGATGTTTAAAATGTCAGATTATAAATGGTTATACATTAAACTGGCTATTTAATTCCAAGATGGAATGAAGTTGGGGTCTAAAGGAAAGCGAATCAACATTTCTATCTGGGTACAAGACCCATGTGATTCATATTGTTGTAGAGATGGGCTTTGATAGGGGAAGTTGCATAGGAAGCCATTTTAGGATTGGATTAGTTCTCCTGAATGATATCCTCGAATTTCACAGGCAGGTTCATCAGCCAGGATCTGAGAGAGGAAGGGGACCTTATAGAGGTGGCAAGTATCTATGCTGCGTCATACAGAAATGCAGGAGGGAGCTTGCACTCAGATTGAAAAGGCTATACTCATGAAGATTTAAAATGAGCAGAATGATGCACCTAGCTTGAACTGGAGAGAGGCTATCCAGGAAAACCTCACCATGAAAGACAGTTCTGGGGTTAAATGTTAGCACTCTGGGAAAGAAAAATAAGAAAGTAAACCATAGGGAGCTAAGAATCACTTTGGACTGGTTCTGGGAGAATGTAATGTCTATTTAAGAGGCAGAGTAAACTCTAACTATGAGATGAGATTTTTGGTTGTGTTAAAAGTAAAAGTTTAAAATATAAGTTACCCACAAAATAATGTTAAGTCAATGTTTCTTTTAGATTACTTGTTACAGTAAAAGTCTTAAAATGTGAAACCTTATTGTGTCAACCTTTCAACTATTCACTGGAAGTTTGAATTAATTCTTAAAAGTTATTGGTTTCACCAGTGATTGTAACATCAAGTGCCAGGCAACAACCACCTCCAACAAGAGAGAATCTAACCATCACCCCTTGACATTCAATGGCATTACCATCACTGAATCCCCCAGTATCAACAACCTGGCGGTTACCATTGACCAGAAGCTGAAGTGAACTAGCCATATAAATACTGTGGCTACAAGAACAGGTCAGAGGCTAGGAATACTGTGGCGAGTAACTCACCTCTTGACTCCCCAAAGCCTGTTCACCATGTACAAGGCACAAGTCAGGAGTGTGATGGAATACTCTCCACTTGCCTGGATGAGTGCAGCTCCAATAACACTCAAGAAGCTTAATGCCATTCAGGATAAAGCTGCCCGCTTGATTGGCACCCCATCCACAAACATCCATTCCCTCCATCACTGACGCACAGTGTCAGCAGTGTACAAGATGCACTGCAGGAACTCACCAAGTCTCCTTAGACAACTCCTTCCAAACCTACCACCATTACCATCTCGAAGGACAAGAGTTGCAGATGCATGGGAACACCACCACCTGGAGGTTCCCCTCCAAGCCACTCACCATCTTGACGTGGAAATATATCATTGTTCCTTCACTGTTGCGGGGCCAAAATCCTGGAATTCCCGCCCTAACAGCACTGTGGGTTTCCTACCCCACATGGACTACAGCAGTTCAAGAAGGCAACTCACCAGCACCTTCTCAAGGCAATTAGGGATGGCCAATAAATGCTGGCCCATGAATAGAAAAAAAACTTTCAACAGTTGGCTTTTTAAAATGTTCTAAAGTTCGAAATCAAATCTTTTTGGGAATGCTGAATATTTTAATCAGTTGTTTGCAATAAAAACAAGGGTCATCCTGAAGTATATCCTGCTGCACCGACAAGCAACTCAATTTGTATCATTTTGTTATATTAGTGTCAGGAAAATTCTATTGTTTCTGCCTTGGGCGATGTATTCTGTAAAAACTAACAATGCAGTCACCAGATTGTACACTGCAGCTGAACTGCAAGATACTTCAATGGATTCTGGTCCATAATTATCCGCACATTCACACACATGTGGGGTACACACCCACACATACACAGATAGTAGATAATATAATGATAGAACTGTTGTTTTGAGAAAAACTATCTTTTACTAAACTGGCTCACAATGACAACTGAACATGCTGACAGCAATGGTAGGAGAAAAGGGGTTCCATTCAGCTATCACCCCCAAAATCTGTCGACATCATTGTTTCACCCAGGGGTCAAGGAATTCGCAGGATACCCCTTACAACAAAACACTTTAAAGGCATTTTTTTTGATGATGTAAACAACTGCCTGGGAGATATGGAGGAGCCAAGTACTTCCCATTCATAGCTACCAAATACATTGTGCAGTTATGTCCCATCCACAAAAAAGCAGGAAATATATAATCCATCCATTTACTACACCCCAGACTACTCCTAATTACCAGCAAGGTGATGGAAGGTGTCATTGAGAGTGCTCCCAAGTGGCGCTTACTCATCAATAGCCTGCTCATCGATGCTCGGTTTGGAATTCTGCTAGTACCACTTAACGCTAGACTTCATTGCAATCTTGGTCCAACAATGACAAAAAGGCTGAATTCAAGAAGTTAGGAGAAAGTGACCTGTCTGGACATCCAAACAGCATTTTATTCCTCGAAAAACTAAAGTTAGATCAGGGGAAAGCACTCCACGTTTATAGCTAGCACAAAGGACTAAGGTTATTGTTAGAAGCTAATCATTTTAGCCCCAGGACTGCAGGAGCTTTTAGGGGAGTGTCTTAGGCCTAATTTTTTTTTGCTGCTTCATCAATGACTGTCCCTGCATCATAAGGTCAGAAGTGGAAATGTTAACTGATGATTGCACTGTGTTCAATTCTATTTGCAATTCTATTTGCAATTGCTGATTTTGCTGATATGTGTCCATATGCAGCAAAACCAGGACAGCCTCCAGGCTTGGGCTGATAAGTGGCAAGCAATATTTGCACAAGTGCCAAGCTATGACCATCTGCAACAAGAGAGTGTCTAAACATCTTCCCTAGATATTCAATGGCATTGCCATTGTTGAATCTCCTACCATCAACATCCTGGAGGTCACCACTGCCCAGAAACTTAGCAAGTCAGGCATGTGATGAAATGTACTCTACTTGTCTGGATGAGTACAACACTCAAGGAGCTCGACACCATCCAGAACAAAGCAGACCAACCGACCAGCACCTCATCCAGTACCTGAAACATTCACTCCTTCTACCACCAGCATACAGTGGCAGTTTGTGCCATCTACAAGACGCATGCAATAACTCGCCAGCACCTCACAAACCGCTGACTTTTACCTGAAAGGTAAAGGGTAGGAGGCACATGGGAACACTACCTCTAAGTCAGACACCATCCTGACTTGGAACCAAACCGCTGTTCCTTCACTGTCACTGGGTCAAAATCCAGAAACTCCTCTAACAGCACCGTGGGTGTACCTACACCACATGGACTGCAGTGATTCAGGAAAGCAGTTCACTACTACCTTCTCAAGGGAAATTAGAGATTGGCAATAAATGCTGGCCTAGCCAGTGATGCACACATCCTGTAAATTAATTATTCTTTTAAAAATCTACCCTGAAGTTACCTTGTTCTTTAGTACAGTATTACTAGTGCACATAATTACAAACCACAGCAAATGAATGCAAGCATACCACTGACACTGAGAAGACACAAAGACAAGTTGGCATTAAACCAAGTTTTAAAAATCAGCCCCACAAGGTGGAAAAGCACTAAAAGCTGGCAAGTGTTAACTGTTCTTCCAGCTGCAACACTAAAGTTTTGTTTAATGTTAAAATGCCAAGAAAGCGCGGCTAGTATCTGAGTGGCTTGTCTACATTATCAGGCACTTCAACATCTCCGGGTCTGTGTTCTTCAACACATTCAGAGCTCCTCATTGTGATGTTTTTACCCGTCTGAGGTGCATGAGGGAACTTGACAAGAGATCTTCTGGATATGGAAAAAGAATGAATGTGGGAGAATCCTTCACTTCGGCACAGAGTTAGAGAGCTGGGGATCTGTTTTGAAGAGAAACAAGGAATTTGGGCTTTTGATGTGATATAATACCCAAGGTATTATAAAGAAGGAAGATTTACCTTTTTTTATAGTGCTTTTCACTCCTACAATAAGTCTCAAAGTGTTTCACATTCAAAAAAGTATTTCTGAAGTTTCGTCACTGCTGTAATGTAGGAAATGCGGCATCCAATTTAAACATAGCAAGCTTCCACAAATGGCCATGTAATAAATTACACCCAATTACAGCAGAGAAATGATGGTCCCAAACATTCCCTAGCTCTGCTCTGCAAGTGGATTATCATAGGTCAGGATATATCCCCACTCACCGACTAGCTGTACCCTTGACCACTTTACTACTTCTTGAGATGGAGCACATATAAATATTTTGGGTGGATGGTATTTGCAATATAGAAAGGTAACTCAAAGAAAGTCATTGTGGCACTTTGCTGCCACATTCATTGGCTGTGAATAGTGGCCAAATATTTATTTATAAAATAAATGCTGCCAAATTTGGAATTTAGCAGTTTCCCCAATCGAGCTTGCGGCAGGTTGTAAAAGAACCTTGCACTTTGGCCACCAACTGAATATTTAACCTTCATAGCATAGGTGTAGTTAACTGGAAGCTAGATAAGTACAAGAGGGACCAAGAAATAGAAGGATATTCTGACAGGGCTATGTGTAGAAGGGTGGAAGGAAATTTGTGTGGAGCATAATCACTGGCATGGACCAGTTGGTTCGAATGGTCTATTTCTGTGTCATACATTCTATGCAGCCCTCCCCCACTGCCTCCCTGGCTCTTTGACGCTAAATGGAGGGCAAACATGTCTTTCTGGCACTTAGTATTGCTTGCTGCCAATGATAGCAAAAGTGTCCTATGATATATCTCCTCATTGGCATTGCTTGCTGACTTCAAAAGGATACTTACACTTTGCAGAAAAAATGGGTGGGTCCAAGACATGACTAAATTCCAGCTAAATTCTTGTCGCACTGAGCAAGCGTGGTGTTTTTATGCCCATTTAAATTAGAAATTTATGGTATATTTTCTCATTGGAAAGTTGCACTTGTATCCATTTCCATTCATGATAATATGGGGAAGTAATAGATGCAATGTTGCGCAATGCACCAGTGTTTGTAAATAATGGCCAAGATTTTCTGGCTCCTTCTCGGGTGGAACCCACTGTGGACGAGGTGGTGCCCCAGCCAGGTGTCCATTGACTTGCGGCGGGACCAGAAGATCCCCGTGGCAGGCAAGTGCGGGAAATCCAGCCCAATTTTTCCACATTCGTATGGTAGGAAACAATAATCTTGTCAAGACATATTTAGACCTATATTGAAAAAGAATCTTTAATTATTATTATCTTCAGTCCCCTGATAGTTTACAGACTGGTTATAATGCACCATGTCACAATTTGGGACATGAAGCAAGAATCAAATTCATCGCATCAACCCAACTTATTAATAATTGACCGAGTTGTAGTTTTAGGTCCACTGCTTTGAATGGTTTACTATTCTGTTGAACCTTTATGGAAATGTGCAAACTGGTATTCTTATTAGTCAAAAGATAAAAGCAAAATACTGCGGATGCTGGAAATCTGAAACAAAAACAAAAATAGCTGGAAAAACTCAGCAGGTCTGACAGCATCTGCGGAGAGGAACACAGTTAACGTTTCGAGTCCGTATGACACTTCATCAGAACACGTTCTGATGAAGAGTCATACGGACTCGAAACGTTAACTTCATATTAGTCAAATTTACCTTAATATCTGGTCTGTCAAATTGCACATGTCAGTTAAATGGGCATGAAATTTACTGACGCTAAAAATATTTTGGAGTTTTCATGTCCACTCTAAAGTATTACAAGTGCTTCTAGGTTTTCCTGCAAACAGGAGGAGATCAACATTTATATCCAAGTCTTAAAAAGTGAAAACAAGTAATTAAGGTAGCTGGAGAGAGAGAGAGAGAGAGATAAACACTTGTTTGTGTTGTTTGACAATTAGGTATTTTTGTGAGTGCAGTACAATAAGTTCAATTGCTGATGTACCTGATTAACTGTGCAATATTCAAGTCATTGGACAGCTCAATGCCTCGTCTATTGTGTTCATCAACTCAAACACCACAGCAGTAGCTCTGCAGTCCTGTCAGAGAATGCAGTTTTAAAAATGGTACTCAACATTATCACTGCAATTAACTTTAAACTCATTTATTCCAAGATGACTTATTAATCACATAAAACAGTGCAATAATTGTTGTCTTCATGTGGTAGACTGCACGGAGCACACTTAGACCATTAGGAGACTGGCTATTTTTTGAAAATTGTGACATGGTTGTGTGGTTCTCAGCACATGGCAATTAATCATTTTGATGAATTTTGCTAAATTAGATAGTTTTGGTTTGATATAGTTTTTTTCTCAATTTATGTTAGCTTTAGTTTTTCCTCAACCTTTTCAAAGCCAGTAGGATAGGATCAGATAGGAAGGGACGGGATCAGACTGGATAAGATGAGTGAGGATTGGATAATATAGGATGGGTTAGGAAAAGAAAAATCCCTCCCAACAGGTGTAAAAAATTCATGGTAGTTGTCAAGGGATGTTGAGGTCTGCCAAATCACTTGTGTTAATGATGAAAAACCAGTGGTATATTCCTGCTACAACATTTGGGCATTTGTAAACAAACTTTGGCACACAAGACGTTCAGCAGAACTTTGATTACAATAATACACTGAAATGGCAGAGCTGTTCAGACAGTGGAAGTTCCTCATCACTGCCGTAAAACCAAAATTAAAGTTGTTGGAGTTGCCATGGTGAAGGAGACTCAGCTAATTATTTACTTGCAAATCACTTTCACATTGCAGACTGTGACTGGGGAGGAATGCTCCTTTGAGCATGGAGCATACGTGGTGTCAGATATACACCCTGAGGTGAGGACAATAATTTAACTGCCCCGCCATTTGATAATTTCCTGGATAAATCATCACTTAACTATCTCATATGAGAACACATTTTAAGAATTATAAATGGTTCTTCATCAGAACAAAGAACAGCAGCATGAGATGATATGGGTCTTTGACATGTAAAAGCTTTGGGGATGTGTAGTCACTGGTGCATTAGCTAATGCTTAAAGACAAAAATTACATTGAAGCCTATTTGTGACAACATTCGGTACTCACTTCAGGTGATCTACATTGAAAGGTTGTCTCCCATTATAGTTTCAAGTGAGAATCATTAATCATGATCTCCTAATGCACAGCACAGACTCCTCAGAGACATACGCAAGGATCAACAATTGGAATATAAATACGGGAGTGAATTTACAAATATAATCTTTGGCTTCAAGTTTAAAATACTTGAAATTCAGACCCAAACAATCCAATTTGAATTTGCACAAGAGTTCATCTTGACAGTATGATTTGCACTTTTAACTTCCCAAATATATCCAGTCTTCACTTGATTAGTTCACCAAAGATAGAATTAAATATTTTCCTCAAAAACTGAATTACTTTTTTAGAAAATGTGACTGCCTCAGTTGTGGACCTGTTTTCATCATCAGACAATACTCTGCAAAACTGTAATCCTGAAAACAATAGAGTGCATGTTTTGAGTTCATGTCATTCATTAGAAAAATCCTGTTTGCATAGTTTTTTAAATCATGTCTTTCAGAAATGACTTAAAGTAATTTATAGGTACTGAATTATTTGGAAATATGGTCACTGTTGTTATATAGGTAAATGCAGCAGATAATGTGCACACAGCAAGATCCCATAAATAGCAATAAGATGAATCACCTGATTATCTGTATCTTTTTTCGCTGGTTGAGGGACAAATATTGGCCAGGCTGGATATCAAAAATTGGTAGGCAAAGGTGTAACTAAACAATGGGAGGTCTTCAAGGAAAGATGTATGGGTAAAATTAGACATATTCCTATGGGGGAGCCAAAGCTAGAATGCTCTGGATGGCTAAAGATAAAAGAGTTAAAATGAAACAGAAAAAGTCAACCTATGATAACTGTAAAGTCAATAATACAGTAGAAGACCAAGCTGGATATCAGAAGTAAAAAGGATACAAAAGGAGATACATAAAAGCGATGAGGGCAAAGAGCAATTATGAGAATTAATTAATGCTTATCATAAAAGTAACCAAAGTGTCTTTTATTGACACATAAATTGTAAAAGGGTAGCTAAAGGAAGGGTGGGGTCATTTAGGGGTCTAAAGGAAAATAAATTTTCTAGTGGAGTCAGAGAGTATGGCTGAGGTACTAAATGTGTATTTTGCATCGGTCTTCAATAGAGAAGAGATCAATGCCAATGAAGCAATAAAGGATGAGGCAGTAGCAATACTGGATAGAATAAAATAAATAAAGAGGATGTACTTAAAATGTTGCTGGTTCTCAAAGTAGAAAATTCACTCGATCCAGATGGGCTGCATCCTAGGTTACTGAGGGAATTAATGGTGGAAATTGAGGAGGTTCTGGCCACAATCTTCCAATCCATCTTGGGTGTGGCGTGGTGCCAGAGGACTGGAGGATTACTAATATTGCACCCCTGTTGCAAGAAAGGGAAGGGAGATAAACCTGGCAAACTACAATCAGTCAACCCAACTTTGGTGGTAGGAAAACTTTTAGAGAGAGTAATGTGGAGCAAAATTACTGACATTTGGAAAAATATGGGGAACTTAATGAAAGTTAGCAAGGATTTGTTAAAGGTAAATTGTGCTTAACTGATTTGATTGTGTACTCTGAATAAATAATGGAAAGGGTCAAATAATGTGGTTGATGTTGTGTATATGGACTTTCAAAAAGGTGTTTGAAAAAGGACCACACAGTGGACTCATTAGCAAAATTAAAATCCACGCGATTAAAGGGACATTGACAGCGTGAAAATTGACAAAGGAACAGAAAGCAAGGAGTAATCGAAATGGCTGTTTTCCAGACATATTCTCCAGAGGTCAGTATTTTTGATAAATATTCAAGACCTAGACTTTTGTATAATTTGAGAGCTTTCAGGTAACATGAAACTTAGAAATGCAGAACACAATCAGCAGAATAATAATAGACTTCAGAAGCACGTTGACAGATTGGTAAAATAGGCAGCCATTTGAAGATAATAAAATCATAAAAAGTAATAGCAAAAGTAAGCCATTCAATCTATTGAGCTGCTCTGCCATTTAATAAGGTCATGGCAGATCTGACTGTGGCCTTAACTCCACTTTCCTGTTTGTCCCTCATAACCTTTAACTGTCAATCAAAAAATCTGTCTAACTCAGCCTTGGGAACTCCACTGCTCCCTGGGTAGAGAATTCCAAAGAATATCAACCCTCTGAGAGAAGAAATCCCTCCTCATCTCAGTCTTAAATGAGAGTCCTCTTATTTTTAAACTGTGCCCAGTTTTAGATTCCCCCAGAAGAAGAAACATTCTCCAGCAACACTCTGTTTAGTCCCCTCAGAATCTTATATGCTTCAATAAGACTAGTTCTAAACTCCAAGGGTATTGGTTCAATTTGCTCAAACTTTCCTTATAAGACAACCCCTTCAGCCCAGAAATCAGCCTAGTGAATTTCCACTGAACTGCTTCCAGTGCAAGTATATCCCTCCTTAAGTAAGGAAACCAAAGCTATACTCCAGGAGGTGTCTCACCTTCCCTACTTTTACACTCCATCCCTCTTGCAATAAAGGCCAACATTCCATTTTCCTTCTTAATTACTTGCTGTACCTGTGTGCTAACTTTTTGTGATTCATGTACAAGAACATCAAGGTCCCTCTGGATTACTAATATGGATACTCCGGCATTCTGCAGTCTTTGCCAATTTAAATAATATTCTGCTTTTCTAAAGTGGACAACCTCACATTTTCTCCATCTACCAATTTTTGTCCAGTCACTTAAACTATATTTTTTTTGCACACTCTTTGCATCCTCCACACAACTTGTTTTCCTACCTATCTTTGTATCATCAGCGAATCTGGCTACAGCCAGAATCTGTCTCTTCATCAAAGTCATTAATATAGATCGTAAATAGTTAAGGCCTCAGCACTGACCCCTGCGGCACTCCAACAGTTACAGTTTGCCAACCTGAAAATGACCCATTTATCCCAAATCTCTGTTTACTACTAGTGAACAATCCTCTATCCATGCAAATATATCACTCCCAACACCATGAGCTCTTATCTTGTGCAATAACCTTTTATATGGCACCTTATTGAATGCCTTTTTGAAAATCCAAATACACCACATCTACTGCTTCCCTTTTAGCAATGCTAATTTTTACATCCTCAAAAATTCTAATTGACTTGTCAAATATGATTCCCCTTTCACAAATGCATATTGACTCTGCCTAATTGTAATTGATTGAAATTTAACATAGAAAGGTGTGAAGTGATTTTGGTAGGAAAGGATGAGGAGAGGCAATATGAACCAAATAATACATCGTTAAAGGGGTGCAGGAAAAGAGACCAAGAGGTGTATGTGCATAAATCTTTAAAAGGGACAAGACAAGTTGGAATAGCAGTTAAAAAAGCTAGGATCCTTGGCTTTATTAATAAAGGAACAGAGTGCAAAAGCATGCAAGTTATTCTAAACCTTAAGAAATCATTAATTAGTTGATTAGCTGGAGTAGTGTGTCCATTTCCAGGCATCACACACACCACGTCTTGGAGAGGGTGCATGGAGATTCATTAGGTTGGTGTCAGTGATTAAGACTTCAGTTATGTAGAGAGACTGGAGAAGTTGGAGTTGTTCTCCTTAGAGTAGAGGACATTAAGAGGAAATTTTATAGAGATGTTCAAAATCATTAATTGATAGAATAAATAAGGGGAAATGGTTTTCACTTGCAGAGGGGAAAGTAACTAGAGGACACAGATTTAAGGGAATTGGCAAAAAAAAAGTGACTTTTTTTTTAAAACAACGAGTTGTGATCTGGAAAAGACAGCCTGAAAGGGTAGTAAAAACAGATTCAGCAGTAACTTTCAAAAGAAAATTGCATAAATACTTGAAGGGTTAAAAAAAAATTACAGAGCGATGAGGATAAATGCAGGATATTAATTGGATAGCTCTATACAAGAGCCAGCACAGGCATAATGGGCCAAATTGGTTCCTTCTGGACTGTGTCATTGTGATTCCACATCAGCAGGTGAACTTTCTGTTTTATTTTCAAATGATGCCATGAGATCTGCCACTTTCATCTGAATCACTAAAATAGGCAGGTTTTTCCAACAGGACAATTGATGGCATCAGGAGTTAGGCTAGGCTTTCTGGCTGAGAGTAAAACTCCATTCAATAGCAGTACTCAATGTTTCTCTTTTAAGTTGCTTTTTTTGTGGTTTTCAGGTAAAATATTTGTGAACTTCAAAAATATTACTACTTAAGTTTAATGAGAGTGATTATGAATACACTTTAAATATTAATACTTGGGGCCTCTTCAATTTTTGGTGGTAGGTCGCCACATTAGAAATGCTTTGTGGGAATGTTTCCTTTTTTAGACAAGAGCCCATTGTAGAACATTGTTTTGCAATTGGCCACAAGCTACTAATAATATTTACAATACCGGGGTTAATAGAAATGGCTGGGGGGATTGTGGGGGGCAGTTGGTATGGCGAATACAGCCAGTTTTAGACAACTAGTTACACCATTGACATAATTTACTAATGCTATAATATTTTATTTCATTGTTCCTTTGAGCCTAAGTGTCATAAAGCCATTTAAGAATTACTACGGAAAAGAAAATTATTGATTCTTTCCTTGTCTGAACTGATACATGTTTTGTGGAATGTAATGGCTGTTACTGATTTCAAGAGCATCTTCTGACCCATGCATTGCGTGTCTTGTAGACCAACGATCAGGCTTTTGTGAGCATACATTAATGATACCATAATGCATAGATGCAAGAAGAGAGTTTGGAGAGGACTGCTACACAATTAAGCAGATTGTACTTGATCAAAGTGCGAAGTCCAATATTTGTCATCCATTAATGAACGTGCTTAGTGTACTAATGCTCTTCCAGACACTTTACCTTTATGGACACACGCATATCCATGTTGCAATTTCCAAAGAAAGCCATTATTTACACTTAGGACAGATTTCTTGAGGAATCCGTTCAAGTTAGTAACAGCTCCAGAGGCAATCATTCTCACCAGGTGTACAGCAGAACTCTGAAGAAGAGTTATATGGGCTCAAAACCTTAATTCTGTTTCTCTCTCCACAAATGCTGTCAGTCCTGCTGAGTTTTTCCAGCATTTTCTGTTTTTATTTCAGAAATGAAAAAGATTGCATTCATTTAGAGCTGTACAGATGATTTGCCAAAATTGAGTCAGATTTATTAAACCAATATCACAATAATCCTGCATGTTATTTTTTCTCAAGGTCCTAACCCTTCAGCCTACTGCTGGTCAGAGTATAAATTAGACACCTTAGTTTTCCTCGTGATATCAATGACTGTACATCTACCATCATGGATTAGCAGGATACATAAGAAATGCTAGTTTTCAATTAATTTTTATGAGTTAACTCTCTTTAGATAGCAGTAGTGTTTTCTGATATATTTAGCATGCATTCCTTAATTATACACTATATTTTATAAGCACTGACATAGCCCTATCATTTGACTGCTTTTGTCAATAATTAAAATCTATTATTGATGAATATAATTTTAAGCAAAAAACTTTGGGAAGAAAATTAAAGTGCAAATAGGCAATTTAGTGTTTAGGTGCGTCAGGCTGAATGAGGTAAAGAAAGTGAGAACAAAAGAGAGAAAAAGCAAAAAGAAGCAAACAAAGAAAGACTTGAATTTATATCATACCTTTCTCAGCCTCAGGATGTCACAAAATGCTTTACAGCCAATTAAGTACTTTTGAAGTATTGCTAAGAAGAGAAACATTTTGCTGAAGTTTTTGGTCTTGCACTCATCAGGGCTAATATAGAAATGCTAAATTTGAAATGATCACAATAATTTATAGTACAGGAGGATGGGATGCTGGCAAGTCAACTCTGATTGGCTGAAACGTTGCCATGGAAAAAGTAACAGGGAACTTTAGACTTCTTCAAGCTCCCAGGTAATTCATAAAAGGTGCATGAATTGAACATATTCCTTTTGTTTGCAGTCCCTGTGTATGAATGTATGTCACTTCTAGCAAGCATAATAGGATCACATTATGAGTTTAACTGATTATCTTAAATTGGTTATTGGTGTAGCTATTAGCACACTTGCCAACCATTAAGCACCCTTTTCTCCTGTATTATAAGTTATTCTGATTGTTAGAAATTTGGCATTCTTAAGCTTCTCCTGACAAGTAAAAGATGAAAAGCTTTGGCAACATTTCTCTCTTTTCAGCAATTCTGTACTATCAAGCAACTACTTCTGAAGTGCAGTCACTGCTGTAATGTCCTTTTCACACTGGAAATGAAGGTGAAAAGGAACAGTTTGTTTTGTAATGTTAAAACGTATACTAATACTGAAAAAAATCCATCAACCGTGTTAAAAAATTGCTTCAATTCAATGGAAAGATAAATATTCCTGGTTGTTGGGCTGGAAGATTATTTTTATGTCATTATGCAACCAGCTATGAAACTGTTTTGATCACACCACTGACTCAAATCAAAGCTTTACATGAGGGTCATGTTTTGTACTAAAGTTGACTAACAACAAACCATTCATGGAATTCAGTCAACACAACAGATATACTTTTCTCTCTCCTTGAAAACTCTTTATTGTCTTTCTGCCTTACACAAAACTGACCCTTCTTCAGAGAAGACTATTCAATGTTAACTAGTCCTCCCAGTCCATGGTGCCTTTACTGCTAATTCTGATCTGATTGAACTTATCATTTTTGGTTTCTCATTTTTATTTTGGCCACTAATGTTCGACGGATTTAAGTTAACTTGAGGATAAACTGAGACTGCTTGGGGACTTCAGGATGTTAACAGTCATTGGAGGAAGGGTGGTGGATCATCTTAAACACTTGTTCAAAGCTTGCCCTTAAATCTCAAAAATAAAATGAGCGTATTTAGCCATTGAAGGTAAGCCACTGATGGCTCAAATGCAGGAGGGTAAGCAAGAGGAACATGTAGTCACAAGATTGGAATATCTTAGCACCGAGGTACAATATGGATTTGTGCACATGCCCCTATTTTGCCATTGAGGGGGCACCAGGCACACCCGAGAAACCTTTTGTAAGGAAGGAAAGTAATTAAGATTCGTGGTTACTCCAGGCCGTGTTGACTGAATTTCTAGTTGAGTCAAAATGCAGCGTTTGCTATGAGTCAGGGTTACATTATTGCCTTAATCTGCAGGGAATATATTGTAGCACCAGATGAGATGAACGAGAAAAGGGAATAAAAGACAAAGTACAGATATAAATAATTCCAGCAGTTATATTGGAATTGATGATATAAACTAATAGGGTGGAAATGTTGAAGATTTGCAGTAAGTGCGGTAGCAGGCAGGTAAAATTACATTTCACCGTCAGCCGCAATAAAGGCTTTTCACGCCGTATTGTTCCAAAACCACTACATTAATTTTGCAATCCCGGCAAACGCACTGTTTCCATAGCGGGTGGGCTTTCACCTTGCCATTTCAGCATGCTGGGCGCCATATTTAAAGTCCAGCTGCATGCACACCTGTCGGTGCTTCCAGCCCGGGACTGTTGCAAAGAAAACATCGACCCGAAAGGCCAAAAGACTGAAGCCCCCAGGTTCACCAGCGTGTCCCTTGAGGGCCTTTTGGATGCAGTGGAGGTTTGCTGTGATGTCCTCTACCCCCACTCTGGCTGCAAGATGGGCAGCAACCTCATTAATCCGGCTTGGGAGGTGGTGGCAACTGTGGTCAGCACCAATGCCCTTCAAAAGAGGACAGCCACCCAGCATTGCAAGTGGATGAATGATCTCCTTCATTATGCCAGGGTCTGTCACTCTTCTCATCACTCTCAACTGACGCCCACAAACCCATCACAAATCCGCAGAGATCTGGGGATCCCTCACTGTCGGTTCAAGGGACATCACTATTCACTTTCTAACACATCGTCCTCATCCCATGGGACCACTCACCACCCACACATGCCAGGCATACTTATCATCTGGCTTAGCAGGCATCCTGCTTACACTACCTCCATCTCTATTCATGCAGGACAAGAAGGCACACAACAAGGAATGAGGTCACGGACTGGTGGAGGAATCAAGGTTCTCACAAACTTTGAGAACAGAGCTATCCAGTTGGCTAGCGAGAACCTGGACCGGTCCTGTGCTGACAGTGAGGTCAGTGCTGCTCTACTAAGTGAGGATCCAGCAGTGCAACATCCATCAGACAACCATGCTGTGGGTGATGTGTCCTGTTTCACAGGCCACTGCCATGCACTAATTATCTCCCCTTGCTTTCGCAGGCACATCTGGGAAACAGCAGACAGAGTCCGGGACCCAGGGCCTACAATCAAGCTCTGAAGAAACCTCTGGAGAGGAATCTGGAGGCACCCTCCCTGAAGTCCTGTCACAGTGCCCACCCACACCCTCCACCAGCGGAGAGATGCACACCTCAGTGGGATCTAGCTTTAGAGTAGCTTTGGGATCACAATCTGGTGAGCACATTGCACTTTCTGATCCACAGCAGGCAGCAGCAGGGACTTCCCAGGTTTCCGGCACTCAGAGGACTGTTGGAGGCCAGAAATGTGCTGAATCTGAGTCAGATGATGAGCCTCTGGACTCAGTCATGTCACCGTTGCTGGAGCTGCAAAGGCAAGCTCAGGAACATCAGGAAGGGATGTCCACTGCACTCCTCAGATTGCAAGGCATGATGGAGGAGTCCATCCACCTTCAAGCTGAGGTGATAGCGCTGGCATGCCAATGCACCGAGGTCAACACTGGTAGGGTGGCGGCCGCCATGGAGACCTTGGTCCCGGATGTCACTCCTGAACTGCTGTGTGGGCTCAACTCCATCACTGATGCCATAGTTGGCCTTCAACAGTGTGTACATGAGAGGGGTGCCGGGCAGCTCAATCTCACTCCTGCTTCCCCTTCTTCTTCAGATCTCGGCCCTGCAGAGGATGCTCAGCAAGGTCATCACAGACAAAGTGTAGCAGTCAGCAGGCTGCCTCCACCTCTGCTGGCCAGGGAGCACCAAGATGTAGTGACAGGGTTAGGAAAGTTAAGAAGATGTAGTTGCACAGTGTTGGCACAGGCGTTAATCACTTGTACATAATGTTCACTGTTGTCAATAAGCTCCCAAGAATGTCTCCCTGCCTGTGGCTCCTCGTTCTAATGAGCAGTGTTCATGTCACTCAGATGTGAAACCTTTCTGCATAGGTGTCTCAATCCAGGGCCTCTTCCCTGTGCTCTCTGCAATCTTCAGACCAAAGTGGTAATCCGGCCTCACATTCGCTGGAAACATTACTGATGCCTGAACATCGATGGTGCATGTCATTGCTGCCAGGATGTAGTGGGCAGGCATCACAGAATCCCATCACTCCCTCTGTGTGCTCTCAGCACCTTTAAGGTGGGGCTGGTCCCCATCTCTTCAGCATCTATGACCAGTGATGCTGTACTCCTAAAGGGCTCAGGTGCTGAAGGCAAACAAAGGATCAGATGCTTTTAAAGCTTCATGGCTGTGTCGCTATGATATGACCCTGATCATGGAGCGCAAGTGAGCTGCCCTCAGCCAGACAGGACTCAGACATTCTCAGAGGCAATGTGAAGGTCTATGGAGTGTCCTCAATGCACGTTGTCATCAACCTCGACAAATCTAGCAGCTATGAGGGCCTCCTGAGTGCACTTCCCTAATATGGCCAGTGCAAGGGCTTCATCTTCATCATCGTCATCTCCGAGGACCTCCTCACTCATCCCTGTCAGCATCCTCCGCATCGGAGGAGACCTCCAACTCCTCCATTTCCTCCTCAGCCAGCTCATCTTCCCGTTGAAGTGCCAGGTTGTAAAGGTGCAAAAAATGATGACGATGCGTGACCCACTCTGTGCACTATATTGCAGGGCTCCACCAGACCAGTACAGGCACCAGAACCTCATTTTCAGCATCCCAATGGTTTGCTGCACCAAGTTGCAAGTTGCAGCATGAGCTTCATTATACCGTCGCTCTGCTGCAGTCTGAGGCCATCACATGGGTGTCATCAGCCACGGCCACTGTGGGAAGTCTTGTCCCCGAGGAGCTATCCCTCTTTCACTCGGGAAGACTTCAGGGATTTGCGACCAACTGAGAATGTAGGGGTCATGCACACTCCCTGTAGGATGTGTTTGCGGTGATCGCACACCAGCTGCACATTCAGCGAATGGAATTTCTTGCAGTTGACCGCGTGTTGCGATGGAGATCTGAGCACCATATGCGTTCAGTCAATTGCACCTGCACCTGTGGGAAACCCGAGACCTGGGAAAATTCAATCGCTCTTGCATCCTGGCTGTCCTGGTCCCGGGAGAAATGCACAAAGTTGTGTGGCCCTCGGGAAGATGGCATCCGTGACCTCATAGATGCATTTGTGGGAGGAGGCTTGCAATATCCCACAGAGGTCACCCGAGGAACCATAAAAGGAGCCACTGGTGTAGAAATTGAGCGCTGCTGTCACTTTCACTGCCACTGGCAGTGGATGCCCTCCAAGTCCCTGTGGCGCCAAATCCTGCAGTAGCTGGCAGATGTGACCGACCAGTTCCCTAGACATGAGCAGTCTTCAGTGATACTGGTTCTCGTTCATCTGCAGAAAAGAAAGATGGTGTCTATAGACCCAGCGATGGCTCACTATGGCTCTTTGGTGGCATGTGCAGGAGCCCCAGCTGCCCCTTTTTCCAAAGAGTGTTGCTGTTACCTCTGCACAGCCAGGCGCCTCAGTCACTCTCTGTAGGCCATCAGACATATGGCTAGTTCACCAGGCACCATGATCCTGATGAATTCCTCCTGCAAGATGAATGAGAGAGACGCATGGGTTAGCTTGGGTGTACTAAGAATGTCTCTTGGTTAAGCTTGAAGGCCCCTTAATGCATCCTGGAGAGTGCTGGCCACCCCTTGGATGGCCAGAGTTTAGTGCGCTGCATGTCCGCTCAAAACCCGACCCATCCCCGCCCCAGTCCACCCAACCAATTGGTGACACCTTCAACCGTAGGGCAGCCCTTGCCCCCACCACCTCGAATTCGCATCAACTGCAGGGCAGCCCTTGTCCCTGCCCCTCCCACTCCGCAAATGTGCCTCAACCTTGAAGTCCAACAGGCGACCCAGGCGAGCACTCCACCACATTACAGTGAATTCACCTCCGAGTTCCCCTCAAAGTACAGCCCACCAAGTGCATGCCTTTTGTATGCTGTTGTGAAACATGTCGGCGTGCATTCACACCAACATGGGCGGACAATCCAGCTGGGGGCGAGGGTGGGGGAGGTAGGGTGGGGAACGATTCCAGTGGGCTGGGCTTATAATGATATGCTGATGTATTACAATGAGGTTCCCGACATCCGATGGCAGGAAATACGGCCCACCATTGGTGGATGGAGCGGACGATCGCAAACTCATTTCATGATGGCGTGAAACCAATTTTTCACCTCCTCTCCATATTGCCCACCCACGCCACTGAACACGCCAGACTCCAGCAAGCACAGACAATTCCAGCCATTGTTTTATCGGGTCAGAAAAAAAAAAAATTGGCAAGAAGTGTGAGGCTATATCATTTGAGGATTTGTCATAGTATACAGTGCTCTTTTCTTGCTTCCTAAGATAAAGGATTAAATCCTAACTAGTGTTAGTGATGACCTGAAAAATTCTATTTTAGTGCCCAATGTATTTCCTCTTCTTCTCCTAAAGCTACTATCTCACACTGAGGCAAGGCACAACAAGTACCAAGAGGCACATGGTCACAGAGAGGAGACTTTGGCCTGAGTGAGACAGAGACCGAGTGATTATATTTGGGAATTTGGTACAAGGTGGGAATTTGGTGCATAGGGGAAAGAGGTGCTTTAGGTAAGGTTTACTACAAGAAGTAAAGTATGCTGAGTGGGAAGTTCAGTGAAGACAGGGAGGAGGTGCTTTTCTTTGTCTCTTCTACTCTTTTTTTCAGCCTCCAACATTTGATTTCCACTTTGGTGCAGCAGAAGGAGCAGGTAAACTAGTACCTGGCATTATTAGTTTTATTAGTATTGTAAATACTATATTGTTTTATCAGTATTGTAAAGTTTACTGGCAGTGACAAAATCTATTGGGAAGTGCAAGCTTTATTAATTATAATTGACTAATTAGCAATTGACTAACACGTGTTGGAAATGGCAGGGCAGGTGTTTGGCTGCGATTGCAGGTTGTGGAAGCTTCTGGATATCGATGTGATCCAGGGCAAACATATCTGCAGTAAGTGTTCGTGGCTGCGGAAACTTTAGCTCTGAGTTATTGAGCTGGAGGCTGAGCTGCAGACACTATGGCATATCAGGGAGGGGGAAGTTACCTGGACATTTTATTCCAGGAGGCAGTCACACCCCTTAGGATGGAATCTTCTGATTTTGTCAGTGGTCAGGGACAGGAGGGTGTGACTGCAAGTGAGGCAGGTAAGGGGACCCAGAGGGCAGGAGCCTCAGACCTTGCAATTGTCCAACAGGTTTGATGTTTTTTCAGCTTGTTTGAATGAGAGTGGGGGTTTCGGGGTAGATGAGCTGATGGTACAGGAAGCCATTCAAGCAGGTGGGGGTTACAAGGAATGTAATGGTAGTAGGAGCAGTATAGTCAGAGAGATTGAAACTGTTCTCTGCAGCAAAGAGCATGAGTCCAATGGCTGTGTTACCTGCTCAGTGCTAGGGTTCAGGACATCTGCTCGGGGCTGGAGAAGAACTTGCAGTGGGAGGGGAGGGTATCCATGTTGATACCAACGACATAGGCAGGACAAAGAAGGGGGTTCTGTATAGTCAGTATGAGGAGCTTGGCACCAAATTAAGAAGCAGAACCTCAAAGGTCATAATCTCTGGATTATTACCTGAACCACATGCAAATTGGCATAGGACAAATAAGATTAGGGAGATGAATGCGTGGCTCAAACACTGTTGTGGGGGAAGTGGGTTCCGGTTCATGAGGCACTAATAATGGGGAAAGTGGGATCTGTAACTTTGGGACAGTCTACACCTGAACCATGCTGGGACTAGTGTTCTTGTGAGCTGCATAACTAGGGAAGTAGAGAGGGTTTTAAATTAAGTAGTGGGGGCAAGAGTACAAATTTAGGAATATATGATAAATCAAAGTGTAGAGACAAGGCAAAAGAGAAAGTTATTATTACGGCAAATGAGAAACAGACCATGACAAGAAAGGATAGAGAGCGCAAATCTAACAGTAAATTAACAGAGGAGAGTAGAGGTTATAAAAAGAATGAAAGGATAGAACTAAAGCGTCTGTATGTGATTGCATGAAGCATTCGAAACAAAACAGATAAACTGAGAGTGCACATAGAAATAAATAAGTACGATTTGATAGCCATTACAGATACATGGCTGCAGGAGGACATGTGTTGGGACCTGAATATTAAACAGTATAAGACGTTTAGGAAGCACAGGAATCGAGAAAAAGGTGGAGGCTTAGTCCTATTAGTTAATGATGGTATTAGCACAATAGAGAGGGATGACTTAAATTCAGGAAACCAGGATTTGCAAACAGTTTGGCTAGAGATGAGAAATGGTAAAGGGAAGAAGTCACCGTGGGAGTCATGTACAGGCCCGCTAATAGTAACCACATGGTAGAATGGAGCATAAAGGAAAAAATAAAGGGAGCTTGTCAGAAAGGAGAGATTTTAATCTGCATATGTACTGGAAAAGTTAGCTGGGCAAAGGCAGCCTAGATGAGGAGTTCATAGAATGTTCCTGGAATAGTTTCTTAAAACAGCACATTCTGGAACCAACCGAAGAGTAGGCTATACTAGTCCTGGTATTGTGCAATGAGATGGGATTAATTAATGAGCTCATAGTGAAGGCAACCCTGGGTAGCCGCGACCATAACATGCTTGAATTTTACATTCAGTTTGAGGGAGATAGGAGTGGGTCTGAGAGTATGTTTTTTAACTTAAAAAAGGGCAATTATGAGGGCATGAAAGCAGAGCTGGCTAAAGTGAATTGGCAAATTAGGTTAAGGGACAGGTCAATAGAGATGCAGTGGCAAACATTTAAGGGGATATTTCAGCAGACACAGAATAGATACATTCCAATGAGTAAGAAAAAGTCCAAGGGATGAAAACACCATCTGTGGTTAACCAGAAAGGTTAAAGATAGTATCAAACTTAAAGAAAAAGTATATAATTGTGCAAAGATAGGTGGAAGGCTAGAAGGTTGGACAGAATATAAGGAACAGCAAAGGTTGACTAAAAGTTTAATAAGGAGGGAAAAATTGGAGTATGAGAAAAAGCTAGCCAGAAATATAAAAAAGGATAGTAAGAGTTTCTATAAATATTTGTAGTAGAAACGAGTTAATAAAGTGAGTGTTGATTCTGTAGAAAGTGAGTCTGGAGAATTGATAATGGAAAACAAGGAAATGGCAGATGAATTGGACAGGTCATAGAGTCATAGAGATCTACAGCACAGAAAAAAGCCCTTCGGCCCATCAAGTGTGCGCCAGTCAAACAAGTACCTAACTATTCTAATCCCATTTTCCAGCACTAGGCCCATAGCCTTGTATGCCATGGCATCGCAAGTGCACATCCAAATACTTCTTAAATGTTATGAGGGTTTCTGCCTCTACCACAATTTTGCATCAATCTTCACTTTGGAGCACACAGGTAACATCCCGGAAGCAGCTATAAGTCAGGAAATGGAAGGGAGAGAGGAACTCAGGAAAATTACAATCACTAGAGAAGTGGTACTGAGTAAGTAGTTGGAGCTGTAGACTGACAAGTGCTGATGGACTTCATCCTAGGGTCTTAAAAGAAGTAGCTAGCGAAATAGCTGGTGCATTGGTTTTAATTTTCTGAAACTCCCTAGATTTGGGAAAGGTTCCATTAGATTGGAAGATAGCAAATGTAACTCCATTATTCAAAAAGGGAGGGAGACAGAAAGCGAGAAAGTACAGGCCAGTTAACTTAACATCTGCCATAGAGAAAATGTTAGAAGCTATTATTAAAGAAGCTATATCAGGGCACTTGGGTAAGTTTAGGGTAATCAGGAATAGTCAAATTGATTTTATGAAGGGGAAATCATGTTTAATCAACTACTGGAGTTCCTTGAGGAAATAACATGTGATGTGGATAAAGGGGATGTACTGTACTTAGATTTCCAGAAGACATTTGATAAAGCGCCACATCAAAGGTTATTGCGGAAAACAAGGTATAGGGGGTAACATATTGACATGGATAGAAGATTAGCTGGCTAAAAGGAAGCAGAGAGTAGGCATAAATGGGTCTTTTTCAGGTTGGCAAGATGTGACGAGTGGTGTGCCACAGGGATCAGTGCTGGGACCTCAACTGTTTACAATTTATATAATTGTATATAATGACTTGGATGAAGGGATGGATGGGATAGTTGCCACACAAAGGTAGGTAGGAAAGTAAGAGGTGAAGAGAACAAAATGATATAGATAGGTTAAATGAGTGGACAATTTTCTGGCAAATGGAGTGTAATGTGGGAAAATGTGGAACTGTCCATTTTGGCAGGAAGAATGAAAGAGAGGCATATAATCTAAATGGTGAAAGATTGCAGAGCTCTGAGATGCAGAGGGATCTGGGTGTCTTTGTGCATGAATTGCAATAGTCTAGTATGCAGGTACAACAAGTAATTAGAAAAGCTAATAGAATGTTATCATTTATTGTGATGGGAATTGAATACAAAAGTAGGGATGTTATTCTTCAGTTATACAGAGACCACATCTGGAGTACTGTGTATGGTACTGGTCACCTTATTTAATGAAGGATGTAAATGCATTGGAAGCAGGTCAAAGAAGGTTTACCAGATTAATATCTGGAATGGGTGTGTTTTCTTTTGAGGTTGGACAGACTAGGCTTGTATCTGCTGGAGTTTAGGAGAGTAAGAGGTGACTTGATTGAAACATAAGATCCTGAGGGGTCTTGACAGGGTGGATGTGGAGAGGATGTTTCCTCTTGTGGGAGAATCTAGAACTAGGGGTCACTGTTTAAAAATAAAGGGTCGCCCATTTAAAATGGAGATGAGGTGAAATTTTTTCTCTCAGAGGGTCATGAGTCTTTGGAATCCTCTTCCTGAAAAGGTGGTGGAAGTAGAGTCTTTGAATATTTTTATGGCAGAGATGGATAGATTCGTGATAGGCAAGGGGGTGATAAGTTATCGGGGGTAGGTGGGATGCAGATTTGAGGTTACAATCAGATCAGCCATGATCTTATTAAATGGCAGTGCAGACTTGAGGGGCCAAATAGCCTACTCCTGCTCCTTGTTCATATGTTTGTATGTTTCTTCCAGTACATCATCTGTGACCCCAGACAGACCATGTCATTCCCTATGCCATTAGAGCCAATTTGAATACCACATGCACACATTCTAGTATGAATCATTGTACTGTGATCAGGGCCCTTGCTGACTTTACCCTCTCCAGCACAGGGATGCCAAGATCAATTGTACTTCAAAAGCCACTCTAGCTGAGATTAGCTAATTCAGTACTGGAAACTGAATGCCCAACCTTCTACGTTAAGAAACTCAATAGGGTGACCAACACCATTCACAGTGGATTGTCCATCATTAGGGCTACAGTGGGATAGCGACATAATACATAAAATACATGACAACATGTTAGAGAATGGGGTGTATCCCATCACTCACTGTTGCAATTTGGGCATCACCAGCAAGGCCGACATTTATTGCCAAGCTTTAGTTGACCAATAGTAGTTTGACACAACTGAATGGCTTGCAAGGCCATTTAATGGGGCAGTTAGGAGTCAATGATATTGGTGTAAGACTAAAGATAGGCTTTTCCAGGTTTGGAGGCAGGTTTTTTTCCAAAAAAGACAATAATGAGCTAGTTGGTGTAATGGTAACTTTGTGTAGGTGATTGGTAGTAAAACTGCAAATTCTAAACAAATGCTGAACTCTACAGTTGACACTTAGAGCTATCATAATCAATCATTTTTACACACAAATTAACATTCTGAAATATTGAATGAGCTCATGTGAAGCACTCATTTTCCATTATTTTAAGGTAGGCATTTAAAGAAATTTGGTTTGAAAGAAATGGGTAACCATTCCACCAGAATAGCAGACAAAGGAATTTGATATGTGTATTAAAGTTTATGCACTAATATTTGAAGAGCTCAAATTCAAGGCATCAGTTGCGTAATTCAGTGGAGAAGTACTGCCAGAAGGAAACCTGATCATTTTAAACCAATGTATGTTTACGGGTGATTTACTTCCATTTTTTAAAAAGAGAAATAGTTCTGATTTTTAAATTAACTGATACTGCCATTCTGTAAGGATTACATTGGACAAATTTGATGGGATCATCCTTGAGCTAGCCTACTTGGCTTTCCCATTCATTATATGTTCGTAGGAATTACATTTGTAGGTGAAATGTTTAAGTGAATTGAGTGATATATGAATGTTTGGTAAATAGGACCGAAATTTGTTTACCAGGTCCCTATGAGCTGCAGTTGTTTTTCATGGGGGCTGATGCTGCTGTTCCATTTTGGCCTTAAATATCTCAGAAAACATTTGCAGAAGCAGAGCTGAAAATTAAGAGGTTAAAATGGAATTCACACCATGCGCTTTCATGGTTTAATGATCTCACACTGTAGAGAAATATGTGCGAGGCATAGTTAATAAAAATGTGTGCAGATCTTAGCAAATACTACCAATTACAGAGAATTATTAAAGCAAATAAATTGAGAGATTTATACAATAAAATCCAAACACTAGATAGGTCATGCTGAAGAAGTAAGGAGTTGGGAATGTTCTGGAATCACTGCATGTACTTTGTGAAGCTGGCACATAGCAAAATATAAGGTTTCATCTAAAGATAGTGGGTTCAGGGCAAGACTAGGACAAAGTCATGAATATGTCTGAGGCAGTCAAGCAGTGAAGCAAAACTGAGCAAATCTAAGCATAGAAATAGAATTGAAAAGCCACAAACGAAAGCTAAATTGACAATATTTATAAGATGAATTGAAAATCAGCGAGACATGTAATGCCAGATAGAGTTTTGTAAACAAAAATTTGAATGCAAGCCATAGCACAGTTCTAGCAGTGTGACATAATGAATAATTCATAATTCCAGTCAGCTTGCATTATCTGTTTTGAAAAGTCTACTTTAGAACCATTGGTGCTAATTCAATAGCTTTCTTCCCACTACGCCTCACATCACAACTCTCTGCGTCCCAGGAAGATTTAAGAGCGTCAGGACAGTTTATCATTATTCTTGACCATTTCAGAGAAAGTTGAATAAAATTAATCAATTCACGTTTGTTCACCACACAAAGATTCATCATAAAACTAATTGCATCCACCAGGTTGGATCAAGCAATCAAAACTTTGCCACACTTTGTTTCAGGAAGTGATCTAATTATGTCTGGTGGTTTGCTTTGCTTTTCTTCAGCTAGATTATTTTCATCAGACTATTATGAAACTGTCACATTTTCAGCACAGAGCACATCCATCACATTTAGAGAACACAGCTCTCTTACATCTCTGTGTGACTACTGCTCCATCATTTGCCATCTCATCATCTTTCCTTTGTGGTTCCCTCCCATGAAACAGTTGCTGCCTGACCTGCTGAGTGTTTCCAGCATTTTCTATTTTTATTTCAGATTTCCAGCTCCTCCAGTATTTTACTTTCGTTTCCTTTGTCATGTTTTTAATTCCCCTCTTCTTCTCAGTTGTCAACAGAAGTCTGAAGCTCAATGTTGAATATATTAACCTGGGAACATTGCAAATCATAATCATTGCCTGGCGGGTATGTGAGTGCCATGTTACCTATTACTTGTCAGGCCTAGATGTTATCTAAGCCTCGCATGAGGCTAGCTTATGTTGTTTAATCACTGGAGGAATTGTGAATGGAGCCGAACTCTGGAGATTCATCAATAAATAATCTCATTGTATACTGAATGATAGAGGGAAGGTCATTAATAAAGCAGTTTAAAATGGATGACTATAGATGGTATAGTGATGACTAGCAACAATCAACAATAACCATCTTAATCAGGTATTACTGGTTGATTTTCCCTTTGACTTCCATTGACCTCAATTTTGCCATTTTTTGGTTCTGCATTTGGTGGAATGTGGCTCTGATGGTGAAGACATCCATCCTGACCTCTTCTCTGGCATTCAGATTCTGAAAACTTATCTCAATTAAGACTGTGCTAAGGTCTGGAACTGAATGGTTCTTGCTTAAACTGAGCTGGCCATCAGTGGCCAGTGGCCCTGAGTGGGCAGGTTTTTGGTGAATAGAACTATTGGTTACTAGATCTATTAATTACTTTGATGCTGATTAGAAGGAGGTTAATGGGGTAGTAGTTGGTTGGATCAAGCTAGGCCTGCTTTTTATGGATGGGACATGCTAAGGCAATTGGTCACATGCCAGATGTTGACATTCTGGCTATGTTGGAATAGCAAGGCTGGGAAGTTGGCTAGTTCTGGTGGGCAGACTTTGCTGTGTCCAGCATATTCAATGTGTTACTTGATGTCACATGGAGTGAAACAAATTGGCTAGACATTGACATTATGATTGTGCATTAAATGAAAAGATACTCTTGTCCCTCTCATATAGCACATCATTACACATGTCAGACATTATATTTCTTGCTTCCTCATTGCTTGGTAGTAATCAATTTTCATGCTTTGATTATGGTACGTCTGCATTATGCATTATGCAACATGCTATGTTAGCATGTGTTTTCTCTATATGCAAATTTCTTTCACACTTCAAAATGTGTGATACTTCAAAAAATAAGTACTTGATAAAGAGAAAGTAAGTCAATGACTTAGAACTGACAGAGAAACTCCCCTTGCAACTGGAAATACCTCAGTGACCCGGGAGACTAAATGTTATGTCTAACAGGCTTCAGCAGCAGAGAAGAATATACTGTGTGTGAAACAGTGTGACAATCCCATCCTTATGAATACCATATTCTCTGATTCAAAGTCCTTATAAAATCCAACAATGTATACTATACACATAAACAGACAAAGTGTGCAAGAGCACTCATCTGCTGACATCCCAATTTAGGCTTGATTTTAACTCTGGACAAGCTTTGTTCTGGGGTGGGTTTGCCATTGGGGGGAGCCGAGTCAACAGCAGGGAAGACATAAGTTTTCCTGGTGGAGCATGGGGGGTGGGGAGCAGAGCACTCGTGATCTATTTTTTTCCTGGCACCTCAAGAAAAGTAGACAAAACATAACTGATTCCAGAGTCCAGAATCAAAAGTCCAATGGTGTATTCCTTCAGAGAGGTTAGGTGGCTGAAAATGATGCGCAGTGATCAACTTTCCCAGTAGTGCTGACTCCCACGATGGCAGAAGCACATAGAGATGAATCAGCTTTGCAGTAGGCGCCTCAAGAAATATAGACAAAATGTAGCTGCATAAACCTCTCCTGACATTCCAGTAGAAAACAGTGTTGATGAGGGCCAGGCAATTTAAACTGGTCAGAGCTCTGGTTCCGTTGCTGCTCTGTTAATGGAAGTTGGCAGGCTGCCTGGATCCAACTCCACAAGGCAATATCACAGGATCTAGCAGCTTGGGAGGTGGAGTCATATTACATAACTCTCACTTCTTCCCCTTGGTTTGGAAGAAAGATGTATGTTCCTGGACTGGATTCTTGAGATGGTTAATGTTGTAACCAATAATAAGTTTCAGCAGTTTCACAGCCCCTTTATCCTCACAGACATGTTGTCTCCATTGGTCAGAGCTCTGCCTTAGAAATATAAAGGGTCTTTGTTCATTTCCTTGGAATTTGATTTCTGCAGTCACAGGGGGCAATGGCACCTCTTTAGAGATAACAAGATCCTTGCTGTTTCCTGAAGGCTAGAAGTTCCCTTTGTGTGAGCCGTAGCTAGTCAGGCTTCAGTCAGTGTAAAGATTTTGTCCATTTTTACAAATAAATAAACAAGAGAATATGGAAGAGAAACAGTTTTTTTAGATTTTTTTTCATGCCTACTTGGCATGACAACTGGAAAACATTTTCCTACCTGCTCAACCTATAAAAGATACAGTCCTCCTTGTTCAGATACAGTACAACATTCATAGGATACAGCCATGCCCCAACCTCAGAAACCTACCTTGCAATGCACCAGTGAAACATTTCAATTTCTTACCAAGCATATTTTTGCCACCCCAGCACACCTGACTGTGCAGACCTTGAGATTATGCAGTAAAACAATGCATGCATTGAACTTAATGTTTGAAATTCTTTTGGCTGCTATTTTATCAGTTTAAGATAACCACTTAGCATTGATAAACTAATATTTGCACATTGTAGTTTCAAGGATTTTGTGGACAGTTCAGTTTTGTGATGCTTCAGCCACCAGGGATTAGGGTGAACAGTGAACATTCACTTAGCGCAGAATTTTACCGTTGGCTTGCAGGGGGCGGGGCCCGCTCGTCAAAACGTAAAATGACGTGGGATGACATCGGTGGAACCCCCAACGTCACCCCGCCCCATTTAAATTTTCAGGGAGGCGGGGGTGCAGCAAAATCAGCTGTGCGCCCGCCGACCTGTCAATGGTCAATTGAGGCCATTGACCGGATCAGTCAACCAATTAAAGGAGCTGCCCGTCCAACCTTAAAGTTGACGTGTCGGCCAGGAGCGGCGGGAATTAGAAAAAACATGAAGCCACATCTACCGGCGGGATGAGGTTTCATGCAGGGTTTTAAAAATTTTAATAAAGTTATAGTGTGAATTATGATCATGTCCCATCTCATGTGACATTGTCACATGAGGGACGAGGGGGACATGTTAGGGAATTTTTTTTTCTATTTTTAATCTTTTTCAAAGTGGAAGTGATCTCCCTGAGGCAGCACTTAGCCTCAGGGAGATGTGCGCTCTTTCGTGCGCATGTGCGAAACAGCGCACTCTCGCTTTTGGGGAATTCTCCCCTCCCCCACCTGCACAGGAAGCACATAGCGCTTCCCACTGGATGTCATGCTGGGGTCCTTAATTGGTTGGGTCCGGCCTGCCCAGAAAATTCTGTCCTTCATGTAGGACCCCAACAGGCAACAAAGCCGAGGAGGCTGGTAACTCAGTAAACTGTGTTGATTCAGACTCACATTCCAATACAAAATGTAGAGAGTTTGTTCATTGTATATCAATTGTGTTTAAAGACATGCAGGTGGACGATATTAATTGAACAAATGTAAAGAGACACTCAATGAAGCTGGGGCATAGTTGAGCTAAGAGTTGGATGCTTGGAATGTTTTGTTCTATAAACAAATGTTAAACTATGTAAAGATTGGCTCTAGCTCCATCCTTCACCAATTGGTTTTCATGAATATAACAGAGCTAACTCATTGTGCCACTCAGGATACTATATACGTTTTAGTAATAAAGGCACATGAGCATGTTAACCGCTGAAATGGTACCAGAAGTTACCTAAAAAGCACTTCCTGGGATGAGAAGAAGGAAGTGGTTCCAATTGCACTCGTGCTCACAAATATCACCATTTTATGGCCGTGGGAAAGTCTGATGCATTGGATTCTGATGACTGCCTACCTCTTTTAATGAATATCCATCTCAATCAAGCAGTTTGAAATCTCTTGACCTGAATCCAAATTCCATGGTAATGCCTCTCTTGTAACTTGAAATATTATAAGAGGGCAATTCAGGATATTTATTCCTCCTCTCCATTGACAGTCTCCTGGTCCAGTGGCAGCATTTCTGTTTCTCTTCTCATCCTCCTCCATTACAGCATGCAATCTCCAGCTCCCTGCTTTCTAAACCTGGACTCTCGTGCATTAAGATGCCAATTTAAACGAGTAGCAGGTGGTTTAGGCATAAGTATCCCGGAGGGCACAGAAATGAAGAAATCTGCTCCGTCAATTTTTCAGTGCAAAACCGACTTGAATTGTGTAAGATCCAATTCCCCGGGACAGAAGCTGCAGCAATGGGACTTTTACATTGTTGCGCCGAAACTTTTCAGGAAAGTCCTGACTAGTAATATTTACAGCTTGTACAATCAACTATGTATTGAATGAATAACTGCAATCAGTGGCTGCCAGCCTGGCAAGTGATGTTCTTTGTAGATGGGATTGACTGCATTTCGAACTTTTCAAAATGTTAATGTTATTTCATCTTATCATTCGACATTTAGTATCAAAAGAGAAGCAGCTACCAGACTGTCATAACATCATCACAAGCGAGAGAATAATAATCTATAGAACATGCCTGGTTTACATTCTCCACAGATATTCCTGGGTACAATGATCACTGCCAATGTTGTACCAGAGGAATTTGTTTCTTTGTAGTGAATGAGTATCATTTCATTTTCATTTTCGTCTAGGTAGTGAATTGTTGATCTCCAATCCCATGAGCTCTGGACACAACTATTTTGCGCAGTTGGGAAAAAGCTCAAGGTGGAAAAAAAAACACATTATGTTGTTTGCCTTAAAAAAACATCTAGATCAAGACAAGCTCAAGCAACCTTTATATTTCCCATGACAATAGAGCTGTCAGGCGCCAAGTAAATGTTATGCTAGAAAAACTATTTTGCTCGATCTGAGTTTAGGTCCCCACATTGACGTTGAGAGTCAGGGGAATGCTGGGTATGAGCCTGTCACATATTTTTCCTACTGGAGTATTTCATCTCCAACAATACCACTTAACACAGGTCTCTGTAGATTTTAAAGTAATGGCATGAAGTTCACAATTTGAAACAGCTATGCCTTTCCTGAGGGATAGATTTTAATTTATGTTTTTGGTGCATTTATCAGTGTGTGGCTCAGTAATGGAATGTTTAGCCAATTCTAGCATTTAATGTCAGCATTAGGCACCTTTAAATCCAGTACAGGCCAGGCCAGGTTAAAATAAAAGTTCAGCAACTGTGGGTGGAAATTGTGGAGAAGATGAGGGTCTCACCTGAGAGCCAACAAGAGACCCTCATTGCCTCCTTTGGGAAAGGTAAACCACGAGCCAATCAGTCAGGAGACCACCGGTGGGTGGGCCTTCCCTCAAAATCAAGAGATACATCTACCTGCCCAGGCAGAAAAACAAGTTGACTGTTTGGTCCAGTTGGCATTTGCTTGAAGACAACATGTATAGTCAGGGGAATCAGATGTCACAGGAACCACGCATTTCATTTCATTAAGAACTGCCTTTGTATATTTTGGCTGCCCAACCTTTGAAATAGTTAATATATTCTTACTGAACGCATCAAGTAATGGAAATATTCATTACAGTAGAAATGATCCAAGTTCACGAGAGAGACCAGAAAACTGGATTATGATATTTGAGGCAATTAAGAAAGACATGTGGTGTGACATATGCTTTTCATGTTTGTACTTTAAAAGATGACATACACATGTTAGATGCAAGATTTGCCATTATATAGATCACTGAGGTTACTCACATATCCTTTCCCCATCTCCGTGAGTTGCTCAGTTCTCTTGAGTTTATTCCTTCCAGCCTACCTCAAGGTTTTTTTCATTTACATTAATTCATTAGAATAACAATATTACAAAATTAACGTGAAGAAACTCTATTATCTGCATTTGAGCATCTGATGATCAAGGTTAATTTGGCTTATCTCATCCCCTCAAAGCAAATTCTCTCCAAGCCTTTGATGCACCTGATCTCATTTTCATTCTTCACACTAGCTGCATTGGTTCAATTTTGTTATAACAGAATCGCAATTCTCTTTGATATTCCCTTTGAGATGTAAAAATAGTTAACATGTTCTTCCGTTTTGTACTGGCTTAAATCAGACTTCAAATTGCTGAGGTTTCAGCCTAGTCCTGATGTTCAGTACAGGTTAATGCCATGAAGCCTGGGGTAAATGTACTTTAAGCAGGGTCAAATCAATCTTCTTTAAATTGGCTAGAATATATACTTCCTTTTTTCTTCAAAGAACTTTGCAGATGATTTGTGTCAAATACAAAGCCATCCATTGTGCAAAAGATTTCAGTAGATTTTAAAGAGGTAATCATCAAAAAAAAGAGTAATTATTAAATATGGGCTGCATTTACATACATCTATTGTTTAAATGGAAGCAAATGAAACAGATAAAAAATATAACCTATTTGAGGACATGGAAAGTTATGTCATGCCTTCAATATTTCATGTTATTGTTATTAGAGTCTAACTGTGATACATAGGAGACCTCTTTGAGGGCTGGCTATGTTTTAGAGCTACTGCTGACTGTTTATTGCTAGTCCTTATAGTTAGTGATGTGTGAGTGAAGTGGAAAAGGATGAGATGGTTCAGCCCCAGCAGATTCGGTGAAGAATTCTAATTTTGCTTTATTCATTCAAGGAAAGTGGGCATCGCTGGCTGGGCCAGCATTTCTTACCCACCCCTAATTGTCCCTGAGAAGGTGGTGGTGAGCTGCCTTCTTGAACCGCTGCAGTCCATGTGGTGTAGGAACACCCATAGCGCTATTAGGGAGGGAGTTCCAGGATTTTGATCCAGCGACAGTGAAGGAAAGGAGATGTAGCTCCAAGTCAGAATGTGTATAACTTGGAGGGGAACTTGCAGGCAGCAATGTTCCCAAGCACCTGCTGCCCTTGTCCCTCTAGGTGGTAGAGGTCGCGGGTTTGGAAGTATTACCACTGCTGGCCTTGGCTGGGAGAGAAATTTCATAGTTCTTGAAGCCCTTTCCTTAAGTTGTATCTTCTACGATCCATGCTCATTTTCAACCCTTGGGATATTTATTGTTTGGGAATCTTGCCACATGGAAATATAGATGGTGTTGTCATGCACCCATAAGTCACAAGGGCATCAAATTTATTTAACAATTTGCACTTTGAAAAAAATTCATGTACCTTATTATTGATTATCATAAAATGTGGTGTATAAATCATACTGATGCCTTTGATACCTGTAATCTGTTGTATAAACATAAAACGTTGCTACTTGTGTTCTAAATTCACATTTGTATAACCCACTAGTTAATGAAGTGATACACAACTGTGGTGTTTTTTTTCCATGATTAATTAACCTCTTCTATACGTCTGGCTGTGGCTCAGTGAATTATTCCCCTCCAGCTTCCTTTCCACATTGTACATCACAATAACGGTATAAAATTATTATCTCTGTGTCTATCACGTGTTATGGTGCAGACTGCATGTTGACAGCTGAGAAATTCCTTCTGTTTGTGAATGCAACAAGTACCGGTGGCAGAGGCACCTGGTGAGTACCATATTAGCCTGATTTATTCATGAAATGCTTCATTTTATTAATTCATTGAACGTGGGTGTCACTGGCTAGACCAGCATTTATTGCCCATCCCTAACTACCCTTGAGAAGGTGTTGGTAACTGTCTCCTTGAACTGCTGTAGTCCATGTGGTGTAGGCACACCCAGAGTGCTGGTCGGTTGCGGTGGGGGGAGGAAGTTCCAGGATTTTGACCCAGTGACACTGAAAGAATGGTGATTTATTTTCAAGTCAGGGTGATGAGTGGCTTGGAGGGGAACTTCCAAGTGGTGGTGTTCCCATGTGTCTGCTGCCTTTGTCCTTCTAGATAGTAGCACTCATGGGTTTGGAAGGTTCTGTTGAAGAAGCCTTTTTGAGTTCCTGCAGTGCATCTTGTAGGTGGTACATACTGCTGCCACTGTGTGTCGATGGTGGAGGGAGTGAATGTTTGTGGATGGGTGCCAATCAAGTGGGCTGCTTTGTCCTGGATGGTGACAAGCTTCTTGATTGTTGTTGGAACTGGACTTATCCAGGCAAGTGGAGAATATTCCAACATGCTGCTGACTTCTGCCTTGTAAATGGTGGATAGGCTTTGGGAAGTCAGGTGTAAGATTTCGAGGTTTGGGGCCACAGATGCCTAAATAGTCAATTGACTAGTCATAAGTAATTTTAAGATTGTTTATTAAGTTTATTAAGAAACAACAGTTTAGATATGATATATTAGCTAACTAGACAGAAAAAGTGTGCGACCCATAACAGCTTGTGATAACAGCATTGAGCTCTCTAGCTGAGTGTCGATGGTGTTAGGAAACTCTTCCCTTGAACTCTTCCTCCTCTGGTCCATCTTCTATCAGAAGAAGGCAGCTGCCCAACGAACACTGCCAACTCTCCAGCACCTCAGCCACATACCACCACTATAACACTAATATATATACTCTTTTCTGGGGACTGTCAATCACCTATCCAAACCCTTCTGACCAATGCAAACAGCATAGGCATTTCCAAACTTCAGGGTGATTACCGCCTCCTCTATTTGTCATCCTGCTCGAGTTCAGTTTTTAGTCTACATCATGTTGAGGGTCATATCCTGATCCTTTCTAAACAATTTTGTAGATAACGGTGTGCACATGACACCATCCTACCAGCTTAGCAATGTTAACATGGCAGCCTAAACGACTGTTTAGAAGTCAAAGCGTTCATAAATCCTCTTTGCAGAGAGGGAATCAAAGCTGTTTAGTAAATCCCATAACATGCCGAAAATACCTGCTTATTAAAGACCCCAATTTCTTATAAGGAGGTGAGTTACTCACCACGGGATTCCAAGCCTCTAACCTGCTCTTGTAGCCACAGTATTTATATGACTAGTCCAGTTCAGTTTCTGGTTAATGGTAACCCCCAGGATGTTGATAATGGGGGATTAATGATGATAATGCCATTAACTGTCAAGAAACGATGGTTAGATTCTCTCTTGATGGAGATGGTCATTGCCTGGCACTTGTGTAGTGTGAACGTTACTTGCCACTTATCAGCCCAAGCCTGAACATTGTCCAGGTCTTACTGCATTTGGACATAGACGGGCTTCAGTATCTGAAGAGTCGAAAATGATGCTGAACATTGTACAATCATCATTGAACATCCCCATTTCTGCCCTTGTATTGGATGGAAGGTCATTGGTGAAGTGGCTGAAGATGGTTTGGCTTAGGACACTACTCTGAGGAACTCATGCAGTGATATCCTGGAACTGAGATGATTGACATCCAACAACCACAACCATCTTCCTTTGTGCTAGGTATGACTCCAATTAGCGGAGAGTTTTCCCCCGATCCCCACTGAGTCCAGTTTTGCTCCTTGATGTCATACTCGGTCAAATGCGGCCTTGATGTCAAGGGCAGTCACTCTCACCTCACCTCAGGAGTTCAGCTCTTTTGTTCAGTTTGAACCAAGGCTGTAATGAGGACAGGAGCTGAGTTTCCCTAGCGGAACCCACACGAAGTGTCAGTGAGCAGGTTATTGCTAAATAAGTGCTCATAGAGTCATTGACTCATAGAGTCTTATAGGTCTATAGCACAGAAAAAGGCCCTTCAGCCCATCAAGTATGAGCCGGTCAAACAAATACCTAACTATTCCAATCCCATTTTCCAGCACTAGGCCCATAGCCTTGTATGTCATGGCATCGCAAGTGCGCATCCAAATACTTCTTAAATGTTTTGAGGGTTTCTGCCTCTCCCACCCTTTCAGGCAGTGAGTTCCAGATTCCCACCACCCTCTGGGTGAAAACATTTTTTTTCGCATCCCCTCTAAACCTCCTGCCCCTTGCCTTAAATCCATGCCTCCTGGTTATTGATCCCTCCACCAAGGGGAAAAGTTCTTTCCTGTTTACCCTATCTGTGCTCTTCATAGTTTTATACACCTCAGTCATGTTTCCCCCTCAATCTCCTCTGCTCCAAGGAAAATAACCCCAGTCTATCCAATCATTCCTCATAACTAAAACTCTCCAGCCCAGGCAACATCCTGGTAAATCTCATTTGCACTCTTTCTAGTGCAATCACATCCTTCCTTATAAAGCAGATTCCAGAACTGTATGCAATACTCTAGTGGTGGCCTAACCAGTGTTTTATACAGTTCCAGCATAACCTCCCTGCTCTTATATTCTATGCCTCAGCTAATCAAGGCAAGTATCCTATATGCCTTCTTAACCACCTTATCTACCTGTCCCGCTACCTTAAGGGACCGGTGGACATGCACGCCAAGGTCCTGCTAACTCTCAGTACTTCTCAGGATCCTACTATTCATCATGTATTCTCGTTCCTTGTTTGTCCTGCCCAAGTGCATCACCCCACACTTATCCGGATTAAATTCCATTTGCCACAGATCAGCCCATCTGACCAGCCCATCTATATCCTCCTGTAATCTAAGGCCTCCTCACTATTTACCACCCCAGCAAATTTCATGTTATCTGCGAACTTACTGATCAACGCTCCTACTTTCAAGACTAAATTCTTTGTATTTACCACAAACAACATGGGACCCAACACTGATCCCTGTGATACCCCACTGGACACAGGCATCCAGTCACAAAAATACTCCTTGGCCATCACCCTCTGCTTCCTGCCACTCAGCCAATTCTGGATCCACTTTTCTAAATTGTCTTGGATGCCATGTGCTCTTACCTTCGTTATCAACCTCCCATGCGGGACCTTATCAAAAGCCTTTCTGAAGTCCAAGTAGACTACATCAAATGCATTGTCCTCATCTAAACACCTGGTCGCCTCTTTGAAAAATTCAATCAAATTGGTCAGACATGACCTCCCCTTAACAGAACCATGCTGACTGTCCTTGATTAATCCCTGCCTCTCCAAGTGTAGATTAAATCTGTTCCTCAGAATTGCTTCCAATAGTTTCCCCACCACTGAGGTTAGACTGACTGGCCTGTAATTCCCTGGTTTATCTCTTCCTCCCTTCTGGAATAACAGTACCACATTGGCTGTCCTCCAGTCCTCTGGAACCTCTCCTGTGGCCAGAGAGGTACTGAAAATTATTGGCAGTGCTCCTGCTATCTCCTCCTTTGCCTCACTCAATAGCCAGGGATATATTTCATCTGGGCCTGGAGATTTATCTACTTTTAAGCCTGCCAGGCCACTTAGAACCTCCTCCCTATCTATGCTAATTTTTAAAATTATATCACAATCCTTCTGCCTGATTTCCATACCCACGTCGTCCCTCTCATTTGTGGACACCGACAAAAAGTATTCATTTAGAACCCTATGTCTTCTGGCTCCACAAACAAATTACCACTATGGTCCTTAATGGGCCCTGCTCTTTCCCTAGTTATCCTCTTACTCTTAATGTACTTATAAAATAACTTTGGATTTTCTTTTATTTTACCTGCCAATGTTTTTCATGCCCCCTCTTTGCTCTCCTAATTTCCTTTTTAAGTTCCCCTCTACACATTCTATATTCCTCTAGGGCTTCTGCTTTTTGAGCCCTCGGTATCTGCCATAAGCCTCCCTTTTTCTCTCTATCCAATCCTGTATATCTCTCGACATTCCCCGCATTTGTTGGTCCCACCTTTTATCTTCACTGGAATATGTTGGCCCTGTACTCTTCCTATTTCCTTCTTGAATAAGTCCCACTGCTCTGAAGCAGATTTACCTAAAAATAGCTGCTCCCAATCCACTCTGGCCAAATCATATCTGATCTTATTAAACTTGGCCTTCCCCCAATTTAGAACTCTGATTTCTGGCCCATCCTTGTCCTTTTCCATAACAACCTTAAATCTAATGGAGTTATGATCACTATCTGCAAAGTGCTCCCCCACTGATATCTCTACCACTTGCCTGGATTCATTCCCTAAAATTAAGTCCAGGACTACCCCCTCTCTTGTAGGACCTTCTACATACTGGCATAAAAAGCGCTCCTGGATGCATTTTAAGAATTCTGCTCCCTCTAAATCTATCACACTACGACTACAGTTAATGTTGGGGAAATTGAAATCCCCCGCTATTACGTCCCTATTATTTTTTAAACTTCTCTGAAATTTGCCTACATATCTGCTGTTCTATTTCTCTCTGACTGTTTGGGGGCCTATAGCACACACCCAGCAATGTGATTACCCCTTTATTGTTTTTAAGTTCTACCTATATGGCTTCATTTTCAGGAGCCTCCTAAGATGTCATCCCTCCTAACTGCTGTAATTGATTCCTCGATCAATATTGCCCTCCTCTTTTACCTCCTCGCTGTCTCGCCTGAAAACCCTATATCTTGGAATATTCAGCTGCCAATCCTGTCCCTCTCTCAACCATGTCTCTGTGACAGCAATGACATCACAATTCCATGTGTTAATTAGTGCCCTCAACTCACCTGCCTTATTTGTCAGACTCCTTGCATTAAAATAAATACCATCCAACCTTGCCAAACGCCCTTCTGCCTTATCTAGCTTATAATTTCTATGCCTTCCAGGCTCACTTGCTCTCTCATCTAATTTTGGCTGTGCATCTCCCCTTGATGAACCTCCTCTTAGGATCCCATCCCCCTGCCAAGTTAGTTTAAACCCTTCCCAACAGCACTAGCAAACCTCCCCGCAAGGATGTTGGTTCCATTCCGGTTCAGGTGCAACCCATCCACCTTGTTCAGGTCCCAGCGCCCCCAGAAATGGTCCCAATATCCCAGAAATCTACAGCTCTCCCTCCTGCACCATCTCTCCATCCATGCATTAATCTGGACTAACCTCCTATACTCACTAGCGCGTAATCCAGAGATTATTACCTTTGAAGTCTTGTTTTTTAATCTGCTTCCTAGCTTCCTAAATTCTGCTTGCAGGACCTCATTCCTCTTTCTACCTATGTCATTGGTACCAATATGTACCACAATCTCTGTCTGTTTGCCCTCCCCTTTTAGAATGCCCTGCAGCCATTCAGTGACATTCTTAACCCTGGCACCAGGGAGGCAACATACCATCCTGGAGTCACGTCAACGGCCGCAGAAATGCCTGCCTGTTCCCATTACTACTGAGTCTCTTACCACTATTGCTCTTCCCCTCTTTTTCCTCCCTCCCTGTGCAGCTGAGCCACTCACAGTGCCAAGAGTGCGGCTGCACTCCCCAGAGGAACCGTCACTCTCACCCTTTTCCAACACAGAAAAAAGGTTCTCGAGTGAGATGCACTCTAGGGATTTCCTGACTACCTGCCTGACACCCTTCTTCTGACAGATGGTCACCCATTCCCTCTCTGTCTGTACTTCCGTAAGCTGTGGGGTGACCACGTCTAAAAATGTGCTATCCACGAAACTCTCAGCCTCGCAGCTGCACTTCAGTGTCTCCAGCTGCCACTCAAACTCTGAAACTCGGAGCTCATGTAGCTGCAGCCGGTGGCACTTCCTGCACGTGTGGTCAGTCAGAGTGCAAGGAGCATCTAGGACTTCCCACATGTTGCAGGTGGTACATAACACAGGACTGAGCTGCCCTGCCATGCCTCTAGTTGAAAAAAAACCCTTACTTTAAGTTAAATAGAGTAAAAAAAAGTTAAATTATTTATGTACTTTTAATAAAAACTAGAACTCTAACCTTTCCTTAGCTTAATCTATTTTAAACTGGGGAACAATTGGAGGAAAAACTGGTGAAAAACATTTACCCACTACTCACCAAACAGCTCTCACCTTTGTGCTGATGTCACTTTTTGAAGCTTCCCCACAGTAGCGCTTGTTCTGATCTCCCCGCCGCTCCCACTCACTGTCTTGTGATGTCACTCTTGTTATTTTCAACAAGAACTGACTCCAGGACACTCTTCCCAGACTGCTTCACCACGATGCTGACTGCAGAACACTCTTCCCTTGCTAGCATGGTTGATGACCCCTTCCATCATTTTACTGATGGTCGAGAGTGGACTTATGGAGCAGTAGGTAATTGGCTGGCTTGAATTTGTCCTGCTTTTCGTGTATAGTACATACTTAGGCAACTTTCCTGGATGGATGCCAGTGTTGTAGCATCTTCAGTAGCATTGCTTAAGCCAAAGTGCTGATAGATTCCCTTATGGCAGCCATTTTACAGTGGCGGGAAGGGGAAACCAATTCCGTCCAACTTGTCCCATCCAAGTAGCATATCTGGGAAGTTCCTTGGTTCTCCCAGCAATTCTTCCCAGCACAGACCAAACAGGCTGCATTGCACGCTCACCAGCTTAGTTTTGAGGTGACCTTCAGACCTTCACCTTCAGAGTAAAGGCCTGAAACTTTTAGCAGACAAAGACAATCGACCATGGTTAACTTTTATGTGTGTGTTAATGGTTCATTTGGGAGCTTAGATTTTTTTCTTAATGTAAATTTGCTTCAGTCTTGGAAGAACCTCACATTGGGATCAATCAATATTTCACATTATAATTTATTCTGCATATTTTTTTGGATCTGTGGTATGTGAAAAACCAATTTATTCAACACGTATCTGAAAAAGATACATGAATTATGATTAGTTCCTTTATGGATGATCCAATTGTTAGACTATCCAATATTTTTTGGAAAAGCTTATTTTACTTATTATGTAACACTCTGTTCTCTGCCAGTTTTCTAGTAAATGGATAAGGATCACAGCTAGAAGATCAAAGTGCCCTCACTGGGATTGGATTAAACAAATATAATCAAACCTGAACATGTGCACTATGAACTGAATTCTGGGCCTTGAAGAGCCTTAAGCTGATTCTTATTCCTAATCAGCTAAAACATAAGGATTATGGGTAATGTGTGTGTGGCTGCAAGAGACCAAAAGCTTAACCCCAAATCAGCATCATCTCAAAATGGGTAGAACTGAGATCGTAAGTAAATACAGATTATGCACTGTCACACTGCTGTCTTGAGAGGAATGGACAGGAAGATCTTCCCCTTGAGCAGGTCCATTGCTGTCACCAATGTTATTTCATAATTATCATATAGATATTCATCCAGATAAATCAACTATGCTAGTTTTTCCTGCCTTCTTATTCTAGTATCATCTCAATGAATTGACCAGCCTCACAAACAAAAGTCCAAAGGATATTTACACACTATCAGCCTTGTCTCTATTTGCACTCAGACTACATTGGCGAAAGGAAAATCTGCTAAACTACTGCGCTAATTTACTCCCTGTTGAGATTTTTTTTTAAAATCTGCATTTGAATCAATAAGTAATCTTGATTTGGAGTGAACCAATCAAAATTGTGCAACAAAATAATGTTGTTATAACCAGGTGAGGAGAAGTGAACTGGCTCCTCTCTATGCAGCCTCCTCGGTTGCTCACACCAAAGATTTAAGTTTCTTTTTCACGAGGATATGCCTTTACCAAATGTATTTAACTCTTTGTGCAGTGAGCAATAAGGAGCCAATCAAACAAGATTTTCTTGAGTTTAAGAAAGAGCAAACTTATTAACTGTTAAACCTGAGGAAAGTAATGAAAATGTGACAATAAGCATTTGGCCCTCATGCAGTCAATCAAGCATACACTCACGCATGCACACATGCACACTTATCAGAGATAAGGGAAGTTGGAGCTCAATTAAAAAAAAGGTTAAAAGAATATATGGTTAAGTGTCCTTTCATTATCCTGGAGGTGTAGATTTTTAAACGTTTGCAGCCGATTTGGATTAGCTGATTTTGTGGGCGTGATCAAATATAGGAGATGTTGCAATTATTATGAGATCTCAGTTCGCTGGCAGATTTTTAGTAAGATTGCCTTCTGAACTAAGTAATATATTTGGTCCAAAAGAGAGGTCGAGCTTTCAGCCTGAGTCTTCTGCTGAAGTATTTCTTGCATTCTCTCCTCAAATACTGCAGCCTGGTCTCATACTACACCCATTGTGTATTTCCAAGGGGTTTTGGATAGGTCTGTCTGTGGCAGCTATTGTTTCAATGTCTAGCACTTTGCATTTTAATGTCTCTTCCTTAGACAGAGACGGGTTTCAATGGGTCCCTGAATTATAGGATATGTCCCTCTTTTCACAATCCCTTGAGGGTGTCTTATTTGCTGTTTCACCTCACCTTGGAAAGTGGCTTTGAATTTTTAAGTAGTTTGTTCCGTTTTTTTTAAAAAATGTTTTCCTTTTGCATTTATGCAGCAAAAAGGGGAAAACCGTAGACTAACAATCAGGACAAAAGCCTATTTGACAGTCTTAAATTTTGTGTTTACCAAAAGAAAAATGGTGCGACATTACTTTCAGATTGTTGATTGTTTCACATATTCTGTGACTGAATCTTCCCAATAATTTACAAGTGTTCTGCAAAGCCGATATCTTGCGTGTAAAAATATCTTACTAAGCCAATCTTCAATAAGAATAATGGAGGTCGTTTTAAGCACCTTCGCTCAAGAAAACAGGTTCAGTGCGATGTAAAACCTTTTAAAATCTCAAACCTGACCCCAGCCTGTTTGCATCCTGTTGACTTCCAAGTTGGCATGGGACGGGTGGGGTCCCAGGAGGTAGGTCAGCCATTTAAATATTAAAATGAGGTTGGGAGCCTCACGTATGGACATACGAATTAGGAGCAGGAGTAGGCCACTCGGCCCCTTGAGCCTGCTCCGCCATTCAATAAGATAATGATTGACCTGCTTGTAACCTCAACCTCACATTCCCGCCTATCTCCGATAACCTTTCACCCCCTTGTTAATCAAGAATCTATCTAGCTCTGCCTTAAAAATATTCAAGCACTCTACTTCCACTGCCTATTGAGGAAGAGAGTTCCAAAGACCAACATCCCTCTAAGAGAAAAAACATTCTCCTCGCCTCTGCCTTAAATGAGTGACCCCTTATTTTTAAATAGTGACCCCTGGTTCTCGATTCTCCCTCAAGGGGAAACATCCTCTCCATATCCATCCTGTCAAGACCCCTCAGAATCTTAAAGGTTTCAGTCAAGTTGATTCTTACTCTTCTAAACTCCAGAGGACACAAGCTTAACCTGTCCGTGCAACATGTTTTAAAGGTTTATGTCTGGCCAGCAGGGTTATCTTGGCCAAATGAAACCTGGTGACTCAAGGGACATGAGGACAGCTTTGGGGAAAAGATAAGTGTCTTTACAGCACAGATTCTGGACCAGGAGGAGTAGTAGTGTTTCCTCTCTACCCACCAAACTACCTATTTCCCAACCACTGGACCCCTCAACCCGATCCAAAAATCTCTTATAAAATTTCCAGACAATTGAAAGTTGAAAAGCCATATTTTCGAAATGAAAGGGGCTTAGCCTCATGACAAAGGTCCCAGTGAGAGATATTAAAAAATACAAAAGGGAAATTTGATGCTTGCCTGCCTGTCTGGAAGCTGACTGGATTGGGTGTAATGCTGCTTTAAAAACTTCCAATTTTGACAAGGGAGAGAAATATTGAAAGGGGTTTAAATTGGTTTTGCTCTCTGTCTGTGGGTTTCTTGTCAGGAAAGTTAGGCTAAAATTACTTCCAAAGTTTAAAAATGTAGGCCCCGATATTGGCATGAGCAGGTTTCTCAAGCCGGGCCAGGGGTGCGGAAAGGGTGGGGGTGGGGGTCGGATTTTCAATCAGAAATCCCAGAAGTTTTTCCATTCGCTATGGAGTATTGACCTCATGGCATGCATCTTTGTTTTCCAATGGGATCCCAGCCTGAAAGTCAGCCTGTTGACAGGCTTAGTTCCCAACCTGGTAGGAGTACATTTGAGCAGGCCACAGCTGAAGGTAGGGAGCCTACTGTAACTGTAACTGTTAAAGGCAGCCTGGTGGTGACAGGCGGGCAGTAGGGGTTAGGTCTGATTTCTGACCCCAGAGGAGTTTTTTGGATCGGGTTGAGGGGTCCAGTGGTTGGGAAATAGGTAGTTTGGTGAGTAGAGAGGAAACACTACTACTCCTCCTGGACCAGAAAAGACACTTATCTTTTCCCCAAAGCTGTCCTCATCTCCCTTGAGTCACCAGGTTTCATTTGGCCAAGATAACCCTGCTGGCCAGACATAAACCTTTAAAACATGTTGCACGGACAGGTTAAGCTTGTGTCCTCTGGAGTTTAGAAGAGTAAGAATCAACTTGATTGAAACCTTTAAAATTCTGAGGGGTCTTGACAGGATGGATATGGAGAGGATGTTTCCCCTTGAGGGAGAATCGAGAACCAAGGGTCACTATTTAAAAATAAGGGGTCACTCATTTAAGGCAGAGGCGAGGAGAATATTTTTTTCTCTCAGAGGGATGTTGGTCTTTGGAACTCTCTTCCTCAATAGGCAGTGGAAGCAGAGTGCTTGAATATTTTTAAGGCAGAGCTAGATAGATTCTTGATTAACAAGGGGGTGAAAGGTTATCGGAGATAGGCGGAAATGTGAGGTTGAGGTTACAAGCAGGTCAGTCATGATCTTATTGAATGGCGGAGCAGGTTCAAGGGGCCGAGTGGCCTACTCCTGCTCCTAATTCGTATGTCCATACGTGAGGCTCCCAACCTCATTTTAATATTTAAATGGGTGACCTACCTCCTGGGACCCCACCCCTTCCATGCCAACTTGGAAGTCAACAGGATGCAAACAGGCTGGGGTCAGGTTTGAGATTTTAAAAGGTTTTACATCGCACTGAACCTGTTTTCTTGAGCGAAGGCGCTTAAAATGCCCTCCATTATTCTTATTGAAGATTGGCTTCGTGAGATATTTTTACACGCAAGATATCAGCTTTGCAGAACACTTGTAAATTATTGGGAAGATTCAGTCACAGAATATGTGAAACGATCAACAATCTGCAAGTAAGGTCGCACCATTTTTTTTGGTAAACACAAAATTCAAGAATGTTAAATAGGCTTTTGTCCTGATTGTTAGTCTACGGTTTTCCCCTTTTTGCTGCATAAATGCAAAAGGAAAACATTTTTTAAAAAAATATATAGCTTGCCCAGGCTTAGCTATGCCTCATACAACAAATAATTTGTGTCAGTGTTGAACAACGCACAAACAGCAAATGGCAAGTGATGGTGTGGAGTGAATTTTAATTATGATATTTTCATTCAGATCTTTCCTACCTGCTGTCATCTGTGTTTTATGAAGTGTCAACAAACGACTGGGATGTACCGTACGGGACCAAATTTAATTTAGAAAATTTTTGTACCTTGCTTTTCCTGACACCTTATGCCAAAGAAATAAGTCTTAAAAGAAGACATTTTGCTACCTTTTGGTTCAAGTTCAATAATAGTGCCCTTTCATTTTTCTCCAGTGAATCCCTTCAGAGAAAACAATGCTGCAAGACCCATAAAAGTATAAGAGTTGGGTTAAAACAGCTGTACAAGCTGTAGCTTTGGCTGCCAATTGACTCCATGTTGCAACAGCATGTTTGTTTAACATTTGCCCTGAAGTTTAGATGACTGACCAGAACTCAGTGACTAGATGCATTGCATGATGCAACCTGATCCATGCTAAGTTCATTGAGTTTATCTACAGATAGAAGTTTCTTCAATTGACCAAATTCAGGCCACAGGGAGAAGAATCAGCCAAAGTCCCTGTCCCTCACTGTCTTGCAATAATTTTTGTCAGAAGTCTAGCTGTGTGGATGTCTGCCGAGCATCGTAGTTATGGCTCTTGTGGATTAATGCCCCTGACGCTTACTGCTCAGGCTTCCGTTTTTAGAGTGAGCCCTTGAATGAGTGTCGGGACCTTGTTGAAGGAACCAACAAGACTTGTTGTGATCAAAGGAGAAAGGAGTGAATGGAGCAAATAGAAGGAAAACTTTAACTGATGATGTGGAAATTTTTCAGTTGAAGAACTAAACAAAGGGGGAGACGGTGGCACAATGTTAATAACATTGGACTATTAATCCAGAGTCCCAGGCTAGTGATCTGAGAATATGGATTCAATCCCACCGTAGCAGCTGGTGGAATCTGAATTCAACTAACAAATCTGGATTGCAAATTAGCTAGTCTCAATCGTGATGACCATGATAACTACCATCAATTGTTGTACGATCCCATCAGGTTCACTAATCACCTTTAGGAAAGGAAACCTGCTATTCTTACCTAGTCTGGCCTACATGCGGCTCCAGACCCGCTGCAATGTACTTGATGCCTCACTGCCTGCTGTAACGGCCTAGTAAGCTACTCAGTTCAAGAGCATTAGGAATGGGCAGCAATGACCTTGCCAGCGACCTCTACATCTCATGAAAGAATAAAGAAATAAAAGGAAACCAGTAAGACGCAAAAAAAAAAACAAACTCAGGAAACAATACAGACTCTATATCAAAAAGAAGCCAGCAAGATTACAGTGTAATTTTTAGAAAAACATGCAAAAGAATGAAGCTCATATTTTTTAAAGAGTTAACAAATGGTTGTAATTCGCAAATGTAAGTTATATCAGCCCCCGGACATTGTTGGAATTCCTTAGGGCAACAGTCTTCACCAGTGGCCTTCCCTCCATCAGAAGGTCAGCAGTTAAGCTGTTTTCTAACAGTTAGCCTTCAGCTTCTTTCACTACTCTTCCAAAAATGACATAACTCATGACAGCTGTAGGCAAGATCTGACCAGTGCCCAGGTTCAGGTTGTTAAGCGGTAGACAACTTTCAAGTCATATAGAAGTGTTCCAACATTCAAAAACCCAATTTCCATGTCTCCCTGATATTCAACAGCACCAATCTTGCCGAGTCTCTGCCATCAACATCTTGGAGGTTACCATTGACCAGAAGTTTAACTGGACCACTCATATCAACACTGTAATTATTAGAACAGGGAGGAGTGAGTACTTTGCAATGATCTGCTCACCTCCTGTTCCCTCAAAGTTTCTCCACCATCAATAAGCGCAGGGTGTGATGTCCTACTCACCACTCCCCCTGGTGGCTACAGCTAGAATAAAAGTCAAGGAACTCGGCACCATCCAGGGAAAATAATCTTGCCTGATTGACACCCCTGCCATTGAACTAATTATCCGTTTCTTCCACAACCAAGTAACGAATATAAAAAAAACAGAAAAGGCTTATCTTTGCATTTTATCATCTTGGTGTGGACCATTAATAACAGAAAATCCGGCTAAAAATCATGAGCGCTACAAAAGACATCATCAAAAATATCAGATCAAGGAGAGATTTAAAGTTACTTATATTGGCATAAGTCTTTATAAAACTCCATGGCCCAGATGTTGCAATCATATGATTATTGGTAAAGCATTTTGAATGAATCGGTTACCTTCAACAATATGAGCCAAAATAAAAGGCCTGCAATTCCACTAATGCGGGGACCATGGAAGAATCATCTGTGAGAAGGGACTTTGAATGTCTACATAGGAATCATTGCAGTTCAGAAGGTAAGTCATTGTACAAAAAATGCTTTGAAATATTTTGACGTGTAAGTGGCGGTAAAAATAGAAAAATCACCACAGGTGTCAGTCCTGCACAATTGAATCAAGTGCAAGAAATCTTGCCCTTTGTATATCCTGTCATAGTAAAATATAAAGCACGGATCGTACAACAAGGTAAGAACAAGAATTGCGGAGTTTTGATAATGTCATAGGCTTGAAGAGCAGCTTACATAGTCATCAGAATCCATAGAAAGTGACACAGCCAGTCAAATACTTTCAGTCATTCTGATAAATTTTCAGAAGTCGATCAGCCTGATCTCCATTTGCAGAACCTTCTGTTCAACTTCAATCACCCCCAGCTAATGGTTGCCTTACTAAATTACAGGCAGACAGTTATCATTTTAACTAACCGATTCCTATCACCTGCTCACCAATTGATTTTGTTGCTCAGGTTTCTGCCTTCTGCAGTTTGCTGTTTGGTTTAACCTCGTGTGGCAGGGAAAGTGGATGATATGTGTAGCATGACAAACATCTTCATAGGAAAGGACTTGATAGAAACCAAAAAAAAACTGTAGCTTGTTGGAATTAAGTTATCTGCATTCCAACAAAATCTCAAATACCAGTTGATGCAAAATGAAATGTACCCTAATTATGTTAAGTAAATTTAAGCTCATCGAGAACTCTGCTGCCTGTATCCTAGCTCTCACCAAGTCCCATTCACCATCACCCATGCTTACTGATATACATTGCTTCCCTTCCTAGCAACACCTTCATTTTCATCACACTATCAATGGCAGCCATGTGTTGAGCTGCCCAGTTGTTGTTGATTCAGGACTACTGCCATAATTAGCTGATGCTTAAAGATGCAAGTCCAAAATTCTCTTAATTGAAGTTATCAGCTTTCTTTTTGACATTTGCCACTAGTTTTCTCCCACGTTTCGTTCCAGTTCCTGCATCCCTGCTTCTTAAACCCTCCACTGGCCCACGGCGTTTGCAGGCGGATTGCAGGCATCTCCCTGTCTCTGGGCACATTTCCTGTGAGCCAAATGAGCTGTTGAGCATTGGCCTGAGGTGAGATGTCTCACCTCACAACTCAGCTGTGAACTAACAGCACAAATCGCATGTAACCTAGGCCTGCATGCCAGCTATCACTGAGGCAGTGGCTGGCAATGTAAAATGTGCACCTTTATCATTACGCTCCATTACACTAAAATGAAGTTAATGAATACCCTGTTGATGTGAACATGAAGGCACCAGATGGCTCCATATATGTTCTGTAGTATTTGGTTATTTGGCATCATTAAGGAAAAGGAATGATTATCTTACCACTAGGTGTTCCCTGTGACCTTTATCTTTACTACACTTGGATACTATTCTTAAATCAATGGACAGACGGCCTGACATGCTGGAACGAATAATGACACGCGAAAACGTCGGGTGTGCATCCCGGTGTCATCGTGAAGTCGTGTGATATGATCGAGGGCATGCCGGAGTTGGCTGCGCACCCGCTAACAATTGATAGACCTATTAAGGCCAGTAATCGGGTAATTGACCTAAATTTTAAGCTGCCCGTCCAACCTTATGATTGGCGGGCAGGCAAAAAAGCCAAGCGGGCCTTTTACGTTTTTTAGGAAACCTCATCCACGAGCGGGATGAGGTTTCCTAAAGCTTTGACAAATTAAACGAAAACTTTCTTTGAAAAATAAAAACACATCCCATTTCATGTTTCATTAATTTTTTTTTTTAATAGTGCTTCAATCTCCCCGAATCAGCTCCGTGCCTCAGGGAGATTGAAGCGCTCTTTCGTGCACATGCGTGAAAGAGTGCTCGACCTGACTCTCCTCCTCGCCCTGCCCTCACAGATACCGCTCAGCAATCCACGCAAGGCAGGCCTTAATTGGCCCGCCAGGGTTAAATTCCAGTGCGGAGCCGATCGCAGGCAACAGTCGTCTCCGCGAACACCCCATCCGCTCCTGCCAATCCCACCCGACAAATGGAAAATTATTCCCAATGTTTCTTTATTTTGTCACAGTTTCTCTTGCTTAGATTACTCTCCCTGTTGCTGCCTTAGTTTTCATACAGTCTTTATGGGCTGAATTTTCCCGTGGGCTTTGGGACCCGAACATCAGGACAAAATGGGGGTCCCGAGCCCACAGCGATATTGGCAGAGCAACCTTCCCAGAGGCCTCCAAATGAGCTATGTCCATGCAGGGTCCCAATGCTACCAGCTCAATCAGAGGGCTAGCAGCTCTAGAGTCTTTGCACCCTCACGGGGAGAGGTGGGCAATGCTGAGGCAAATCAGGGACCAAGAGGGCTCCTCAGCATGGAGGTACCCTCAGAGGCATAAATTTAAATGAGGAATTCAGGGTGAGGGGCCAAGTCTGTGGACCCCTCTAGAAGGAGGTGAAACTCTACAGCCAGATGTGTTTAGGCCACGTGTGCAGCCTTCCTGCCTGCAGCCCCCATCTTTAAGGCATGAAGACTCCTGTTCTGATGGCACCCCGCCACACATCCCGCATAGCCCCGCCAGCCCCCTCCCACCCCCACCACCACCACCCACAGCCCCCCCCCACCCACCCCCACCTCACACCCAAACAGGCCTAAATGCAGAGAGGCACCTCCATTGAGATAGCTACCTCTGTATGTGGTGGTGGGGAGGTAGCTGCTACTGGAGTCACAGAGTCGCTCCTAGTTGGGGCCTTAAGTCTGTAAATTGGCTGCATGCCTTCTTGCGGTGGGCAGCCAATCCACTTGCCAGGCTGCCCCTGGGAAATTCCATGGCAGTGGGAACATGCGGGGAACCCTCCCAGCACAGCTCCCCACTATTTTCCTGCCAGCACTGCCTTTAAGTCCACCACCATGCAAGCGGGAAAATTCACCCCTATATGTTTGTCTTCTACCTATAACAGATGATTGCACTATGCCAGCATGAAAAGACTTATCAAATAAGCTGGTGAACAAAATAGCCAAGGGAGTATCAAACCACGTTCCTTTTGTAATGGAAACTACACATGTATATAGGTGTGTAGATATTAAGAGAGATAATTACAGATAGGTACATATACCATATATACTTGTGCAAAAGTCAACTTTTTGAGTCCAAATTTTGAAGGTAAAATGTAGGGGCTTGACTTATACACGAGTAATATTTTCAAGGGTTTGAAATCCAAGCATCTCCTTGGCTACAAAGTCCCACTTTGGGACTTTCACCTTACCATTGCTTTGCATCGGGGCCGACCAAGAGTGCGTGATCCAACTGATGCCATTCTGGAGCGGCCTGTTCCACTCCCCAAGACTCTCTCCCACTCGCTGTTTCCCTCTCCCAACTCTCCTGCCTGCTCCAGCCCGACTCTCCCACTCAGAGCCCCTTTCGCTCGCTTCCTCCCTCTCTCCACTATTACTTGAATGTATAGGGCAGGTGGAGACAAAATCATGACATCTATTTCATTAACAATGACAGAAGACTGAGAATCAAAATTTGGTATTTTTGGAAGTGTGTGTACTCGCTCCCTGCCTGAAAACTATAACTTAAGTACTACCTCAATCGCTGTGTTAACTTAATAAGAATATGGCGTGCTTAAATGACGTGTGTGAGGTAAGTACAGCAATTATATCTGCAAGAAAGTAATAAGTTAAAAATATAAAGCTCCAGTACCATCATTAATTATGACAGTGATCTCTATTAATCTTGGCTTTCTTGCTTTGGGCAAGTGTACATCACCTTTGGGAAACTAAACTGTATCTGGTGCTTACCTATTCAGGGAAATGGGCCAAACAGATGACCCAAAACTGTCACAAACTTTACTCTGTTAAAAAAAACACACGCTCAAACTTTCACCCAGCCTCTGAAACAACAGTAGGTTAATCAAAGGCAAACATCAACCCACTTTGCTGCCTCACTCCTCGTTTTGAGACAGCGTCCTCAAAATCCATGAGATGCCTTAAAATAGGAGACATCTGTTCTTAGGTAAACGTAATGTCCAAATCACCATCACTTCTTGGAGGTCTCTGCAGGGCATTATGAAACACAGGTTTTGAGGAGGGCAATATTTATTTGTATGGTCCCTGTGGCACTCCCATCGAAAGCCAGGGTTTGATCAAGTGAG